>NC_053489.1:490657410-490962602 GCF_905171775.1 Rana temporaria
TCCGGACCAGTCCGGCTTCATACCAAATAGATCTACGGCAAATAATCTGAGACGACTTTTTTTAAATATGCAGATCCCTATTGATAACCAGGGAAATATAGCTATACTCTCATTAGACGCCGCCAAGGCTTTTGATAGTGTTGAATGGGAATACCTCTGGAAAGTATTGGAGAAGTTTAATTTGGGCGAGGGAATAATTTCTTGGATTAAATTATTGTACAAAGCACCAAAAGCGTGCATGCGGATAAACAATACCCTCTCACCCTCATTTGATTTATATAGGGGAACGAGACAGGGCTGCCCCCTTTCTCCTTTACTTTTCACCCTGGCCATAGAGCCCTTGGCGGCTGCTATAAGGGGGAATCCAGATATACAAGGTTTTAGGCAGGGAGAATTAGAAGATAAACTGGCACTATATGCAGATGATGCGCTGCTGTTTCTGGGTGATACGTCTGTATCCCTAGTCCACCTCATGGAATTGGTTCACACCTTCGGAACATTTTCCGGTTTTAGAATTAATTGGGATAAGTCCACCCTCCTCCCATTGGACCCGCTTCCGGGACCTTTGCTGCAGATTGCGGACCAGATTAAAGTTGTGGATAAATTCAAATATTTAGGTATTATGGTTCACTCTAATTTAGAGCAATATATCAAGCTGAATGTGGAACCTGTTTTAAAAAAAAATCAGGAAAAAACAACTAGTTGGATCAAGCTGCCGCTGTCCGTGGTTGGACGCTGCAACCTGATCAAAATGATTTGGAATCCTCAGTTACTTTATGTGCTCCACAATGCCCCCATCTGGATCCCTGCCCATGTGTTTAAAAGATGTAATACTATATACCGGGCACTAATATGGAGGAAACAAGTCCCAAGAATCAAATTGGAAACTTTACAGGAGACAAAGGATTTGGGAGGTCTAGCAGTACCGAACCCATTTTTCTATTTTGTGGCGGCACAGCTACAACATTTGACAGGATGGCTATGTCCAGAGTCCCTGGACCCCATTAGAAATATAGTGTGTACCCAGGTAACTGGGAATAACCTGGTGGAATGTATAGAGGCGGGGGAATTGGGTGCTGTGGACCAATACCCCACTTTTATACTTATAAGTAAGGTATGGAACAGAACTAAACAGCATTTGCAATATACGGAATATACTAACTGATCACGTATATGGAAGAATAGTAACTACCCAGAACTTAATAAACTACAACATTTTTCCAATTGGGAAAGACGGGGGATAAGGTATATTTCACAACTATACTGCAAAGGCATACTGAAAGACTTTCAGTCCCTGCGTACGGAATTTGACTTGCCTAACACATCCTTTTTTCAATATTTACAACTGCGTCACGCTATCCTGGCGCAGGCCACAACCTCCATATGGGAGCCCACTAGACCGGTAGTGCTTATGAAATTAACTATGGCGCCCTCCAGGAAAGGACAAATCTCGTCCTTGTATGGCTCTCTTCTTGGTCATGTCTCTGGGGCGATGACCTTGAGATGCAGAGCTGGCTGGGGGGACGATATAGGACAAGTCTCTGATGAGTAGTGGAAAGTAATACTGGGCAATGTTCTCAAGGTATCACTGTCATCAACCCAGAAGCTTACTCAGCTTTTTATTATTCATTGTACATATCGTACACCTGAAAAGCTGTATAAATGGCGTAGAAGAGATGATCCGTTCTGCCCCCGCTGCCTGGTGGATAATGGGACACTTGTGCATATGCTGTGGAGGTGCCCGAAGCTGCAGCGCTATTGTGCTGCGGTAGTGGCTACTATCAATAGCATATGGAACCTTCAATTGCCTATTGATCCTAAACTCTGTCTGTTGGGGTGGTTAGATGAAGAGCGATATGGGCCACACACCTCTACCGCTATTCTCAGGGCTCTGTTTTTGGCCAGGAAACGTATTGCCAGGAAATGGCTGTCCGTAGAGGCCCCCACACACATAGAATGGGTTACATCGGTAAATGATTCTCTCGTTAGGGAACAACTTACGTATAAGCACCGGGGTAGTCCAGGGAAGTTTGAGAACATATGGGATCCCTGGTTGGGTACCCAAGGCTTGGCACCATCGTGGCTTATGCAAAGCAGGATCCATGGAGATAGAGCTGCAGCGACTTACTTAACTAGATGGCGGTATGGAATAAAGATTTAATCGGTAAAAGAAAAGGGGAGAGGTACTAATGCTTTCAAGTAGCTTATTAAGAGAGATATGATATACGGTGTTAGGCCAGTATTGAGATAGCTCTCCTAATATAACATAAATGCTCTTGGACAGATTGAATATATTACATGTAGTGTTGAAGAGTATAAATGAGGTGTATTGCTTCTTTCTGTGTCCCTGATGATATTCGAAATTTGTTTTGTATTACATTTTTGAAGGGCTTTTTTAAAAAAAAAAAAAGAGAGGGGGGGGGGAATATAGAGAAAAATTTTGTATATGTCTTTTATATGTCTCAATAAAAAAGTATCTAATTAAAAAAAAAAAAAACAGGGGCAGAAAAATTGGGCCTTAGGCACTGGTGCTGGTGCCACAACACTGCAACCCCCCACAGATACTCTAGTTGGAGTGCAGGAATGAGCCCTGCTGCAAAGTATTGCAGCAAAAATTATAATTACACGCCCCTGTTAAACAGGGGCAGAAAAATTGGGCCTTAGCCACTGGTGGAGGTGCCCAGAACCAAAAATGTTCTTACAAGCTATCAGCATGATCATTGAGGAGGAAGAGGATAGTCACTCAGCATAACAGGATAGTCACTCAGCGTCAGCATAGGCAGACTTGAAGGAATCTGACATTTAAAAAAAAAATATTTGGTTACATCAGCATCAGGTGCTTGGTAGCTGGTGGTGATCCAAGACTGATTCATTTCATTGTTTTGAAGGTCAGTCGATCGACCGAGTTGGTGGACAGGCGCACCCTGTGATCGCTTACAAAGCCTCCAGCAGCACTGAATGTGCGTTCCGAAAGAACGCTAGATGCAGGACAGGCCAGTAGCTCAATTGCATACTGGCCAATGATCCATCCTCAAGACCCAGTAACCCAGAGTATTTTCGGTGGGAAAGGTGTCCAAGTCTGATCCTGCTCCTAGGTATTCCTGCACCATGTAAAACAGACGCTGGCGATGGTTGCTGGAACCGATCATACCTTGGGGCTGCGGACTAAAAAATTGTCTAAACGCATCGGTCAGACGGCCACCTTCTCCACCGCTCCTTCTTTGACTGACCAAAGCCTCAGCAACACGTTGTCCAGGACCAGGATTTTGTAACCTTCCAGTCTCTGGGAACGCGTTGCAGAGGCCTTTCTGCAAGGCATCCCGAAGATGTTTCATCCGCTGCTCCCTCTGCGACGGCAAGATAAGGTCCGCAACCTTACCCTTGTAATGTGGATCAAGGACTGTTGCAAGCCAGTAATGATCCCTTTCCTTGATACCACGAATACGAGGATCCTTTTGCAGGCTTTGCAGGATCAGGGAGGCCATGCAGCGTAGGTTTGCTGAGGCATTTGGTCTGGAGTCCTCTGGGTCACTCAGGACGACATAACCGCAGCCACATCCTCCCAGCCACATACAAGTCCATGGGTTTCTTGGGACTGTAATTGATCCCTTGAAGACTGCTGCTAATGCTGAGTGCTAGGTTCCACCTCCATGCTGACACAATCCTCCTCCTCCTCCTCATCCTCTTCCTGTGTGATAGGCGGGCAAGCAGGAACACTGTCTGGATAAAGGGGGCTTTGAGAGGAAAGGAAGTCCTCCTCTCCCTCCCTCTGTTCTGCCTCAAGTGCCCTGTCCATTATCCCATGCAGCGTGTGCTCCAACAGGTGAATAAGAGGGACAGTGTCACTGATGCATGCACTGTCACTGCTCACCATCCTCGTGGCCTCCTCAAATGGTGACAGGACAGTGCATGCATCCCTGATCATGGCCCACTGGCGTGGAAAAAAAAACAAGCTCCCCTGACCCTGTCCTGGTGCCATATTGGCATTGATGGCCCTCTGCTGGGTGTGCAGCAGCTGCAGCATGGCTAACGTAGAGTTCCACCTGGTGGGCATGTCACAGATTAGGCGGTTCTTGGGCAGGTTATATTCCTTTTGGAGGTCAGCCAGCCGAGCACTGGCATTATATGACCGGCGGAAATGCACACAGAGTTTCCTTGTCTGCTTCAGGACATCCTGTAAGCCTGGGTTCCTGCCCAACAACCACTGCACCACCAAGTTAAGGACGTGAGCTAAACAGGGCACATGGGTCAGTTGTCCCTGTCGGAGGGCGGAGAGGAGGTTGGTGCCATTGTCGCAAACCACCACTCCTGGCTTAAGCTGGCTTGGTGTCAACCACCTCTGAGCCTGCCCATGCAGAGCTGACAGAACCTCTGCCCCAGTGTGGCTTCTGTCCCCCAAGCACACCAGCTCAAGCACCGCATACCGCTTCCACATGCCGGTAGAGAGCCGGAATCGCCTTCCGTGAGAAAAAGTTTGGGAACCTGCCACTGAGG
The DNA here is from genome assembly GCF_905171775.1 of Rana temporaria. Lineage (NCBI taxonomy): Eukaryota > Metazoa > Chordata > Amphibia > Anura > Ranidae > Rana > Rana temporaria. The sequence goes on from NC_053489.1 coordinate 490,661,905, forward strand.
TACCGCACATTCCACAAACTCATGGAAGAGGGCAGAGTCTACCAACTGAAAAGGCAGCAGTTGAAGTGCTACCAATTTAGCCAAGCTAGCATTCAACCACTGGGCATGTGGATGGCTGGGAGCGAACTTCTTTCGGTGCTGCAGCAGCTGGGGCAGGAAAATTTGCCTGGTACAATTTGACGCCGGTGTACCGATGCTTGGCTGTGACACACCTAATTCTAAACCTTCATTCCTCTCAGTGCAGGTTTCAGAGAGGACTGAAGGTATAGTGGGGTTGGAGATCCCAGCTGATGAGGAAGAAGGAGAGGTCCGCTTTGTTCTTGGGTGTGGGTCTTTTAGGTACGCTTGCCAACAAACTGCATGGCAGGTTGACATGTCTGGTCAAGCATGTGGTGCCCGAGTGGCTGATGTTTTGGCCACGCAAGATACGCTTGCGACATATGTTGCAAATAGCAGCTGTGCGATCTGATGCACTTGTCTCAAAAAAGGCCCACACCAAAGAACTTTTGGAATAACGCTGAGACACAGCAGAGCCCTGCATATGCGTAGCTCTGCGTTGTGATGCAGTCGGTGTGCTGCCCTTAAGCTGGCCCCTGGAGGGCATCCTGCCTCGTTGGAGATGTGCCTCTGCCTCCTCCTCCTCCTCTCTCCTATCAGGCACCCACGTAGAGTCAGTGACCTCATCATCCCCTACCTCCTCATCACTGTAGAACACCTGGCAGTATGCTGCAGCTGGGGGAACATGACTGCCAGATTGCTGTCCTTTTGGGCACCCCCTCTCTATGGGCTCATGTTACTGCCTTTCTCTAGCTGTGTACCATCATCGGAGCCTTCAAAATGCTGCGCATCCTTATGCAGCATGTACCCAACACTGTGGTCAAACAGTTGGGGGGACTCCTCAGGAGGACATGGTGGGGCTAGGGAAGGAGTGACTGATTCCATTGAGCAGAGGGAAGAGGACGCCTTGGCAGCTGCTTTGCCAGACAAAGTACCCTGAGCCTGGGTGAGAGAGGATGAGGACGGCTTGGTCATCCACTCTACCAAGTCTTCGGCATGTTGCGGCTCAACACGGCCAGCTGCCAAAAACAAGGTTGAGCGTGTCCAACGGCCATGTGCTGATGAGGATGCTCTGTGTCCACGACCAGCACTGTTGCCTGCTTGCCCTCGTGACTCTCTGTCTCTCCTTGTTGTCCTTCCAGACATACTAATGGCCTGCAGAGGACAAAGGCAGTACACACACCTCGTAGTTTTAGGTGCAAACTACAGAGGACACGGGCAGTACACACCAAGTAGCTTTAGGTGCAAACTGCAGAGGACAAAGGCAGTACACACACTACGTAGCTTTAGGTGCAAACTGCAGAGGAAACGGGCAATACACACCAAGTAGCTTTAGGTGCAAACTGCAGAGGACAAAGACAGTACACACCACGTAGCTTCATGGTGCACACTGCAGAGGACACGGGCAGTACACACTACGTGGCTTTAGGTGCAAACTGCAGAGGACATGGGCAGTACACACACTACATAGCTTTAGGTGCAAACTGCAGAGGACAAAGGCAGTACACACACTACGTAGCTTTAGTTGCAAACTGCAGAGGACACGGGCAGTACACACCGAGTAGCTTTAGGTGCAAACTACAGAGGACATGGGCAGTACACACCAAGTAGCTTTAGGTGCAAATTACAGAGAACAAAGGCAGTACACACACTACGTAGCTTTATGGTGCACACTGCAGAGGACACAGGCAGTACACACCAAGTAGCTTTAGGTGCAAACTACAGAGGACACGGGCAGTACACACTGTGGCAAACCTAGCCACTTCTGGAACGCTGGACGTAACATGTCAAAGGGTTGTCTGTATTATATGCTATGTATTCTGCTGGGTCTTATGTGGGCATGGTAATTCGTATGCTAGCAGCCGTAAGCCACTAGCATTCAAGTACTTTGTTTTATGTTGCCCAATCGGTGTTCGGCAGTTTTAAACCGAACTCTCACAACACATAACCCCAGACCCCAGCTATAAACCGACTGTTCCCTCGTGCAGCAATGCCTGATGGGAGAATTATCCAAAATGTTAAGTTCCCCATGTGGTCCTCACTGTATTACCCCTGCTAAATCTGTTTGGCTGTTTGGAAACCCCTTGCATGGGGAATTATATAAATATGGAAGCCTGTGAATAAAAAGTCAGTTGACTCCCAGAGCTGTGTTTCGTCCGGTTACTGGGGGGGATTTGGGACATTGCCTTACTGACTGTGGATTTACCCTGGTTACAAGCGGAGATCGTGGATTTTAATATTGTACTCCGCTACACACACCAAGTAGCTTTAGGTGCAAACTACAGAGGACAAAGGCAGTACACACACCACGTAGCTTTATGGTGCACACTGCAGAGGACAAAGGCAATAGACCACGTGAGAATACTGCAGCTAGCACAAGCACCTGCCTGCCAGTAAATTAGGAATAGCTGATCTAGCTAAACTATACAGTGTATAAATATATGTACAACACCTGGGATGCATATATATCCTCTACACACTGTAACTTTAACTGACTAGCCTGCCTGCTCTACCTAGAAAAAATGACACTGTCTCTCTCTCTGTCTTTAACCACCGCCGCAACACACAACACAAGGCCGACCTGCAGACGGCCTTTTATAGTGTGGGGCGTGTACTAAATCCCCTGAGCCATAATTGGCCAAAGCCACCCTGGATATTAAGTCCTTTGACATTATATAAGGTGAAAGTTATTTTAGTCATTTTCTATCCTGAATGGGACCCTCCGGTAAGGAAGGCGGGAAAGGAGGAGAAGGGGAGAGGAGGAGGAGAGGAAGGAGAGAGAGAGGGAAAAAAAATTAGTAAACCCCCCGCATGTATGGTGACCTAGTGCACTACCGGGACCAGACCACACAAAGAAAAAAAAAAGTCTGGCACGCCCTCTTGTAGTCCTCTGAAAGAGCAGGGAGGAAGCAGACAGAATAATATGAGTTAAACGGTGAACAGTTTTGGTCACTCCAAGATGACCAGCTAGGGTAATGTCATGTCCAATGCTAAGCAGGTCACGACGATATTTCTGTGGCACGACCAGCTGTCGCTTGGGCACTGGATGAGATCCCTTCCCTTCGGTCACCCGATAAAGTAATTCCTGATCCTACTCTATCCATTTCCTTTCTAATCCCCTGGGGTCCATCCCTTCCCTCTCCTGTTTACTAGTTAATGTTGAGTCAGATAGTAGTTCCCGGGGGAAAGTCAGTAGGGGTAGCCCAGTTAAAGGGTGGTACAGTCTGGTTCGGGGTTAGGGAAGTTAGGCCTCACCTGGGTCCCATCATTGAGTGCCTCCTCCGCTCGCCTTGCTTGCTGCCGGGTGGTCACAGGGAAGGCAAAATCCACATGAAAATATTTTGGGGACAAATCCACATGAAAAGATAAAGAAAGATGTCCCAAATCATTTCCAAGTAGAACATATGTGAGTATATCTCTCATAACTCCATCTTCCACATCTCCATATGCACTTGGGCAGTAGGGATGCGTAAAACTTTGCCTTCAGCCACTTGCACAGCTATGGAGGTCCCAGTTTTCCCAGTCATTGTAACCATCCTGGGTTGCACCAAAGTATTTACAAAAACATGGAATATCCAGGCTCAAACTTACCGACCAATCAGCAACCAACCAAATTCACCTGTCTAACAGTGTGCGTTAAAAACAGAGGTTTAGTTGCACGCATTTGCAAATGCATGCGTAAGCTGCAGGCCCCGTCAAGGCTCTCTGTATATGGCTTAGGCCTGCAAGTGTCCCACGATAGGAAACTCCTTTCTATGGTGGTTCACTGAGAAGAGGAGGAGACAGGAGGGCTGGCAGGTGACCTCAGAAGAAGAGCAATTCTATTGCAGAGAGCAGGTAAGTATAAGGCCGGGTACTCACGACCAAACATGTATGGTGAAAGCGGTCCGTCGGACCGTTTCCACCATACATGTCTGCCAGAGGGCTTCTGTACGATGGTTGTACACACCATCGTACAGAAGTCCGCGCGTAAACAATACGCGGGGCGTGTCCGCGGTGTCGCCGCGTCGATGACGCGGTGTCGCCGCGACAATGACGCGGCGACGTGGGCGGCCCGCCTTTAAAATGCTTCCACGCATGCGTCGAAGTCATTCGACGCATGCGAGGGACGGCGGGCGCCTGGACATGTACGGTAGGTCTGTACTGACGACCGTACATGTCCGAGCGGGCAGAATTCCAGCGGACTGTTTTAAAACAAGTCCAGGAATATTTGTCTGCTGGGAAAAGGCCCGGCGGGCAAATGTTTGCTGGAATTCGGCCCGCTCGCGCCCACACACGACCAAACATGTCTGCTGAAACTGGCCTGCGGGCCAGTTTCAGCAGACATGTTTGCTCGTGAGTATGGGGCCTAACATGTTTGTTATTTAACCACTTGCGTACTGAGCACTTTCACCCCCCTTCTTGCCCAGGCCAATTTTCAGAGCTGTCGCAATTGCGTGGTCATTCAATACTGTAACCAAATAAAATTTTTATAGTTTCTTTGAGACATATAGAGCTTTCATTTGGTGGTATTCATTCACCACTGGGTGTTTTATTTTTTGCTAAACAGATGAAAAAAGTGAGAATTTTGGAAAAAATAAACTTGTTCCTCATTTCTGTAATAACATTTTGCAAATAATAAATGTTTTTTCTTCACCGATGTTCGCTGATGAGGCTGCACTGATGGGTACTGATGAGGTGGCACTGATGAGGCTGCACTGATAGGCACTGATAAAGCGCCACTAATGAGGCGGCACTGATGGCCACTGATGAAGAGACACTGATTAGGTGGCACTAATGAGCACTAATAGGTGGCACTAAAATGCTGCACTGATGGACACTGATTGTTACTGATGGGACTGCACTGGTAAACTGGGCACTGATAATCCTTTCCTTTCCTTTCCCCACACAGTGACAGAGCTGAGGAAAGGAAATGCTGATAACCAGTAGTTGTTTACACAGCTGATCACATGGAAAAAGCCAATCTTCGCAAACTGTTAAAAAAAAAAAAAAAAGCCAATGTTATTGGCTCTTTACCCTCATCACTGATGTGCTGTGTCTGAGGGACACAGCTCACCACTGATCGCCATGCTGCTCGCCCCGCGGGGGTGCGCACAAGCAGCATGACCGGGAGGATGTAATTTGATGTCCACCCGGAAGGTCGAGAGTCCCACCCAGCAGGCAATCTGCTATAGGCCGGGTGGGAACTAGTTAAAAAAATAAAAACAACTTAAAATTATATTTTACAATCACTTTTTTTATTCATCATGAAAATAATTATGAATAACTGGATACATTCATATACAAATCTGTTTCACATTAATTGTTTTCAAGACATTTGCTAAGGAAAAACACTCACTGACATCCTCAGTATTATAAACGCAAGTTTTCCAGTGAATGTGCAGAGAATCCAGCTCTGTAAATGTGCTTGATTTTCAAGATCTTCCGCCCAATCTGAAACAAATGCTATGGAGAAACATTGTTGTATCTATGCAACCGTAATTTAACAAGACTTTCAGAGCACCTAAATTACTTGTGTTATCCTAAATAACACTTTGCTATCCCCTTGGATCTTTCAAATAGTATTATTTAATTCCTTAGCTGGGGGATACTTTTGTTCATCACAAGGGACCAAATATTAATTTTGTTCACATAGAAGTGCAAGAATAAAAATAATCCTACCCCCTGTGATTTCAGCTTATGATTAAATTCCAGGCTGCTTTCAGTTGGCTGATGTTTATTATAACTGGCCGCCTTGGTCTTTCAATACATTTATTATTCATTCAGTGATTGAATAGGGATAGTCTTGTGTTGTTTTACTTTGTTATAGACATAGTTTCATCAGTGTTTTTGTGCATGTCTGTGAACATTTTCAGTCAACCAAGCCTTTGAATATCTAGTGTTACTACCAAAAATGACTGGATTTACAATTTAGTTTTTAACATCTTACAGCTTGTCCACGTGGTTTCTTCGTGCTGGCTAAAATGCGACCTTTATAATACTTATAGGCAAAATATAAATAATTAAATGCAAAACAAATATACCAAAAACAGTATTATTATGAAAAGCAGGCTAAGAATAATAATTTTTTTTTGGTTCCGGTAACAAGCAATTACATTTTTTTTTGTTTCATATATAAATCCTAAAGGACCCCCTTTCACACCTGTCCACAATACAACAAATGGTAATGCACTACTGTGCTCCATTGCAAAAATCGTGCATGCCAATTTTTTTGGACAACTTTTCTCCAATCTGTGGTTTTCGATATAATATACCACATGTCTGTTGAATATCTCTGCAAGTTGTATTCAATGTTTTCATTAACCCAATCCCACCACTGTCTCCTGGCCCTTTAAGAGCTTCTAAGGCTGCATTCACACCTGAGCGTTTTGTCGCCTGAAGCGCGACGCCCCAAAACGCTAGAGGGGAAAAAATACATTATTCTCTATGGAGATGGTTCACATCTCCACTACAAAACGCCTGACGCCGAACGCCTGAAGCCCTAACAAGTTCTGGACCCTTTTTTGTCGCTCGAATTTGGGCGTTTGGGCGTTTTATATTGGTGACCCTGGACCTGTACAAAATCGCGGTAAAAAACGCTGCGTTTTGTCGCGGCAAATCGCGGTAAAAGACGCTGCGTTTTGTCAGGGCAAATCGCGGTAAAAAACGCAGCAAAACACTACACTCAGGTGTGAATGCAGCCTAAATGCAGAGAGGCGGGCATTCGGGTCACGTGATCAATGTGATTGGCGATCACATGATCCCTGCCGGTGACTGTGCTGGGAGCGCACAGGGCGTGGGTTCTTAGCACAAACTGCTGTAGGTGACATGAATATACCACATGCATTGCTCTGATTTCAACAAATGTACTTTTGTAATACACGGACCTAGAGGCTTCATGTAATGACTTCCCTGTAACTACATTTAGAGATTCCCATTTTCAGTCACCTTCCACCTGGCATAAAGCAGGCTCCTTATCCAGCAATCTCCCATACCGCCAGGAGGCCATACACACATAGATCGCCTAGATTAGAGATTTTTCTCATTGAGAGATCCTTCTTTCTTTTTCTTTGCTTCTCAAAGCAGTATTTACCGCGGTAAATACTGCTTTGAGAAGCAAAGAAAAAGAGAGAAGGATCTCTTTGGATATTTGGCGTCCGGACCTTTGTTGTTATTTGTTTGTAATTTGTTTTCACTTGTTCGTATATATCTGTTATCTGTGTACCACGTTCTATTTTAGTAATGTGGGACTTGATGAACTGTAACCAGTGTAGATGTAACTTTATTTCTCAGGTTAACTGAGGCATACTTTTATCACTATCACTTTGTTTAATGTAATAAACTTTTCTGTAATTTTTATCATACCCCAGTACTGTCCCTTATTGCTGCCTTAGTAGCCGCTTTATGCTTTGGGGTTCTCTCATCTGAGGTTTCCCCTACCTCTCTTTTTATCTTAACACAGAAGATTGTTTATATGTGGCCTCTCTGCGTTAAAGCCCACCCGCTGAGAGGTCACATATATGCGCTATATACGTTGCCGGGAAGCGTTTAATACATTGCAAACTCTTTCACTTGAGTATGGAACTGATGAACATTTAATCAGGTAGTGAGTCGATTATGAAGAATGAAGCAAAACTCAATAACGTTACTATACAATTTATGATGTACTTCTGACATGTTTTTGATGCTTGATAAATGCCATGAAAGTGTTGTTTTTCTAGGGGGAAGGGTTAAAGGGGAGGCGATGTAGAGGAAATGATTTGCTTTGAGGTGAGGTTAGGCTGTGGTGTAATAGCAGACATTTTTGTGAATTCTCTGTAAGATGGATTTGTATACTTTGATCTCTTTGACACTTAGCTTGGTCCAGCTTAACTTTGTTGACACAATTTTTTTTGCTACTGGCAATATTTCTCAATGCCTCTGCTCCTACCTGGCACTGGAAGTATTGCTGGCTGGCTTGATACTTTTGCCTGCACACAGAAGCAAATGGTGTTACCATATGGTTGCTCTGTACAAACAGGAAGTGACTGGAGCTTCTCTGTCCTAGTTCTCTATTACTTCCCAGTGCATTCTGGTATACAGGAACCTCCATTGCCTCTCCCCCAGCACCCAGCTAACACTTTGTAGATGCTTCACTAACAATCAATCAAATGCTAAGGATGCTGTTATGGCACATCACGGTCACCATTGAAATGATTGAGATGGCTGACAAGCGTTAATGCCTCATGAAAGCGACATACTGACTAATTTTTAACACAACATAACTTTATTGTTCCTGTGTGAGGCCCATTGTAATATTCGTGGCAGACATTGAAGGGCAATTATGAGGCTATAAAAACGCTGCCTAAATACAGAGCATTGGCACATGCATGAACAAGTCCTAAGGGTTAGCAGTGGAAGCAAGATAATCACTCAAACAAAAGGCCATTTTTATTGAAACACACTTGTGTTTATAATGGTCATGGGCTTTTGGTGCAATTAAATATTGATGATTAGGAATTGCTTAGTTAATTGTTAAATACAGGCGGTCCCCTAGTTACAAAGATTCCGACTTACAAACAATTCCTACTTACAAATGGAGGGAGACAACAGGAAGTGAGTGGAAATCTACCCCATAGAAAGGGAAATTCAGTCCTGTTATGCCGCGTACACACGGTCGTTTTATGTGATGAAAAAATACAACATTTTTTAAAACGTCATTTAAAATGACCGTGTGTGGGGAAAACGTAGTTTTATGTCTTCTGAAAAACGACAAAAAAAATATTCGAACATGCTTCAATTTTTTATGTAGTTTTTCAAAACGTCGTTTTTTGTGTCATAAAAAATGATCGTGTGTAGGCTAAAACGACATTTAAAACAATGTTTTTAAACCCGCGCATGCTCAGAAGCAAGTTATGACGCGAGCTTGAATGGAACAGAGTGCCGCCGTACGTGCTGAACGTAACCACGCTTTGCTAGAGCATTTTGAAAAAACGATGGTGTGTGGGCAAAGTCGTTTTTTAAAATGAAGTTTGAAAAACGTCGTTTTTTTTTCATGAGAAAAAACTACGTTTTTTTTACAAGACAAAAAACGACCGTGTGTACGCGGCATAAGAGTTATTATGGGAAAAGGGTGTCTCCACTGAAGCTTTATTATCATTCCTTGTTTCCACAATAACCCCAAATTTTCAAAATCCAACTGTCATAGGGACATAAAGTGAGGTAAAATCTCCTGAACAGGGGCACAGACAGAAAAACAAACGTTACAGGGATGTTAACCCTTCCCCATGCTGTCCAAAAAGCTTAAAAATATTTTTTTGGGCTGAAGCTACACTTGCTTGCACATGCTTGCCTGGAGAAGCCGAGACAGCTGCTGAGGGACCCCAGAATAAGCAGTTTGGGGACACTCTGTGCAAAACGAGCTGCACAGTGGAGGTAAGAATAACGTTTGTTATTTACTGATCCTTTAAGATCTGTTTTAAGCACTGGACACATGCATATAGGTCTTGTAATCTGACTAAAATCAAATCTTCTGAAAAGCATCATATAGCATTGCTAGTAAAGACTTGTTATTATATAGATTATCACATTTTTGGCCATCTTTTACGTTTTACCATGCAATAATTGTGACTGTTTTTAAACTTATTGTTGTACTGAAAATTGACCACTAGATGGCAAAAGCAGGCTGCAGTTTGTTCACCCTTATGCTGAGCATGAAACCTGTTCCTTAGAGTAATTCTATTTGGATTTTTATTACAGCTGAGGTTTGCTTTTATTACAGCGATCGACAGAAATACTGCAAGTTAATAACCACAATAAAGAAAAGTCGCTAAACAATTTCCCACAAAATATATTATAATTTAAATTCGAGTTTAAATGAAAAATGAAGTAAGGTATGCAAGGGCTGCTGCTGGTAAAGCCTTTAATGTAGCACACCATAACCAGAGAGCTAGGGCTATCACAGGCTCCAAGTGTTGGGATATTTTAGCGTCAAAATACTAGTACTGAAAAAACTTAGTGGATTGGAACTGTGTTTAGAAGATTAAGATAAAGCAAATAAACAAATGGTTTTTTAGACTTATACAGTGAAGATATCACTATGAGTTCAGGGCTTCTGTGTTTGCAAGACTAATTGGGGCCCAAAACTATCGCCCCCGCTTGTGGATGATGATTATTCCTGTGCATGTGGGGGCCTCTACTAAAAAATATTCACTATAGACTCACGAGAAGCCCATGCAAGCAAATAAACATGTGTAGGGGCTAGATGATTGTTAATGGTTTTTATTTTACCATATGGTCAGTACTTTTGCTGAAATTACAGTTTTTCTTATAAATAGAGCATTGAAACAGCAAAATGTGTGGCTTAAAATAAAATAAAACTTTTTACTTTAGTTCTACAAACAATTGGAAATATATTGGAGCCTTTGCAAAAAACAAAAAAGTTATCTTATTCTTTAGCTTTCCATTCCAGCTCATACGGTTGACTGTGACTGTCTTTTTTGTGACTCATTTCTCTTTGTAGACTACATTGTATAATAGAACCAAAGCAAAAACGCCTATGGAAAGTTGCTAATTTATAGTTTCTATTTATTTTCTTAAAGCGGGGGTTCACCCAAAAAAGTATTTTTTTTAAAAATCCTTGCCGTACATACTGTTTTATCTACATTTTCACCGCGGCTTCCGGGTATGTAATCTGCGGGACTGGGCGTTCCTAATTGATTGACATGCTTCCGACCGGCGCATACAGCGCGTCACGAGTTGCTGAAAGAAGCCGAACGTCGGTGCACAGGCGCCGTATAGAGCCGACTCGCAGTCCTGCTTCTTTCGGCAACTCGTGACGCGCTGTATGCGCCGGTCGGAAGCATGTCAATCAATTCGGAATGCCCAGTCCCGCATATTACATACCCGGAAGCCGCGGTGAAAATGTAGATAAAACGGTATGTACGGCAAGGATTTAAAAAAAAAACAGCCTAATGTCATTATCACAACTCGGCTGAATGTAATGTTAAAAAAAATTTTTTGGGTGAACCCCCGCTTTAATTGGTTCAGTTTACTAATGGCACATTCACATATATGTTAACACTTGAGATTGTACACTGGGGTTATTTGCAAAAGGCAAATCCACTTTGCATTACAAGTGCAAACTACACTTGGAAGTGCAGTCGCTGTAAATCTGAGGGGTAGATCTGAACGGGTGGGGAAGCTCTGCTGATTTTATCATCCAATCACGTGCAAGCTAAAATGCTGTTTTTTATTTTCCTTGCATGTCCCCCTCGGATCTACAACGACTGCACTTCCAAGTGCACTTTCAGTGCAATTTCAAGTGCCATTTGCACTTGTAGTTTGCACTTGTAGTGCAAAGTGGATTTGCCTTTAGTAAAAAACACCCATTATATTAACCACTTCCATACAGGGCATTTTCACCCCCTTTCTGCCCAGACCGATTTTTAGTTTTCAGCGCTGTTGCACTTTGAATGACAATTGCGCAGTCATGCAACACTGTACCCAAATGAAATCTTTATGTTTTCCCCCCCACAAATAGAGCTTTCGTTTGGTGGTATTTGATCATCTCTGCGGTTTTTATTTTTTGCGCTATAAACAAGAAGAGCAACACCATGGGCCAGATTCAGAGAAGAAGTACGCCGGAGTATCTGCTGATACTCCGGCGTACTTTCAAATTTGCCGCGTCGTATCTTTATTTGTAATTCACAAACAAAGATACAACGGCATTTGGCTAAGATCCGACAGGTGTACGGCTTCGTACGCCTTCGGATCTTAGGATGCAATACTTCGGCGGCCGCTGGGTGGAGATCGCGTCGTTTTCCGCGTCGGGTATGCTAATTAGCTGTTTATGGCGATCCACGAAGGCACGCGCGTTCGTCGCATTCTCTTACGTCGTCACTAGTCGGCTTTTCGCATCGCAAAGTTACGGCTGCTATTTAGGTGGTGTAACAATAGACAGCCCATGTTAAAGTATGGCCGTCGTTCCCGGATCAAATTTCAATTTTTTTTTTGCGTAAGTCGCCCGGGAATACGAAAGTACGTTACGCACGTCGCCGTTCAAAACATTACGTCGGGGCGACGTCATTTCGCGCAAAGCACGGCGGGAAATTTCAAAACGGAGCATGCGCAGTACGTCCGGCGCGGGAACGCGCCTAATTTAAATGGTACACACCCCATTTGAATTAGGCGGGCTTGCGCCGGACGGCTTTACGCTACGCCGCTGCAAGTTTACATGCAAGTGCTTTGTGAATCAAGCACTTACGACGAAAACTTGCGGATAAGGGCATACGTTACGCCGCCGTAATTGTTCGTGAATCTGGCCCCATATTTTTTACTTTTTGATTTAATAAATATCAACATTTAAAAAAAAAAAACTAAAATATTTTTTCCTCAGTTTAGACTGATACGTATTCTTCTACATATTTTTGTAAAAAAAAATCGCAGTAAAATCGCAGTAAGCGTATATTGATTGGTTTGCGCAAAAGTTATAGCGTCTACAAAATAGGGGATAGATTTATGGCATTTTTATTTATTATTTTTTTTTTACTAGTATTGGCAGCGATCTGAGATGTTTATTGTGACCGTGACATTGTGGCGGACATATCGGACACTTTTGACACGTTTTTGGGACCATTCACATTTATACAGCGATTAGTGCTATAAAACTGCACTGTGTAAATGTGACTGGCAGGGAAGGGGTTAACACTAGGGGGCGCTGAAGGGGTTAATATGTTCCCTGGGAGTGATTTCTAACTGTAGGGGCAGGGGGAGGAGACCAATCTGTGTTCCTCTGTTCTGGGAACACACATCGGTCTCCTCACCTCTGACAGGACATGGATCTGTGTGTGTAAACACACAGATCCACACTCCTGCCGTGTTTGCCGGCAATCGCGGGTGCCCAGCGGACATTGCGACCGCCGGGCACATGCACCGGGTCGCGAGCTTTGCCCCCTAGCGGCCGCGATGCACAGGACGCCATATGACGTCCACTCTAAAGGATGGACAGTTCCTGCCGACGTCATATTATTATGGCTCGGTAGGGAACTGGTTAAAGCTAACTGTTTACTTTGAATGAACCACCAAAAGTTACTGCATGCATAGATGTGAATGTCATTGATCTGCATCACATTAAAGAGGAGCTTCAGCCGTTTTTGTGTTTATTAAAAGTCAGCAGCTACAAAAAGTATTCACAGCCGGGTGCGCACTGCACATGCGCGAGTCACGCTGTGCCTCCTCAATGGTCGGGCAATCTTCTGGGACCTGTGATGTGTCCCATAAGATTGCAGGGAGGGAGGGGGAGGGGAGAACTTTCGCTCAGATCGCCTAACCGGCCCAAGCGGAAATGGAAGCGGGTACCTGTCAAAACTAAACGTGGCATAGGAGGGGGGGATGCTTAAAGCAGAACTTCCCCTTTTGGGTGGAGCTCCACTTTAATTACAGCATGTGAGTTTTGATGTCAATTTTTTTTTTGCATTCTTCAAGTGAAAGTCAATGCACGAACATTATTGTACAAGTTTCTTTTGGCAAAAATATAACTAGCAACTGGGTGATGTTAACAGCAAGTATCTACTGCAGAGAGCAGGAAAAGTAGTTGTTTGAATTCATCTAACCTCTATACTGTACCTCTGATGTGCTTCAAGGCAGGTTTTTTCAGGGCAGGTTTTTTCAGGGCAGTTTTTTTCAGGGCATGTTTTTTCAGGGAAGGTTTTTTCAGGGAAGGTTTTTTCAGGGAAGGTTTTTCAGGGCAGGTTTTTTCAGGGAAGGTTTTTTCAGGGCAGGTTTTTTCAGGGCATGTTTTTTCATAGCAGTTTTTTTCAGGGCAGGTTTTTTCAGGGTTTTTTCAGGGAATTTTTTTTATGGCAGGTTTTTTCAGGGCAGGTTTCAACTTATTGGTGGCAAAGGGTAAGCATCTGCAGACTTCAGACCAATGCGTACCTAAAAATGAGGTTTGGTTTTCCCACAGCTAGTAAGGATTTTCCTGTTCAGTTCATGAAAACGTTTCCAAAGAGAAACATGGAGACATTCATTGCAGACCTCCTATAAGTGCTATTTGCCTTGATATTTTTTCTGACTTAAAGTGGTCCTTCAGTAATTCTTTCATCTTTCCATCTATTAACTCTTCTGCCCTTGTTGTTTTAACTTTGCATAGTAAAACATGTTTTTATTCTGCCAGCAAATACCTGATACAGCCCACTTCCTGTTTCTTGCCTGTCAAAAATCTTAAGCCCAGTACACACGGCCCAGAATCTCGTCAGGAAAAAAAAGTTTCCTGACGTGATTCTTGGCAAGAATCTGTTGCCGGCCGAGTGTACAGACACTCCATTCAAAAGAACCGCCGTTCTTTTGAATGGAACGAACAAGGTGACATCATCAACCACAAAGAGCATGCGCTCGTCACATTTGATGTCGTCGCCGCCATCTTGCTACACCCTACCTATGCCTAGGAAGCTAACGCGCATGCGTCAAAGTCATTTCTAGCATGCACGGTTTTCCACGGCCACAGGTAAGTATACACACTCTCGGGTTTCTCGGCAGGAAAACACTGCTGAGAATCACAACGAGAAAATAGAGAGCAGGTTCTCTATTTTTCTCGTAGAGATTTTGGCCAGTTTTCTTGATGAGAAACCTGAAAGCCTCATACACATGCACGGTGTATTCGGCAAGAAAGCTCTGCCAGCAGTTTTCTTGCTGGTTCTTGTCGAGAAAACCGTGCCTGTGTACGAGGCTTGAGGCTTATGACATCATGCACAGCTCTCTCTCTTACTCCTGTGAGAGTTTGCCAGGAGGGGGAGGGGGTCGGGGGTGAGTCATAAGAGGGTGAATGAGAGTTGCAGAGCTGGAGATGTGTGTCTGTGTAAATCCAGGAAGCGAACAGGCAGCAGGTTCAGCTGCCCACAGTTAAAATGGATGCAGCCAGACTCTGTGGAGGGAGATTTCTGCAGCATATTTGGCAAGTACAGAATCACAGTATATATAAAAAAATATGCAAAGTGGTTGCAGGGAAGTATCAGAATGGCAAATATGTTTTTATTACAAATTATGTGAGCAGACTGCAGTTCCTCTTTAATATATTTTTTGGGGTCACTGGAACAAGCACGCAGATCAGAACTATGACAGAAATGTCAGAATACCTTATTTATATTCCTGTTCAGGGTGGAGGGACTTAAAGGAATACATCCACGACAGTAAGGCAACTACCATTTTCAGAAGAAGTCAGCATTCGCAGCCTTTGTGCTTTTCTCAGGAGAGGTTAAAGTGGTATCTAAATCTGCTAGTATATCAAACAGACTTCTCCCCCCCATACTGACAACGCTGCTGTTTTATAGGTGCTCAATTATCCAGAGTGGGGGCACTCTAATACAGGAGGTGCATTACTGGCCAGATCGCCAGGTGAAAACAGAGGGGAAAAAAGAATCTAAAACTGATGCAACCACCACATTTGATTACTGGTAAACTGCAATATATTACATTTTTGGTTTTGGATTTAATACTGCTTTAACATCCCCTTTCTAGGATCCACTGGTTTCTTGCATAGAATTGTTCAGAGTTGGTCTGTCCAGAGAGGATAGAGCAAGTCCATATGTAAGAAGTTACCTAGCCAAGATCCACAGCCTAGTAAGAAGATGTCCCCCACTTTTAAATATCATTGACAAATACTAACCTGTTTCCCTGAAAGTAAGACATCCTCCGAAAATAAGACTTACTTACAGTTTTGCCTCTTGCTGAAATATAAGGCATCCCCCGAAAATAAGACCTCCCCGATAATAGGGCCTCCCTCGAACATAAGGCATCCCGATAAAAAGGCCCCCCGAAGCTACCGTAACTCTGTACCCTGGACGGTAGCGGCGGGTGTTGCCGCGCAGTTCACTATTGGCTGCAGCGCAGACGGAGCAGACACGAAGTGCGTGGTCTCTCTTCACCAAAGAGCCCGCACCGCCGCCAGGACAAGCTGCCGCCTGCTGCTCACTCTGCCCTGTTGGAGTCTGGCCGACTCACAATTAGACAGTGAGTAACGCATAGCAGGAATCAGGCACATTGTGTGGCCAAGGGGTGGGGGGATGTCTGGTGAAGGTGTCCACTGGCACAGGGGTGGGAGGGGGTATCACTTAAAATGACACAAGAGGATCAGAGGGGGGAATCAAAATGACACAGGAGGATCAGAAGGGGGAAACAAAATGACACAGGAGGATCAGAAGGGGTTACTAAAATGGTCTGGTTATGCTGGTTTGTGATGACAACTACTACCGCATACAGGTAATGCATTTTGTTTTTTTTGTTCAACAATAAATGTGTACCGTATTCTTCTTCATGGAAAAATAAGACATCCCCTGAAAATAAGACCTAGCGCATCTTTGGGAGCAAAAATTAATATAAGACACTGTCTTATTTTCGGGGAAACAGGGTAGGACCTGTGAACAAAAGTTAGGCGCAATATGGTTGTGCAGTAATTTTAGCCTTTTTTTGGGGAACACTGTCACATACTGTATTTGAAACATTACTTACAGTGTCTTGAAAAAGTATTCATACACCCTGAAATTTTCCACATTTTGTCATGTTACAACCAAAAATGTAAATGTATTTTATTGTGGTTTTATGTGATAGACCAACACAAAGTGGCACATAATTGTGAAGTGGAAGGAAAATAATAAATGTTTTTCAATTTTTGTACAAATAAATATGTGAAAAGTGTGGCGTGC
Source organism: Rana temporaria (assembly GCF_905171775.1). Taxonomy (NCBI): domain Eukaryota; kingdom Metazoa; phylum Chordata; class Amphibia; order Anura; family Ranidae; genus Rana; species Rana temporaria. Next base: position 490,678,620 of record NC_053489.1, read on the forward strand.
ATTTGTATTTAGCCCCCCTGAGTCAATACTTTGTAGAACCGCTTTTTGCTGCAATTGCAGCTGCAAATCTTTTTGGGTATGTCTCTATAGAGAGTGACATTTTTGCCCATTCTTCTTTGCAAAATAGCTTAAGCTCTGTCAAATTGGATGGAGAGCGTCTGTGAACAACAATTTTCAAGTCCTGACACAGATTCTTAATTGGATTTAGGTCTGGACTTTGACTGGGCAATTCTAACACATACATTTGATTTTTATCTAAACCATTCCATTGTAGCTTTGGCTGTATGTTTAGGGTCGTTGTCCTGCTGGAAGGTGAACCTCCTCCCCAGTCTCAGTTATTTTGCAGACTCTAAGGCCCCTTTCACACGGGGCGGATCAGTAATGATCCGCCCCGTGAACCTATGCTTGCTCAGCGGGGATCGTTCCGTTGATCCCTGCTGAGCCGGCGGATGACAGGGCGGTCCCCGCACACTGGCAGGTGGACCTGAACGGGCTGCCCGTGTGAAAGAGCCCTAACAGGTTTTCTTCTAAGATTGTCCTCATCCATCTTTATCCCTGGCCTGTCTGGTGTGTTCCTTGGCCTTCATAATGCTGTTTGTTCACTAAGATTTTCTTACAACCCTCTGAGGGCTTAACGGGACAGATGTATTTGTACTGAGATTAAATTACACACAGGTGGATTCTATTTACTAATCCGATGCCTTCTGAAGGTAAATGGTTCCACTAGAATTGAGTTAAGGGTATCAGAGTAAAGGGGGCTGAATACAAATGCACACCACACTTTTCAGATATTTTTCTTTTTAAATTGAAAACCATTTATCATTTTCCTTCCACATCACAATTATGTGCCACTTTGTGTTGGTCTATCACATAAAATCACAATAAAATACATTTACATTTTTGGTTGTGACATGACAAAATGTGGAAAATTTAAGGGGTATGAATACTTTTTCAAGGCACTGAATATATAGAAAAAATCAAGGGCACATTTATTTATTTTTTACATATAACCAACATGCCACAGCCCTTTACAGATTAAAGAGAGCCATACTCATCATTTCCTGCCTCTACTGATACAGATCATACAGCAACACACCCTTATGCGAAGTAAACACATCGGCCCAAATTCTCAAAGACTTACGACGGCGTATCTCCAGATACGCCATCGTAAGTCCGAATTTCCGCCGTCGTATCTATGCGTCTGATTCATAGAATCAGTTACGCATAGATTTGGCCAAGATACGAGCGGCGTAAGTCTCCTACGCCGTCGTATCTTGGGGTGCATATTTACTCTGGCCACTAGGTGGCGCTTCCGTTGATTTACGCGTCGAATATGTAAATGAGCAAGATACGCTGCTTCACGAACGTACGTATGCCCGTCGCAATTAGTTACGCCGTTTACGTAAGACATACACCGGCGTAAAGATAAAGCTGGTCTCTAGGTGGCGCAGCCCATCTAAGGTATGGACGTTCGAACAAGCGTATCTTTTTACGTTGTTTACGTAAGTCGTACGTGAATGGGGCTGTGCGTAGGTTACGTTCACGTCACAGGCATTGAGCCGGCGTATCTTTGGGCGTAAATATGACGTGATACTGAGCATGCGCGCGCATGCGCCGTTCGTTCGGCCATGCATCTACATGGGGTCACGCTTAATTTAAATACAACATGCCCACGACCTGCCTACTTTGAATTACGCGCGCTTACGCCGGCCGATTTACGCTACGCCGCCGTAACTTAGGACGCAAGTGCTTTGTGAATACAGCACTTGCCTCTCTAAGTAGCGGCGGCGTAGCGTAAATAAGATATGCTACGCCACCCCCATGTAAAGCCGCCCTACGTGAATCTAGGCCAAAATGTTTTTTTTCCCGTTCAATTTAGCAGGTTGAATGGAAAAAAAACTTGCACTACTAACACAAGCGATGTTAGTGCGCCAATCTCCCCCACTGTGCTATTGTAATCTGACATGGGGACTGCCCCCCCTACCAGAACACACTGATTAGCACTGGCAACCATTGGCCTCTGCATTGGGAATAGTTATTTTGAGCTATTTTACCCTCCTGGGAACTTTTGGCACAACAAAATAAACATGCTGGATTGTGATCTGAGTGCATGAGCAGCTGCCATCTTTAAATAACCCCTTAAGGCTTCTAGCTGTATTTTACATTACTGAAGCAGGGGTAGAAATTGAGGTTAATTTTCTTAGGCTTATTAGGAAGTCATTTACTTTAACAACCAACCTGACTTCTGTTAATGGTAATTGAAAATGACAGGAGGAACAACTGCCTAAAAATTAGGTAAGTGAAACATTGTTAAGCATGAAACTGAATTTTCTGTATGCACCTACCTTTACCACTACTACTAACAAGTAATAGTGTCTGTATCCTAAATGTATCCTAAATGTAATGACTACAGCCAGCCTAAGCCAAGATTGGAACAATTCTGCTTTTATAGGTTCCCCCTAAGCAAAGTATAATTGTTTGCTGCTGCCCGCTGTTGGGAATTGTTTCTGGCAAACTGTGAGAAGATACAATAATTATGAGCTATGAATGTCTCCCTGGCCAATCACTAGAAAGTTTATTGCCAGTGGTGCATGCTGGGGAAAGATATAAATATTCAGTGTGACCATGTAGAAGGGCTCTTGCTTTCTGGGCCTTTGCAAAGAGAGAAAATTGTGTTTTGGAGGTCTGTGTCTACCTGGCCTGCTGCCTGGCATATGGAGAGCTGGGAACAAGCTGCTGCCTGTGGACATTGCAGGGGGTTGCTGCTGTCTACTTGCTCCAGTGGACGCATTTACTGTAGGAAGCTTCTTTACAGTCTGATAAGTAGAGTTTCAGTTACGGTTTACATGCCCTTTGTTTTGTATTGACTGTGAATAGAGGTCTGGAGTCTGCATTTTTTGTTGCTTTTGGGTATCCTGTGCCCATAAAGAGTCAAAGGTTTCAAAAGCTAGGCCCCTAAGCTACCTGGGGCTTCTCACCGCTTTCCAAAGGTAAGGGGGTGCTACATATGCTTAACTCATTTGTGACCAATATTATGTGACATGAAAAATTCCCAATGCCGTGAAAACATTAATCAACCTTGCAGCAGAAAAACAGAAATGTACAGCTTTGTCTATTCATATTTTTGAAGTCTGATGCCAAAATGAAAAATTAGTCAAAGAATTTTTTTCAAGGTACCAGTGCTGCTAAACTTGGCATCAAAAAACTGTGGCCATAAAAGGGCTAATTAGTATCTACAAAACATTGCTGTCAGCTTATATCAGGGACATTTTTGTGGAGTAGATAACCACAGTCACTTCCTTTAAGCTAGTGCATTGTTGGTTCACTTACCTTTTCCTTCGATTTCCCTTCTAAACGTTTTTTTTTCCTTTGTTTTTTTTGTCTAAATTTCTCACTTCCTGTTCCTCCTCAGTAAGCTGTTCTGGCTGACTAACCACCGCTCGGATGATGGTGGCAAGTTTACTGAGGAGAAACAAGAAGTGGGAAATTCAGACAAAGAAAAAAAACATTTAGAAGGGAAATCGAAAGAAAAGGTAAGTGAACCAACAATGCACTAGCTTAAAGGAACCTTTTTAGAAAATAAAAAACGAACCTTTACAACCCCTTTAACCTCCCTGGCGGTATGATTCTGTCTGGAATTACGTACCAAAAGCGGTACAATTATTTTGCAAGGAAATTTGGCGTTTTATACTGTAGGCCTGCAATTCTTAGGAATAACTCACTTAAATCTGACCAAGCAAGAGTCTTGTAGGCATCCCGGGTATGATTTTTTTTTTTAAACAATATTATAAATTATAATATAATAAATAATTATAACAAATAATAATATAATTATAATAAAAATTATTCAATAATGTAATCAACTCAAAATCACTGAAATTTGCTCAGTTGCAGAATTGTCGCTGTCATTATTTTTTTTTTTTTATGACGAATTTCCCCACAAATCGCTATCGCACATTTCTGCAAGTGATTATAATTTATTATCGCTGTTTTCTAGCTGATCTAAAACCATTTTTGACATAAAGGGACACTTTTGGACAATCTACAGTTTTTAGGCAGAAATGACATTTTTTTATTTTTATAAAAGTACATGTAGGGCACTGGGCAGACCACTAGGGACAAGGGGTGTATTTTTTACATACAGTACTGTAATCTATAAGATTACAGTATACTGTATGTAAAGTGTTTGTTTACTTTTTTGAATTTGGCGCCGTTCTCCGCGCGTCGTAACGTCGCAGGGAACGGAGATCGGCGGCACACGGGGAGACTGTGAATCGAGCGAGGAGGTCCCGCTCGCTCACACAGTGGGGTGGCATCGCTGGATCCAGGGACAAGGTGAGTAACTTGCCTGTGGATCCAGCGAAAGGTAAGCCGCGCCGCTGCACGTCCACCCCGAGCGTGACTCGGGGATACCGATCTTAGCATTGAAAACCAACCCCGAGTCACGCTCGGGTTTACCGCCAGGGAGGTTAAGCTGATACTTTTCCTGAACTTTGAGCTCTTTACTTCTGCTATAATGTTTCAGCCATGTGTCAGCTTTGTTAATTTGATCCTCTTATGACCTTCACACAATAGTTAGCATATATTGATCCAAATCATTGGTGTGATAAATATACTGGATTTGTATATATCAGCATGGCTTCATGAGATTATAACATCTTGAAATATAATTTATTGATCCCCAGTGATTGCTGACTTGGGGATAATAATTTAAAGAGTTTGCCATCTTTGCAGTTAGGGGCATAATACATTTATATACTGTGTCAATGAAGTATCTGAATTATGAGTACATGCTGATACATCCATGTCTCTGGAGTGAATGTTAGAAGAGTCAACTAGTTTACCTCATCTGTCTGAGTACCATTCCCAAAGTGTTTTACTTTATTCTATTCAGTTCATATTCAGAGTTCAAAAATGTATGTTAACTAAAAATGTGACATCATGAACTCTTCCTAAAGTACAATTTTGGACATAATGCCATGTGTTTTGCAGTAAATTGTTTTAGTGTCTTGTAAATAACTTTTAGATACCAGAATAAAATTTGGCGCTACCCACCAAATCTTATCTTATTTTTTCACTTTGCAAGAAGAAAATGTAAAAAAACTTTTATCAAACATTGGTGTAGATTCAGGTAGGGGCGTGCAATGATACGGCGGCGCCGCGTATCGTATTTACGCTACGCCGCTGTAACTTACAGGAGCAAGTGCAGTATTCACAAAGCACTTGCTCCGTAAGTTGCGGCGGCGTAGCGTAAATGGGGCCGGCATAAGCGCGCGTAATTAAAATGTGGAAGGGGGGCGTGTTTTATGTAAATGTATGATGACCTGACGTGATTGACGTTTTTTACGTGCGCCGTCCGTGTACATATCCCAGTGTGCATTTCTTCCAAGTACGGCGCAACAACGTATTGGTTTCGACGTGAACGTAAATTACGTCCAGCCCTATTCGCGAACGACTTACGCAAACGACGTAAAAAATTCAAATTTCGAAGCGGGAACGACGTCCATACTTAACATTGGCTGCGCCTCCTAATAGCAGGAACAACCTTACGCCGAAAAAGCCTAACGTAAACGACGTAAATACATTGCGACGGAGCTTACGTACGTTTGTGAATCTGCGTATCTAGGTAATTAGCATATTCTACGCCGACAACAATGGAAGCGCCCCTAGCGGCCAGCGTCAGAATGCACCCTAAGATACAACGGCGTAAGAGACTTATGCCAGTCGTATCTTAGGCAAATGTCGGCATATCTAGCTTTCTGAATACAGAAAGTAGATACTCCGGCGCAGATTTGAATTTACGCGGCGTATCTATGGATACGCCGGCGTAAATTCTCTCTGAATCTACCCCAATATCAACACATAGGGCCAGATTCACGTAGAATCGCGGCGGCGTAACGTTTCCTAGATACGTTACACTGCCGCAATTTTTCATCGCAAGTGCCTGATTCACCAAGCACTTGCGATGAAAACTACGCCGGCGGCCTCCGGCGCAAGGCGGGCCAATTTAAATGGGCGTGTGCCATTTAAATTAGGAGCGCTCCCGCGCCGGACCTACTGCGCATGCTCCGTTTCGTAACTCCCGCCGTGCTTTGCGCGCCGTGACGTCATTTTTTTTAACGGCGATGCGCGTAGCGTAATTCCGTATTCCCGGACGGCTTACGCAAACGTCGTTAAATTTTGAATTTCGACGCGGGAAAGACGGCCATACTTTAGACAGCAATACGCTTGCTGACTAAAGTTAGGGCACCAAAAAAAACTAACTTTGCGACGGGAAACTAGACTAGCGGCGACGTAGCGAACGTGAAAAATCGTCGTGGATCCGCTGTAACTCCTAATTTGCATACCCGACGCTGGTTTACGACGCAAACTCCCCCCAGCGGCGGCCGCGGTACTGCATCCTAAGATCCGACAGTGTAAAACAATTACACCTGTCGGATCTTAGGGATATCCATGCGTAACTGATTCTATGAATCAGTCGCATAGATAGAAACAGGGATACGACGGCGTATCAGGAGAAACGCCGTCGTATCTCATTTGTGAATCTGGCCCATAGTTTGCATCTCCAGACAGCTCAGGGTAAGTGTCCTGGGTGCCCCGATTGCCTGGTGCTCTAAAACATTCTTCCTGGGTCAGCTAGGTCAGTAGCCTTGCTTCACCCCATCTTCTAAGCCTTATTTTGGTTTTTAAAACTGTGACGAGCCACATTCCCAAGCTAATGAATTTACGAAGTAAGAATGTTTCAAGAAGAACCTGGTGTCAAAAACAGAGATTAGATCGGTTGATCCTCTTTAAAGTGCCCATTAAATGGTTTTGCCTCCCACCAAATACTTATGCCGCGTACCCACGATAATTTTTCGGCATGAAAAAAACATAGTTTTTCAAAAACATCATTTAAAATGACCATGTGTGGGCTTCATATAATTTTTCAGGTTCTGAAAAACGACCAAAAAATAATTCGAACATGCTGCATTTTTTAACATCGTTTTAAACTATGTTGTTTTTCGGGTTGTAAAAAATGATCGCGTGTGGGCTAAAACGACGTAAAAAACCTGTGCATTGCCCAAAAGCAAGTTATGAGATGGGAGCGCTCGTTCTGGTAAAACTAACGTTCATAATGGAGTAAGCATATTCATCACGCTGTAACAGACAGAAAAGCGCGAATCGTCTTTTACTAACACGGAATCAGCTAAAGCAGCCCAAAGGCGAATGGAACTTCCCCTTTAGAGTGCCGTTGTACGTGTTGTACGTCACCGCGCTTTGCTAGATCATTTTTTAAAAACGATGGTGTGTAGGCAATGTCGTTTTAATGTTGAAGTTGGGAAAACGTTGTTTTTTGGACATGCTAAAAAAAAACGCAGTTTTTTTCTTGCTGAAAAATGATCGTGTGTACACGGCATAACTCCTGGAATTAGTCCTGGAATAGAATACCGACAGTCCCAGCATCTGCTGCACCAGAGTCTGTTAACTGCTGTCAAGGACTGAATGGAGTTTTTGGCTGTTTCAGCAGCAACAAATCAAATCTAAGGAAAATGTAAATTATGTTTTGGCCAGCTTAATTTAGGAGGATAAAGGAATAATAAGGCATTACTAATAATACAGCATTATATTTACTATGTCAGTACACATTCAGCTGCATCTCTTGTCTCCTGGGAGAAATCTCAGAGACTGTAGACATTTTCAAACTTTGTCAGCATGTTATTTTTTAAAAACTCCCTCTTTTTTCTTAAAAAAACTATATTGGAGGTAGCAGGGATTACTAAAATTGGAGAGTGCAAAATCTGGTACAAAGCTGCATAGAAACCAAACAGCTTCCTCATAACTCCCAATCACTTATTGGCTTTGTTGCCCTTCTCTGGACTCTCTCCAGTTCTAGCACATCCTCCCTAAAGACTGGTGACCAGAACTGGACGACATACTCCAGATGTGGTCGAGCAAACGTTTTATGAAGTGGTAGAATTTTAGTTTTATCTCTGAAGTAAATTCCCTTTATAATACATCCTAATAGTTTACTGGCTTTGTTTGCTGCAGGTTGTTATCGCATGCCATTGCTGAGTCTATCATTTACTAGGACACCAGATCTTTTTCCATCTTGCATTCCCCCAAAGGTTCTTCCCCTAACGAGTAACCTGCATTCGTATTTTAAGCCCGAAAGTGTATTCATTTACATTTTCCTACATTAAACTTTTGCCACAGAATTGCCCACCACTCTACTATATCAATGATTTCTTATGAAGTTGCTTTATCCTGTTGTGAGGTTATAACCCTGCTTAGCTTTGTATCGTCTGCAAAAATTGAGATTGAACTATTTATACAAACCTAAACAGAATTGATCCCAGGCCAGTAATGCGGGGTGCAGGGATGTCTCCCCCTAATCCATGTGTCTGGCTCCCTAATCTACATGCGGATGCATGGATTCCAATGTTTCTTTTTTTTTAGAGCACTGCACCCCGAGCCCGCCCATTTGTGTAACAATAGCAAATTAATATTTGCTATTGTCTTCCTGATTCTCCTCCCGGCCAATCAGGAAATGGGTCTTGAGACCCGTCACCCAATTGGCCAAGAGGAGAAATGATCCTATTGGCCGCTGAAGAGAAGGAGGGAGTAGACACATGGGAAGCCGCCATGAAGCACCAGGAGCAGGAGACGCCCCCCCACCGCCCTGAGGAAGCACTGCCCACAACCTAGATGAGGTAAGTGTGGGTTGTTTGCCGCCACTCCCCCCAAACAATATGCCATCACTGGCCAGGACAAAGCTTAGGGTACCCCACTTACAACACTACGCCATTCAGAAGATACACTATTTATCACCCTTTGGACTTTGGGCTTCTAAAACCAGTTTTCTATCGACAAATATACACTATTGAAAATGCCAATAGTCCTCAAATTGTGAATTTAGCATATACACTACATCTACGGGTCTTCCTCTATCCAGATTACAGCTCACTTCTTCATAAAATGTTAACAGGTTGGTCTGGCAAGAATGATCCTTCATAAATCCATGCTAGTTACTACTAATAATACAATTTTTAACAGCAAATTGTTGGATATAATTCCTTATCATCCCCTCCAATAGTTCTATGTGTGCATGGCCACATTGGCTAACATACAGTAGATTTGCCTTTAAAGGCTGAAAAAAAAGTCAAACACCTGAAAAAAATGCATTTTTACACCTTGTGCTCGTGAGGCCTACTTCAGTAAGGTGTATCTACAGGCACTTGCTTTCTTAGGTTGACACCGTTTTACTCAAATGAGCTGTGGCATTGTCACCCTTTCCTCCACACCCATGAGTTGGACTAAAAGCACTGGCACATTCCACTGTAGTCACCACTGTAAAAATGCAAGGTTCAGAAGCATATTGAACACAGGACATTCATACAAAGTGACTACAGCATATGCACAACGCAGGGAGAGAAAACATGAGCAAACAAATGTGGAAACTGTAAAAAAAAAAGTTGTATGCTATTTTACTTACCAAACTTACCTCTGCATTTGCTCCACCGACAGCCCTGCGCTCTCCCTCACTATGACACAACCCCTAGTCTTGTCTCTGATGCTTCTCTTGCTGTCAGTGTCTTCTTTGTTTGCCCAAATTATGGTTGGTGATGAGGTAACTCTGAGGCCTCGTACACACGACTGAGGAACTCGTCGTAAATGAAACATTGTTTTCCTCGACGAGTTCCTTGTTAGGCTTGTGGAGAAACTTGACAAGCTTTCTTTGCGTACACACTGTCAAGACCAAATCTCCTTGTTCTCAAACGCGGTGACATAGAACACGTACAACGGCAGGGGAAGTTCGATTCCACTGGCACAACCCTTGGGGCTGCTTTTGCTAATCTCATGTTACTGCGTGTTAAGTAAAAGTTTGGTAAGAGACGATTTGCACTTTTCAGACTGTTACAGCGTGACGAATGTGCTATCTCCATTACAAACGCTACTTTTACCGAAGGTGCGCTCCCGTCTCATACTTTATTCTGAGCATGCGCGGGTTTCTTAGCATACACACGAACGTGGAACACGACGAGGAAATTGAGACTCCCGTCGAGGAAAACGAGAACTTGTTCTCTTTTTTTCTCATCGAGTTCCTCGACAGTTTCCTCGATGAAAAAAAATACACACAACCGTTTTCCTCTGCAAAAAAAGCTCTGCCACCAAGTTTCTTGATGGATTCTGTCCAGAAAAATGGTTGTGTGTACGAGGCCTCACACATGCAAAATGGAGTTGCACCGTCCCTGCATTAGGCTTCACTTTTCAGCATCTGTAAGATGTAGAGAGCGCACTGCGCATGTTAGCAGAAAGGAAAAAGCAGTTTTTGGCAGAAGAACTATACAAAGATAAATGAATATTTGGTTTATAAAAAAATACATTTAAAATGGTGAACAGCCATGTTTTATCCTTGTGTTAAGTAAGTATCACAGCTGTCCAAATATTTCCCTGTGAGTTACTTATGTATAACCATACACAAATCACACCTGTTCTGAAAATAAGATCTGCTCTACAGGTCAGTGGCTATATACACAAAGGTTTGAAAGGTTATGGGAGCCATTTTATTAGCTTTAGTTCATTTTGTTTTCGTTTCTTCTTTTTTTTTGCTGATCCAGAGAATAAAAATGAAATGTCATTAAAAAGGGCCACAGAGCTTTGCAAGGTTTTTCCTCCTAAATGCAAATGTTGTATACTTTTAGTCATTCATCCATTACTTCACTCATTCAATTTACACAGGCTATCTCAAAGCTAAAAAATAAAGCAACTAGGGAAGAATCTGAAACACTGTAAACTGGTACTAAAATATTCAAATAAATGCACTATAAGCAAATCGAAATGAAGCAACTGATCATATGTTTGCTCAGTTTACTAAAACGTGCTAGAAGAATAAAATGAAACACATGGAATCAGATTGCTACAAGCAACACCCACATTTTCCTTACCCCAATTGGTATGTTTTTTGGACTGCAGGAAACTCCTAAAAAATGTGGTTGGATGTAATATTACTCTGTGTGTATTTCATCTATATAAAATATATGAGATTTTTGAATTTATTTACTGAACAAAATTATAATTTTGATGATATTCTAATTGTATGAGATGCACCTGTGTGCGTGTGTATGTATATGTATATATAATATCCCCCCCCCCCCTATGTTTGAACAGTATTGCACTAACATTTTCTACAGTGCTGCAGAAATTATGCATTCCCACACACTTTGGCCCGGATTCACAAATCACTTGCGCCGACGTATCTCGAGATACACCGCGTAAGTTCAAATATGCACCGTCGTATCTGTGCGCCGTGCCCACAAAACTAAGATACGCCTAAAAACAGGCTTCATTCCACCAACGTAACTTGCCTAAGCCGGCGTAGAGTGGGCGCATATTTACGCTGGACGCATGTGGCGCTCCCATTGATTTTCTATTCAAATATGCAAATGAGTATTATACGCCGATTCGCGATCGTACTTGCGCCCGATGCAGGCTACAACTGGTGTGCGTAAGTTGTACGTACGGCGTAAAGTTATGCCCCATAAAGGAGGTGTAACTCAGCAGCATCCATGCAAAGGGCTGCACCAGGGAACACAAGCCCGCGTATTTTACGTAGTTTACGTTGGACGTGAATATGACTAGGCGTAGGTTACGTTCACGCCGTAGGCAGTGATCCGGCGTATCTTAGGCAGTTGTTCCGACGTGATTGTGAGCATGCGCACTGAGATGCGTCCACGGGACGGAGCATGCGCCGTTCGTTATACGTATCTGTCTGACGCTCGGCCCATCATTTGCATGGGGGCACGCCTCATTTGCATGGCTCACGCCCACTTCCACCTACGCCGGCTTACGCCTAGGAAACGCAGCGCAGTTTTGGGAGGAAGTGCTTTGTGAATTTCATGCTTGCCTCTCTGCGCCAGCGTCTGTGAATGCGGGCCTTTTACTATAAGTTCAGTTTAAAGCCAATTAACCTACCTGAACCCATAATGAATAAGTGCAATCTAAACAAACTGCACTTTCTGCCCTAAACTAATGTAACCTACCCTCTCCTTCCACAAATGCAGAATTATCTCAATATGATGGCTGTCTTCCTTCATCTCCTGCAGTATGACACAGCTTTATAGAGATCTATGGGACTGTAATTTGCAGGTGTGGCCAAGACATTGAGACATGTGACGCTGTATGTAAAGAAAAAAACTGCAGGTCACAGCCATGGAATTGAGATAAGTATGCATCTGGGAATGGTGAGGGTGCGTTAGGTTAGAATAGGGCAAAGGAGCAAAAAGGATAAGTGGACTTTGTCTTAAAATGTACTTTCACTTTAAGGCTGTAGGAGGAAAATAAAGAGTATTCAGAGGAAACCCTCCATCCATGCATACAGTGTCCTTGTTGTGGACTGAATTCAGAATGCCAGTATTGCAAGTGTAGCACTACCCCTGAAGGAACTGCTGGATATTTTCGGGCAGTATGTTACCTCTATTTCCTCGTTGTCCAGGGTAATGGATGAGATTAGAGAAAGTTCAATGTCCACACTTTACACTTCCTTTTTAAAGATTTATTTGCTGAACTTGGTAAATGAAGTGGTGGAAGGGGTGGAAGGGTAACAGGTAAATAGGTTCAGGTGTATTAATTCAGTCGGGAAACACTCCTGCTTCCAACAACACAGCTTTCGTCACCACTTTAGCCAGAGTGGGTATTGCGCATCTGGATAGGTTTTCTCTCACTAACCTAGCAGCCAGAATGTCACACAGAACATGGTATAGTCTCTGCCACAGACCTTCCCACAGATGGAGATACTTTTGGTCCAGAATCCTCGTAGCACAGGATTCAACACCCGGATCTCTCCAGATTAACTTCTTGCAGAACTTGGAACTGACAGGTGATCACCATCAAGCCTTTCAGTAAACGGTGCATCCTTCGATGAAGTTCAAGGCCTCTCTTGAGACACCAGCCTTGTGCTCAGTCCTCTCCAAGATGGGCCCTTCATCAAGCTGGTTCCTCCCTCAGGACGGACAGCACAGGATCACCCTTAAAAGCTGCTTACTGGGCCTACTTAGAAGATCACAACTCCGGACCAATGTGATTCGAAGCCAGGATTACAGGAACACGCAGCCCAGGCCAGGAGGGCCACACATGGGGTGGTGGGACGACAGACCAGGATCGACGACCCCGGTCCAATGACGTCTGTCCCTTAAGTATCCCTCCCCAGCATGCACAGCGGGATGTTCAATCCCCACTGATTGGCTGCCGAGGGGGAACACCCAAACCACCTTGACCTAGCTGCTGCCACCCTTGGCCTGGAGTGGAATGACACCCCAGGCGAACAACAGTGGTCACCCACAGCACAGCCATGGCTGGAACAGAGGCCAAATGTACTCAAAATTACACATGTCTGAGTCAATTAACTCTCAGACTTCCCCCTAAATTTAAAGCAGTGCCAGCCCAACAGGAGCAGGCCTCTACACAAGGTCACCATAATGTAGAAACAGAAGGAGAAATGCCTTATTGTGCTGTCCTCAAGTTTGCATTCTACTCCAGAATGAAGTGACTTTTAATCAAATCTCACTGTTTCAAGATACATATGTATTTAAATAGATGTAATTGAGAAGGTTTGAAACACACTTTCACAATAATAAAAAGTATTTGTAATATTTTGAAATGCCATATACTGTAGCTGCAAAAACAATTTAACAATTTTAATTAGCCACCACTTTTAGTCACTCTTACCCGTCAGTAGTGCCCATGTGTTACCAGTAACTATAGCCATGTGTTGGTCAAATCACAGACACTTCATAAACCTCTGGCCAAGCACAGAATTGTGTTTTCAGCTTTTGGTTTCTATCACAATAAAACAGCTTCTAAAGGTGACAATTATGAGCAAGAGTTAGAAATGGCAGCTTCACATTACATAGTCTGGAAAAGTTAAACCTGTACCAAGCTGGCATTGCATGATTTAAACATAAATCTTTGGCAATAAAACATGAGATCAAGAAATTTCCATGAGTCATGCATTATTTACTTCATCATGGTTCTGCAAGAGCCAGTGGGTGGCAATTGTTAAACAGGATGCCAACCTTTAACTTATTTGAAGATATTAGACTGATTTACCAAAGGAGTCATTTACACCCTAGCCAGTGTTCATTTTAAATACCATTTCCCTTTTGAAAATGTATATTTTTTGTGTTCCAGAACCCGATTTAGGATCACAGGCTAGGTATAAAATTTGCTCCTTAAAGTGACCATCTAAGGAATAAAAACTGCCCATGAAGCTAACCCTGTAACAAGAGTGGAAATACATATGCCTGCTGGTATTCTGTCAGATATGGCGACCCCTCAGAATTGGTAACAGAAGTGACGTTTTGACGCTGCCATCTAGAAAAGCCCGGAGCGACAAGAAACAAAGATAGCAGAGGGCTGCCATGACTGTGGTGAATCTGGGCAACTGGGGGTTAAGCTTATTGCAGGAGAACTCTCAAGGGAGTGGCTGCAGGTTTGGTGCAGCCTGGGGGGAGGAGTGGTATATATAGGGGGCGGGACCGGCGCCAAAACAGACACACGCAGGCAGAGTGCAGAGAGGGAGGCAGGATTTTCTCACTGCTCCCTAACAACTAAGGTAGGAATGGATTTGGATTTGTTTTTAGCACGGCTGAGAGCCACTGCTGCAAACAAGGAGCCTGGATGGCTCGATTCCCGGGTGGGGGGGCTACTATTAGATGAAGCGGGGGGGTCCCAGCAAGAGACTTTAGTGACCCCACGCGGTCGGCAGTCTCGAGCGCCACAACGCTATTCGCCCACCCCCACATCTCAGGCAAAGCGGCCTCTTCATAGCCCCCAGCGGCACCCGTCCACCCCCCCAGCCAAACGAGCCAACGCTGCGTCTGGGGGAGCTAACAGGCATAGTCCCCCGGACATTTTAGGCCAGGTGGGCGTGGCTTCGGCCCAAAATGGCGCCCGAGCCCCACACACGAGGCACAGCAGCATGGCAGCAGCTTCCCCCCCCAAAACTATCAGGACTGCAGCAAAAAGGGGGGGGCAACGAGCTAAGCGGGGGTCAACAAGTGGTGGGGCTGCCAGGAACACTAACACCAGCCCCAAGACAAGGGGTAGGCCCACATCACCTGAGCCCTTGAGGGATGCCGATCGGAGGTCCAGCGGGGGGAGGATCGGTGCAGAGACATCCACAGCCGGGTCGATGCGTAGAGGACGATCCGCCGAGAGGCTGGGATCCACGGCCTCCAGGCTTTCTATGCCTGGGAGGCAGACTTCGCCGAGGACGCCGGCTTTAGAAGATCGATCGGAGGGTGAAGCTTCGGGATCGGAGGATGAGGTGCAGAGGGACCATTCGCCTACGAGGGAGTTGCCAGCGTCGGCTGTGAGGGACGAGCCCGGCCAGCCTGGTAAGACTGCTAATAATTTTTCTGGGGATTTTGTTAATGCATTATGTACTCTGTTAGGGGGGGTCGGGGGTCCTCCTGTAAATGTTGGTAATGTGGGGAGTTCATTGTTAACACAAGCTGGGGCCCCCGGGGTGGCGGGAGTGGCTCCTGCTGCCCAGGGTTCCCCTGGGGGGATGCAAGAATTGTTGTGTGGTTTGGGGGAATTGTTGCAACGCTTTGCCGGGGGGGGCTGGAGGTACGCCTCCTCAGGCTGCGCCCTGGATTGGGGGGTCAGCGGGTGGGGTTCCCTTGGCTGGGGTGTTACCTTCCACGGTGGGGGGGAATACGGGGTTGGTGCCAGATAGCACTGCAAGTAGTGACACGGGGGGGGTCAGGACGGATGTGGTACGGATGGACGATGGGTCAAAAGGTGAAGTATATATTTGCTTTGAAGGGCCACTGGGGTCACACCTGAAACAGGAGGTTCGGGAAAAAATCCAAAAAGGTGAGTACGTTGAGATTTTTTCCCTCCTGCCGTTAGAAAAGTTTAACCTGGATAGGGTGAAGCCAGACAGTTTTAAAAAGGACGACGAGGAGAAGCGAAGGTACAGGCTGATCCCTCGCACGTTCAGCAACTGGTTGCAAGCATTTGTGATTATGGCTAGCGTCATAGGGGAGAAGAGCCCGGAACACTGTTCTGCGCTGTTCTGCTATCTGGACGCAATAGGTGAGGCATATAGGGTATATGGGGGGACAGGATGGTTGAGGTATGACGAGCAGTTTCGCCAACGGCGGGCTGTGCGTCCTTCTATACGTTGGGATCACAAGGATATCAGCCTGTGGATGCGAATGATTTCTGCGCCCCGGGCTAATACGCCGTTTTTTCAGGGCGGGGCCGGGGGTACTCCCTCCTCCGGATCACCGGCCGGAAAAAAATGGGGGGGTTGCTGGAAGTTTAACGAGGGTTCCTGCAAATATGGAGGAGCCTGTCGCTTTAAGCACGAATGCTCTGGATGTGGGGGGGCTCACCCCTTGTCGCGTTGTTTCAAAAAGGGCAAGCGGGGGGGGGATGCTGCTGGAAAGGGGGAGAACGCCAGTGAGGGTGGAAAAGATGGGACCTTTTCTAGATAGGTACCCGGACAGGGGGGCGGCGCGCCTGCTTGCTGCAGGGTTTTCGGAGGGATTTATCATTCCCTGTTCCTTGTCGAAGGTGCCACCCTTGGCTAGGAACCTGCGGTCTGCCTTAGAAAACCCGGCGGTAGTGTCAGAAAAATTAGCGAAGGAAGTTCAGCTGGGTAGGATGGTGGGGCCGTTCACAGAGATGCCGCTGCCTGATTTGGTGGTGTCTCCTCTGGGGGTGGTTCCCAAGAAGGAACCAAACAAGTTTCGCCTCATTCATCACCTGTCCTTCCCAAAGGGGGGGTCGGTGAATGACGCTATAGATCCCGAAGCATGCACGGTATCGTATACGTCGTTTGACGCGGCGGTGCGATGGGTGCGGCGGTACGGAAGGGGGGCCCTGATGGCAAAGTCGGACATTGAGGCCGCGTTCCGCTTACTGCCAGTTCACCCGGACAGCTTTCGGCTGTTGGGTTGTCGGTGGCGGGATGAGTTCTACGTGGATCGATGTTTGCCGATGGGCTGCTCGATTTCTTGCGCGTTTTTCGAAACATTTAGCTCTTTCTTGGAATGGGTAGTCAGGGATGTGGCGGGCACGGATTCAGTAATCCACTACCTGGATGACTTCCTGTGTCTGGGCCCCCCGTCGTCCAATGTGTGCGCAATATTGTTGGCAACGTTGCAGCACATGGCGGAAAAGTTTGGGGTGCCCTTGGCAGCCGACAAAACGGAGGGTCCAACCACGGCGTTGAGTTTTTTGGGAATCATGATTGATTCCGAGGCTATGGAGTGTAGGCTTCCAATGAACAAGGTGGAGAATCTTAGAATGGAGATTCGGGGGATGCTGGGGCGGGACAAGGTTCAGCTGGTGTCCCTGCAGTCTTTGTTGGGAAAGTTGAATTTCGCCTGTCGCATCATCCCTATGGGGAGGGTTTTTTGCCGGCGGCTGTCGGCAGCAACAGCGGGGGTGAAGGCTCCGAAACATTATATCCGGCTGACGGGTGAGCTGAAAGCAGATTTGCACATCTGGGATACGTTTTTGGAAACGTATAATGGAAGGGCGATCTGGATGTCAGGGCCTGTTAGCAACTTTGACCTGGATTTGGTCACGGATGCGGCCGGGTCCACAGGTTACGGGGCCTTTTTTAAAGGGCGGTGGAGCGCTGAGGCGTGGCCTGAGTCCTGGGTAGCAGCGGGTTTTGAGAAGAACCTGGTGCTGCTTGAACTATTCCCGGTGGTGGTGGCAATCGAGTTGTGGGGGGAAGAATGCAAAAATTTGAAGATCAGGCTAAATTGCGATAACATGGGGGTGGTGCAAGTCATTAATCGGATTTCCGGTTCATCAGTACCGGTGGTGAGATTACTGCGCCATCTCGTGTTGCGTTGTTTGCAGTGGAACATATTCTTGTATGCTGTACACATCCCGGGGGTGGATAACAGACTCGCTGATGCCTTGTCTCGATTTCAGTGGGACAGGTTCAGGGAGCTGGCGCCAGGGGCGGATGCAGAAGGGGTTCCTTGCCCTGGGTGGATGTGGGGGCTTGCATTGGAGCCGCCGCAGACTGGATTAGGAGGTCGGTGAGTGGGCAGACATGGGCCGCATACTCGAAAGTATGGGGGGAATGGGCCAAGTTCAGACGGCTGGCGGACGCCGAGCTGGGGGAAGGAGAAATGGGCTGGTTGGTGGTGTATTTTGTGGTTAGACATATGGAGAAGGGAGGGTCTGTGTCTTCTCTAGAGAAAAAACTGGCAGCTTTGGCATTTTGGTTTAAATTAGAGGGAAGGACGGATTTCACAAAGATATTTTGGGTTAAACAGACAGTTAAGGGTTACAAAAAAGGTCGCCAGTGCAGAGATACACGGAGGCCAGTGTCGTTTTCAATATTGGGCAGAATTTTTGGGGTGCTAAGAGATGTTTGTTCTTCGGAATATGAGGTGCGTTTATTTCGGGCGGTTTTTTCGGTGGCATTTTTTGGGGCATTTCGGATAGGGGAGCTGGTTAGTCCTTCGAAACGGTTGGCCGGGGGGTTTTCGGGGGGTGACGTACGTTCGGAAGGGGACAGGGTGGTTTTGCGGCTGAGACGGTCAAAAACGGATCAGAAGGGAAAAGGGAGGGACGTGATTTTGTATTCTATGCCGGGTTCAGAGATGTGTCCGGTAAGGGGGGTAAGGGATTATGCAGAGGGACGCCCGGATGTTGGTGGGCCGTTTTGGGTACACGCGGATGGGTCTTTTTTATCGCGTTTTCAATTTATTGCAATTTTTAGAAAATGTTTGAGGACGGTGGGGTTGGACGAGCGGCTGTTTGCCTCGCACTCCTTCCGCATCGGGGCCGCCACGGAGGCGGCCCGGTGTGGGTTGGATGAGGTGGCAGTAAAACGGATTGGGAGATGGGAGTCGAGAAGATTCCGTTCTTATGTTCGCCCGCATTTGGCGATGGATGCATAAACTGAGGGGGTGGAAGACGGCTGGAGGGGCCGGGATGTTACTGGTGGTGTATGTGTTTGTGATAGTTATGGTTATTGTTTTGTTTTTCAGGTGGAAAAAAGGCGCGCCTCGTGTGGATCATGGGGCATTCATATGTCTGTAGGGGGGCCAGGAGAGCGGATGCTAGGCCAGGGGGTAGGCAATTGGGGATTTCCAGGCAGGATGCTACGATTCGGTGGTTGGGTATCCCTGGGATGGGTTGGGGCAGGGTGCTGTCGGAAGTACAGCGCTATGCTCGGCTCGACCGACCTCCTGACGTGTTGCTGTTACACGTCGGGGGGAACGACCTAGGGATTCGGCCCATAGGGGATTTGATGATGGCAGTTAAGGCGGACGTCTTGACGCTCCGGGCATCTTTCCCCAGCATGTTGATCATCTGGTCGGACATTGTTGCGCGAACAACGTGGCGCATGGCAAGGTCGGTGGACCGGGTCAACAAGGGGAGGGTGAAGGTGAACAAGGTACTGGGGAGGTTTGTGGCAAAAACACGGGGGTTTAGTGGTGAGGCACAGGGAGTTGGAGGTGGATGTGGGTTTGTATCTGCTCAGGGATGGGGTTCACCTGACGGATGTGGGTACAGACTTGTGGATGATGGGTATTCAGGAAGGGGTGCAGAGGGCCCTGCGGGTGTGGGGAGGCCCGTAAGGAAAAGGGGGGTTTCCCTTCCGGTCTGTGGCGGTGTCCTTGGTCTTTGACGGTGACAGTGAACTGATGGAATGAAAATGGTTGGGGGGCTCATTGATGGGATGGCCCCCTATGGTGGTTATTGCAGTGGAACGGTGTCTGCTGCAATACGGTTACGGTACACTGCGGGTTAAAAGGGGTCTCAGAGCTGGGTCGGCTGGAGGCCTGGGTATGCTAAATTGGTACCGCAGTGTGGTGGTGAAAAAGGTTAATGGGGGTCACTGTCAAGGACCAAAATTGGGACTGGTTTAAATATTAAAAGTGTTTGGTAAAAGTGTTAATAGTTAAAGTTGGAATGGTTGGATATTCCTATCCTTAAAATTTTGGTTAAAGATTTATTTATTTATTTATAAAATAAAAATGGCTGTTGTGGCCAATTTTACGCCAACTCACTGTGTCGGTCTCATTACTGGGTGGTAATGGTATGGTAAAATGGGGGGGGGGGGATGGTAACAAGGGAATTATTTAAGGGAGGGAGGGGGTGTAGGAGAGAGTGGCACATGAAACTACACTAGTCAAGAAAAGCCCGGAGCGACAAGAAACAAAGATAGCAGAGGGCTGCCATGACTGTGGTGAATCTGGGCAACTGGGGGTTAAGCTTATTGCAGGAGAACTCTCAAGGGAGTGGCTGCAGGTTTGGTGCAGCCTGGGGGGAGGAGTGGTATATATAGGGGGCGGGACCGGCGCCAAAACAGACACACGCAGGCAGAGTGCAGAGAGGGAGGCAGGATTTTCCCACCCACCCTCCCTTGTTTTGTTGTATGTTGTGTGTGGTACATTTGTTTTCTTTCAGGGATAAAAAGGAAGGGTTGTCACGACAGCGGAGGCGGTGTCCTTGGTCTTTGACGGTGACAGTGAACTGATGGAATGAAAATGGTTGGGGGGCTCATCGATGGGATGGCCCCCTATGGTGGTTATTGCAGTGGAACGGTGTCTGCTGCAATACGGTTACGGTACACTGCGGGTTAAAAGGGGTCTCAGAGCTGGGTCGGCTGGAGGCCTGGGTATGCTAAATTGGTACCGCAGTGTGGTGGTGAAAAAGGTTAATGGGGGTCACTGTCAAGGACCAAAATTGGGACTGGTTTAAATATTAAAAGTGTTTGGTAAAAGTGTTAATAGTTAAAGTTGGAATGGTTGGATATTCCTATCCTTAAAATTTTGGTTAAAGATTTATTTATTTATTTATAAAATAAAAATGGCTGTTGTGGCCAATTTTACGCCAACTCACTGTGTCGGTCTCATTACTGGGTGGTAATGGTATGGTAAAATGGGGGGGGGGGATGGTAACAAGGGAATTATTTAAGGGAGGGAGGGGGTGTAGGAGAGAGTGGCACATGAAACTACACTAGTCATGCTACACCTCACACTCTACCATAGTAAAGCTACACTGAGAAGGGGGCAAGTGGACATCTTGTTACACCCATTGACGTTTTGCATTTTACACTTTTTTTTTAACAGTAAACTTGAGTTGATATAGTGAAATACGGTACTTAATAATCTGTCTGACTGTTTACATGTTAAATTTTAAAAGCAGCAGCAAGCCTGCTAATCTCACAGGCTTGCTAATTGGACAGAAGTTTGCTGCTTTTAAAATTCAACATGTAAACATATACACGGAGTTGTAAGTACTGTATTTCACTATATCAACTCAGTTTACTGTGAAAAAAAGTGTAAAATGTAAAACTCCGGTGGGTGTAACAAGATGTCTGCTTGCACCCTTCTCAGTGTATCTTTACTGTGGTGGAGTGCCGGGTATAGCAAGATGGCGGCGACGAAACGTCACTTCCGTGACCAATATTGATGGGTTGCCTAATCTGACGTAACACCTGCACTGCCAAATGCTGCTCCACATCACTGCATGAAATTGGCGGGAGGAACCACTGTACACAGTGGGAGACGTAGGAGATCAACACTGCCAGAAGAATTCATTTCTCAGCAAATTTTTGAAAAAAATCTACCTACAATGGGGCAGCTGAGGTAAGTATTTTCGCTCTTCCTCAGGGATATCTTTCAAGGCAATTTTTTGTCACATTGAATCTGAACTCAGGGAATAGGACAAACTCAATCCTTGCAGTAAATCCTTCTGCTCTGCAAGGGTTAAGTGCTTGTTATGTCAAGGGTGCACAAATAAGATATATTACTTCTCTTATTCTTGGCTCAGGCAAGCTCCTGCACTGACTATGGGCTGTGGGTGGTCCCTTGGCATCATCATGTTCAGGGCTATTAAACCTGCATTGTACATAAGGAGCTGAGAATGTAGCCAGGGCCTGAAACTGCTCCGAGAGGATGTTGTAGGGGACTGGTGGCATGGATTTAGAAAACATCCTGGAGCTAGGAGTACATCTGGCCATAGATGGATCGAATCTCAGCTGGTTCAGCAGGGACTGGATGAGATTGAATCCATCTATGGTCAGGCTGATTGTACCTAAGTCAATCCAGCAATCGACTTGGGTACAACCAGCATGTCAGATTTTTAGAATGCGATTATTTCCAGTGGCTATAGCTGCTAGCTATTATTAATCACTGTGTTCTTCCTCTGGGATAACACAATACCACCGCGGGAGGGATTCCCCCATCAACACTGACTGTTTTAATGACCCGTGGTTGCAGGAAAGAAATCATATAATCTATGGCTTACTTTAGCTAAGTATTACACCTTGTCCTTGTACCTCTAGACTAAATGAGCATTCAACCCTTGCAATGTTGGATGCCCCCTTCAAGTCTTGATTTTATCTCATCCCTGTAGTTTAACTTCAACATAAACCTGTTGTAGACACATCTAGCCAGCTTATGCTAAAACAAATGCATAAGTAGAAGTAATTTTTTAGCCACGTAATATGGGCAACATCCAAAGTGCAATGTTGTCCTTGTTGCCTGGAGTTTCATCTTAACCTCCGTGGCAGTATTCCCGAGTGTGGCTCGGGGTTAAATTTCAGTACCATTAGTGGTAACCCCCGAGCCACATTTTGGATTGCCTTGCAGGATCTGGGTGCAGTATACTTACATTGTCCCCAGGATCCTGTGATGTCCCCCCGCTGTGTCCGCGGGCTGTGTTCTCTGCCCAATGCTCTGTGTGCCAGGCTTTGTTCCCTGCGAGCGTCGCGACGCAACTGGCGGAGCCTGGCGGCAAATTCAAAAAGTACTAAATTCATAACACATACAGTACACTGTAACCTGTAAGATTATATTACTGTATGAAATCATTTCACATCCCTTTTGTCCCTACTGCTTTGTCCAATGCCCTGCATGCAGTTTTATATTATATATACTGTTCTTACTGCCTGGAAACTTGAGATTGTCCATTACAACCAAAAAGTGCCTCTTTACGTCAAAAGTGGTTTTAGGCCAGCTAGAAAACAGCCATAGTAAATTAGAACACTTGCAGAATTGAGCGATAGTGAATCGCGGGGAAATTAGTTTTATTATTATTATATTATTATTTTTTATAATTATTTATAGTTATTTATTATATTATAATTTATGATTTTGTGTTTCAAACTTTATCATACCCAGGATATCTACTAGACTCTTGTTTGGACAGATTTAAGTGTGTTATTACCAAGAATTACAGGCCTACAATATAAAACGCCAAATTTCTATGCAAAACAATTGTACTGCTTTGAGTGGCAAAAATCTGACATAATCATACCGCCAGGGTGGCTACAGTCGACATTAGTTCATGTATAAATAATAGACATCACAACACCAGGAGAAAACAACAACAACTATATCTCTACATAGGGATGTTGATGTATATTCTAATACATGCTTTTTCTGCTGATCTTAGACTTCTTGTTCTAGGGTGGCTGCATTCGTTCTCCATGCCCCCCTTGTGTATGTGATTGAAGCCACCCCTTTCTGTTCGCCCCTGAGATGGACTACACATGTACGTGCAGACACATTCAGCAAGGAGGATAGGGAGCACGCACAGAATGAAAAAGAAGCCTGAAGCCTCGTACACACGACCAAGTTTCTCGGCAAAAACCAGCAAGAAACTTGCTGTTTTGTTTTTTTTTGCCGAGGAAACCGGTCGTGTGTATACTTTTCGACGAGGAAACTGTCGAGGATCTCGTCGAGCCAAATAGAGAGCATGTCTTTGTTTTCCTCGACGACAATGGAGAAATTTGGCTCGCCGAGATCCTCGACAGCCTAACAAGGAACTCGACGAGCAAAACGACGTGTTTCGCCCGTCGAGTTCCTCGGTCGTGTGTACGAGGCCTGAAAGCCACAACAACTAGAACCATGGTATACTTGATATTTTAGAACGACTGATGTAGAAAAAATTGAGTTGTGTCACATGGGGTCACCCAGTCAAAACTAATGGTTATCGAACAAGGAGACTCTGTATAGAAATGTTGGATTCAACTGATTGGCAGTTCTATATGGTCTGCAGAGAATTATTTATGAACCTGGATAATTGTGAGTTATGATTTGTATAAGGTTGTATACTAGACAAAGCTGCATGTATATGTTAAGAATAATAAAAAAATTCAACTTAGTGATTTGTCTGGTTAGCCAAAGAATAAGCTTGTGACTGGCTTGAACACTTGTAACTCTCCTGCTAACTAAAATAACCAAAGTGGAACCAGACACGTCACATTCTCAGTTGAAATCTGTGTGGCAGATTAATCACACGCAGGAGTGTGCCAAAGTGCACTCTTGACATAGTCATACTTTTTTTTAACAGCCCTTTGATACTTGCATCCACCCTATTAAGTGTGACTGATCATTGAAGCCATAATATTTCCTTGCTGGCCCGCTACCTTAACCTCACATTAAGCAAGCAAGACATCTGTTTATGAAACTGGATAATGTCATACCTTCATCACTCTTAAAAATGTGCTAGATCTTGAACTGATCCTGGTAAGGTCAAGTGATAATCAGAATAATACCTAATCTTCCCATGTTTCTAAATAGATTGGGCCAAGTTTACTTGAAAACTGTCATCTAACAGTTTCTGTAACCCACCAAAACTGGAAGAAACCATTATTGCTGAATTTATGTAACAGATGTGTACGAGCAGACAAATCCTACATTTTGGCTGCGTGCTACAAGCCTATCTTTTAGTAAATATTATTAGTTGCTATTTCAGGTCTAACAGATTCTTAAAAAAAAAGAGAAAAAAATATATAAAATTATTATAAAAATAGCTGATTGATTTAGTACTCCAAAATTACAGGTTATTTTGAAAGGATATCAGGCTATCTCCCCTCACTGTAATTCTGTTTGACCACTAAGCTTAAACCTTGTGTAAGCTCCATGTTTGCCAGTGTTGGAGCTTGCACAAGTGTAATGACTTTCTCCCCTCCTCTATGTTCAGTGCTAGCAATTGGTCACTCAAGCCGGAAAGCAGAATCCTAGGAGGAAGAATAGAAGGTCACATTCTCCCCCATCCCCCATTATTCTGCCGCTAGCGGTGCAGTTTTAACCTCCGCCAAAAAAGGGTTAATACCGCCCGCAATGCGCCTCTGCAGGTGGTATTACCGCGGTTTCCCATTGATTTCACAGGGAAGGAGCAGTATAGGAGCGTTAAACCCCCCCGCTCCTATACTGCTCCAAAGATGCGGCTGGCAGGACTTTTGGAGCAGTCCTGCTAGCGCACCGCTTCAATGTGAAAGCCTTCGGGCTTTCACATTGTAGACTGCAGGGCACCATTTTTTCAGGCGGTATAGCAGCGCTATTTTTAGCGCTTAACCGCCTGAAAAATGTGTCAGTGTGAAAGGGGCCTAAGTGGAGAGGTGTTTCTTTCAAGAAAACCTGTCACTTTGTCCTGAATGATCATTAACCTCCCTAGCGGTATGATTCTGTCTGGAATTACGTACCAAATGCGGTACAATTTTTTGCATGGAAATTTGGTGATATGTATTATAGGCCTGCAATTCTTAGTAATTACTGACTTAAACCTGACCAAACAAGACTCTAGTAGACATTCCAGATGTGATAAATTTGAAACACAAACACATGAATTATAATCTAATCAATAATATAATTTTATTCAATAAAGCAATGAAAAATAATGAAATTTGTCAAACAAAGAAATTCAATACACATCCATAGTGTGAAACAGTTTGAAACATGGAACTAGACAAAGTCCGACATTGCAATCTGGGCAATAGTACCTTGTTTCTTTTCAGACTTTTTTTCCATTTTCATCCCTCTTGGAACAGTAAACGACGCACATCCTGGTAGGCGCTAACTTTCGTGCGGTTGGCGGTACGAAGTCTACAAAATGACAAGCTGTCAGGCGTTCTGGATTCCCAACGTCAACAGAGCGTCGTCCGGGTCTGTTAGCAGACACTGATGGCGTTGGGTGGTTGATAAAAATCTGCTCAGCCACCTTCCATATAAAGTCCGAATGAACAAGAGGTATGTTCGTGTTTGCTTTATAAAGAATATAGGCGTTCCAAAGACATTGTTCAAGGAGATGCCTGAAAATCTTTTTATAGTATTTCTTCTGCTGTTTTCGCATCGCCGGGTAAAATGTCATTGCCTGATCGGCTCGGTCGACACCTCCCATCGTGTGATTATAGTCGATCACGACTTGCGGTTTCAGCACATCTTTTCCGTGTTTTGTGCGGACCATGGTAGTGGAGGTGCTGTGCACGGTGCTCATGAGACACACATCCTTTTTGTCTCGCCAGCGCATTGCCATCATTTTACCCTTTTGAAAGGCAACCATCTCTCCTTTTTTTATTTTTTTCTTGCCAAAAATTGATGGCATGTCACGCCGGTTTGGCCTAACGGTACCATACCCATCCGTTTTATTGAGGAGCAAACAGACGATGTGGCCATCCCATAGCGGTTGTACCTGGGATTAAACTTGGTACATTTCCCAGTGTAAATGACCGCATTCCAGATATACCTGGTGGAAGATTCACAGAGCATATAAAATTTTATGCCAAAGCGCGCTCTTTTGAACGCAATAAATTGGATCTAACTCAGGCGTCCCTTGTAGGCCATCAGACTTTCGTCCACACTGACATCCCTTTCTGGCACGTAGGTCTGCTGGAAGTTGGCGACAATCATCTGGCACACCTCCCAGATTTTTTTTAGCTTGGGCGCAGGATGCGTGGCCTCATCAAACTCTTCGTTGTTGGCGAGTGAAAAACAATACTCAGACATCACAGTGCCAAAAAATGGAGTGGCCAGCATCTTATTGGTGGTCCAGTACCATTTCTGGAGCGGTTTGCCCACCACCCCCGAAGGATGATGAGTCCCAGAAACTTTCAGATGTCCTCCTCAGTGACCGGTTCCCATTTTCTGGATCTGGAAAATCTGGCACGCAGCGTAGCAGATTGCTGATCGTGGTATCGATTGGTCTCTGTCACAATTTTTAAAATTACCTCCTCAGAAAAAAAAAGTTTCAGGTACGCCAGAGGGTTGTCACTCTCCACATCAAACTTCATCCGAGGAGACCCAGTGAATCGGAACCTCGGGGGCGCTGCCTGGTCCGCATCGCTGTCTATAGGGCATCAAGTGCGCACATCACTTAGGTCAGGTGCGGGATCAACGGCTTTGTCACTTTCTGGATCAGTGTCGGTGTCAGAGCTAGATGACAAATCTCCCCGCTACTCACTGTCGCTCTGTTCTGCGATCAACTCCGTGTCGCTGCCGCTGTCGCTCAGCTGATCCAAAAGCGCATTTGTAGGACAGTGCTTTTTTGATGCCATTTTTAAAGGGTTTTCAAAGGTTTTATTTGTCACAAATGACAATGGCAATGGGCACTGAAAGGGCACTGTGTCAGATTCCAAGGTGATACAGTGTAATCCTCTCAGATTACATTGTATCACCTCCTTTTTATATGTTTGTGTTTGTGCATACATTTGAATTTCCCTCCCAGTTCTGTTCCCATGCACCATTGCGGTGCAGGGAACGGAACCAGGAAGTCAGATGACCGATGGACGGCGCGGCGGGGGTCTCGGCGGCGATCACAGCAATGGGAGATCATCGCTGGATCGCCTGGAGAAGGTAAGGAACACCGCTGCACGCTCTGCACATCCACCCCGAGCGTGACTCGGGGATACCGATCCCAGCATGTGTTAATAGAAACTGCCTGAGTAAATTTGACAAGATCTGGTCCCCCTGGATAGACTCCTGGAGATCTATTCAGTTGGATATTTCCCCACCTAGTCCAGAAGCATACCCCCCAATTTTAGACATTATATTCTACATGTGTTACATCAAGTCTATGTATATTTGCCTTCCTTTATTGTCTCTTCCCCCGCTCCACGTCCCTCTTTTTCCTCCCCATTTTCCTTGCTTCCCCTCCTCTCCCTATTTTTTTCTCTTCTTATAGCCTTCCCCCCTCTTTCCTTCCCTCTCCCCTCGCCCTCCCTTTCCCGCTTCTTCCTAGGGTTTGCTTTATCTGGCTACATGCAAATTCAATGTGTTGGATTAGTCTTTTTTTCTGAAATCTTTAAGGTATCTGAGGTTAAGTGCTCTGTTGGATATGTTTTGACTGCTTTATAGTACTGTAATGTTTACATGTGTATTATATGCATGTATGCTTTTGCTCTCTTGTTCTACTGCATATGTTTGTAATACTGACATACAGATGGTTAATAAAGTTCTTTATTTGGGAAAAAAAGATATATCTTACCAAAAATTTACTTATATGAGCTTCAATTCTAATGCTGTCTTTTTTCATTTATGAACAGTTAAAGTTTGGCTTTATAAACCTATTTTTTTTATATATATATATATATATATATTTTGAATTTTCAATGAAATACATAAAAAACACAATCTAACAAAAAAGAAAAAAAAATCCAACAATCTAAGAATATTTATTTTCTAATTGATGAAAGTCACAAAATACTTCTGGATCTCTCAAATTTGGCGATACAGTTACACGAACTCCGCCGTGAGTCCATTGGAAGTCCGACGGAAAGATAAAGAACAGGTTCTCTATCTAAGGTCCGTCAGACTTCTGACAAAAAAAGGCTACACACGGCCGGACTTTCAGAGAAAAAAAGCCTGTCAGACTTTTTTTCTCGGAAAGTCCGGCCGTGTGTACGAGGCATAAGAAAACTACTGCTGCTGTCAATGGGAGCCAGCCCACCTCAATAATGCGTTTCACCCTTGGCACAGGTAAGTATAGATGTTTGTTATTTATTTTATATTTTTGCTTTTAACCTCCCTTGCGGTATGATTATTTCAGAAAAAAGTGCTGAAAGCGGTACCATTATTTGCAAGGAAATTTGGCGTTTTATACTGTAGGCCTGTAATTCTTAGGAATAACTCACTTAAATCTGACCAAACAAGAGTCTAGTAGGCATCCCGGGTATGAATTGTTTTTAAAAACAAAATTATAAATTATAATATAATAAATAATTATACATAATTATAACAAATAATAATATAATTATAATAAAATTTATTCAATAATGTAATCAACTCAAAATCACTGAAATTTGCTCAGTTGCAGAATTGTCGCTGTCATTACTTTTATTTTTTTATGACGATTATGACAATTATCAATTATGACAATTTCTAGCTGCTCTAAAACCATTTTTGACATAAAGGGACACTTTTGGTTGCTATGGACAATCTACAGTTTGCAGGCAGAAATAACAGTTTTTATTATATAAAACTGCATGTAGGGCACTGGGCAGTCCACTAGGGACAAGGGGGATGTGTATTTTTTACATACAGTACTGTAATCTATAATATTACAGTATACTGTATGTAATGTGTTTATTTACCTTTTTTAATTTGGCGCCGTTCTCAGCTCCCGTGCGTCGTAACGTCGCAGGGAACGGAGATCGGCGGCACACAGAGGCACTGTGTGAATCGAGCGAGGTCCCGCTCGCTCACACAGCGCAGTGGCATCGCTGGATCCAGGGACAAGGTAAGTAAACCAAGCCTGTGGATTCAGCGAGGCGAGCCCGAGTCTGACTCGGGGTTAACGATCGTAGCCCAAAAATCCCACCCCGAGTCAGACTCAGGAATACCGCCAGGGGGGTTAATATCCCGTTTTTAATAAACATATGCACAGTGATTTCAATAGCCCTAGTTCACTCCAGTGCAGTGAACAAAAGTAGAACATACTGCATATTTTCTGTATGGAGCACATCTGGAATCCAGAAAAGCAAAAAGCATCAAAAACACTTAGAAATGCACATGCCCTGAATTAAGATGAAGAATGTGGGGAAAATAGTGCATCAAAATGCATCGGAAAGCATCAAGAACGCATCAAAGACGTGCATACAGATAATGCATCCAGAATGCAGAAATTGTGGTGTGAACCGGCCCTAACAAAATATGTTTTCTAAGGTTATTTGTTTCTGTTTCAAAGACAAATAGCAATTAATATGTGTCTGCTGAACACATCACTGTATAGCCAAGAAAAACATGTTGGAGACGATTTAATTGAATACCATCACTTCGTGTTCTGGGTCATGACTAGACTCAAGAGAATTCTGAGTTGGGACCTTGCTGTGAAACAGTCATGCAGCCAAAATGTTAAGGATGAAAATTGCTTTAATCTAGTAAACTCCCTTAGAAAACTCATGCTGGGTACCGACTACCATTCTAGTGACTGTATTAAGTCTACTGAGGTGTCACAGAAAAAAAATGAAATTAGAAACAGATGGGAGTGTAACACAAGACATAGTTCAGCACAAATCATTTACCACCCTTTCCTTTTTACTTTGAAATCTAAATGAAGCAAACTGGCATTTTTTTTGTGCTAGGGTGATCTGTTTATTCTTAGTATTAGGCAAGTGGTAGCGATTTGATGTCAGTCAGGATTTTGCAAATGTAACAAGGCAAAAAAGACAAGGGTCATTTTTAATTCTGACGTCCAAAAACACTGTCTTTTTAGCTCTAAACAGTTAATAATATGAATGATTCTTATAAGGGTTAATAGGTACATTATTCATATTATTATTATTATTGTGCAGAATTTATATAGCGCCAACAGTTTGCACAGTGCTTTACAATGTGAGGGCAGACAGTACAGTTACAATACAATTCAATACAGGAGGAATCAGGGGGCCCTGCTCTTTAGAGCTTACAATCTAAAAGTAAGGGTCAAGTGAATCAAAAGCTAATAACTGTGGGGGGTGAGCTGATGGAGAAATTAAAAGTACAGTTGTTAGGTGCAGGCAGGATAGGCTGCTCTACAGAGAAACATTTCTTCTTCTTTAGGATCGCCTAAATGGGGATAGAATAGGAGATAGTCGGACAGATTGGGGTAGGGAATTCTAAAGGATGCATACAGTATTTATAGCACTAATCGCTGAATAAATAAGAATGGTCCCAAAATAGCGCCAAAAGTGTCCAATGTGTCTGCCATTATGTAACAGTCATGATAAAAATCACAGATCGCCGCCAAAACAAGTAGAAAAAAATAATAATGAAAATGACATTAACGACCACTATTTTGTAGACGCTATAACTTTGATGCAAACCAATCAATAAACGCTTATTGAGATTTTCTTACCAAAAACTATGTTGAAGAATACGTATCAGCCTAAACTGTGGAAACATTTGTTTTTTTAAATAGATTGTCACTGGATTGTCAATAGATTAATTTAGCTAGATTCAGGTAGAGTTAGGTCGGCGTATCAGTAGATACGCCGACCTAACTCAGAATCTGCACCGACCTATGTTTAAGTGTATTCTCAAACAGAGATACGCTTAAACATATCTAAGATACAACGTCTTGCGCCGTCCTATCTTAGGTTGCAATATTTCGGCTGGCCGCTAGGTGGCGCTTCCATTGCGGTCGGCGTAGAATATGTAAATCAGTAGATACGCCTATTCACGAACGTACGCCCGGCCGCCGCAGTACATTTACGCCGTTTACGTAAGAGATAGGCCGCCTAAAGTTAAAGCTGCTGCCTAGGTGGCGTAGACAATTTTAAAGTATGGCCGCCTTTCCCGCTTCGAAATTCGAAAATTTTACATCGTTTGCATAAGTCGTCCGTGAATAGGGATTTACGTTGTTTACGTCCACGTCTAAATCAATAGGCCCGTGCGGCAGACTTAGCCGCAATGCATACTGGGAAATGTAGGCGCCCGGCACATGCGCAGTTAAAACAAAACGTCAATCACATCGGGTCAAGCCTCATTACCATAAAACACGCCCCCTCAGACAAATTTGAATTAGGCGCCCTTACGCCCGCCCGCTTTAGGCTACGCCGCCGTAACTTAGCAGGCAAGTACTTTGAGAATCAAGTACTTGCCTCGCTAACTTACGGAGGCGTAGCATAAACACGCTAAGCTACGCCACCGCAAAGTTGCGGCAATCTCTCTGAATCTGGCTATGTCACTATATTTTTGTTTATATCGCACACAATAAAAACCGCAGAGGTGATCAAATACCACCAAAAGAAAGCTCTATTTGTGAGAAAAAAAGCATGTCAATTTTGTTTGGGAGCCACGTTGCACGACCGCGCAATGTTCAGTTACAGTAAAGCGATGCAGTGCCGAATCGCAAAAAGTCCTCTGGTCTTTGGCCAGCCAAATGGTCTGGGGCTTAAGTGGTTAAAGTACTCCTTTTGGTTATTTCAAGAATTTCCAGAATCCTTGTTCTGCAGTGGTATAGGGGTCAGCAAAAGGAACTAGAGAGTGCAGCAAAAAAAAAAAAAAAAATATATATATATATATATATATATATATGCAATTTAATGTTCGTGCAATGTACGCGTTCCACATTTTAATTTCTTTATGTTACTCGATGCTTAGATCTGGAATATTTCTGATATTTAATATGACTTACAGTTTGCCAAGACATAGTCCTGAATCCCATGCACTGGGAAATAAAAAATGTTTTGGTAACATGCTGATTTTGATTAAGATTTCACACGGTGGAATTGTCCATATTAATGAACATAATTGAAAAATTAACATTCCTCTATACAATCTAAAACATGAAATAAAATATATAACATGATATTCCCAGTGAAGCATTGAAATATTCCCCACTCTGTATGTATTGGAGCAATCTGTCTTCTCTGGAAATGTATAAAAGAATCATAACTACTTTAATATATGAGCACTAATGATGAATGTGCTTCAGCTAAATAGGTCTTGTGTGGATGACCTTAATTTAAAGTTTTACATTTATCTTGAACATTTTAATTGTGTCAAATGAACAGAGAGAAATTGATTCATATTGTCTTAATGGCTCTGGTAGTAACATAATGTTCTAGTGAGATTCCTTAGTGCCTCAGTTCAATTAGTGTGGCAATATGAGGATAATGATGACTTCTCCTAAAGGTATTGGTAAAGAAACGCCTAATTTGATGACAAGAATTCCATAGTGCTCCATAGCTCATTAAAATAAAAACATATAAATATGAATTATTGTACACTTTGGTGAACCACATGTGTGTGAGTCTTGATAGATGGAAAAAGAGGATCACTGACATAAGGCTGATACACTGATTAGTAGGCCTTGGTTTGTAGTCTGCTAATTCTGGAAGTTACCTAAAGGAATAGTTTAAGTCCATCTCAGGAGAAAAATGAACGTTCCTTTCACAGCTCCCTCTCATTTAACATACTTTTTCCAACCTGGTCAGGCCAGGCATATGTGGACATACATGTCTTACCAGGCATCAACTATACTAAATCAATGAGTGATGCCATGTTTGGCATTCTCAGTTTGTGGCTCTTCAGGTTTTAGATGATAACAATGAAGTTTTAGATACGTTTTTGTAAATAGCGGAGGTGAGGGCTAGATTGCAAGTCAGG
This sequence comes from Rana temporaria, assembly GCF_905171775.1. Classification (NCBI taxonomy): domain Eukaryota; kingdom Metazoa; phylum Chordata; class Amphibia; order Anura; family Ranidae; genus Rana; species Rana temporaria. Next base: position 490,711,967 of record NC_053489.1, read on the forward strand.
AGGTCTTCTTAAATGTGCACCTCTAAAATTCTCCTTGGAACTTCTACTTCTCATTATATAGCTGTTAGTTAGAGAGTTCACAGAATACTATGGTGCCCAAATATCTTAATAAATAGGTGATACAGCTCTGAACAAGCTGCTGATCCCTTGAGTGGCCCTACTGAGGCCAACAGGGGCTCTGCACAAATGCATGAGATTGGAAAAAAATCCTGGACTGCCGCACTCCGTTAAACGACGTCTTTATCGGATAGAATGAGATCAAAACATGATCCAAAAACTGCAGTCAAAAAAAGAAAGTGAACACTAGGACAAAAAATGGCTAACATGTTTCACATCGTGAGATGCTTACTCATAGCTTAGCCATAGCCAAAACAGCATATACTGTATGTGGGGTTTTTGGTGCTTCTTTCACAAAATGTACTGTATTTTTTAATTTAGAGAGACTGGAGTGACCACTAACCTCAGTCGCATACTGATACTCCTCCACTCCATATAAACACTTTTAACTTGACCAGCAGGAACCCCCATGTAACTAGCAAATCAGGGCACCATACTGGTTTATCTGATAAATACATTAAGTGAGCAAGTGTACACGCCATAGACAGTCACATTTTTACAGATTATCATTGAGCAGTAAATGCACTTTGAAACAAACCCTGACTCTGTAGCTACAAGTAGTGTGGAGTAGTTTAACCTCAAAGTTCACAGAAACAGTAATGACGGTTTTCTTAGCAGTTCAGCCCACTCTGTTGCTCCCTCGCAGAGTACCTGGTTCTGTGTTTACAGTAGAGTTTTGTTTATTAGAGCAATCTGTCTTCTCTGGAAATGTATAAAAGAATCATAACTACTTTAATATATGAGCACTAAAGATGAATGTGCTTCAGCTAAATAGGTCTTGTGTGGATGACCTTAAAGCGGATGTGCCAGTATAAAAAAATATTAAAAGCCAGCAGGTACAAATACTGCAGCTGCTGACTTTTAATATTAGGACACTTACCTGTCCTGGAGTCCAGCGCCGTCCGCAGCAGAGGATGATCTGCGCCCGCCGATTGGCTCACACGCTGTGTGCTGGGAGCCGAGTGTTCCCAGCACACAACGGGCGACAGACGGGAAGTCAGAAAAACCCGTCTTTTGCCCGTAGCGTGTGGCCGGAAGTGGGTGCAAATACCTGTCTTTAGACAGGTATCTGCACCCCCCTCCCCCCTGAAAGGTGTTAAATGTGACACCGGAGGGGGGGCGGGTTCCGATCAGCATGAGTTCCACTTTAGGGTGGAGCTCCGCTTTAATCTAAGGTTTTACATTTATCTTGAACATTTTAATTGTGTCAGATGAACAGAGAGAAATCAATTCATATTGTCTTAATGGCTCTGGTAGTAACATAATGTTCTAATGAGATCTCTTAGTGCCTCAGTTCAATTAGTGTGGCAATATGAGGATAATGACGACATCTCCTAAAGGTATTGGTTAGAAATGCCTAATTTGATGACAAGATTTCCATAGCGCGCTATAGCTCATTAAAATAAAAATATATAAATATGAATTATTGTACACTTTGGTGAACCACATGTGTGTGAGTCTTGATAGATGGAAAAAGAGGATCACTGACATAAGGCTGATACACTGATTAGTAGGCCTGGATTTGTAGTATGGTAATTCTGGAATTTACCTAAGAGAATACTGCATTTGCCGGTGTATAAGACGACCAGGTGTATAAGACAACCCCCTAATTTTACATTTTTTTAAAGATTTTTTTGCCTGTACTCACCGTATAAGACGACCCCCCTTCCGAGGCTTCCGACGCATTACATTTTTTCCTTCTGGAGCCCTATTCTTCTTCATTCTTGCTGGAGATGGAGCCACATTCTTCCTTCTTGCTGGAGCTGGAGCCAATCACAGCGAGCTATGTATTCTATTAATGAATACAAAGCCTGCTGGGATTGGCAGAGGCTGTGACATCATCAGCCCATGCCTCTCTGACTCTCAAAGCCAATCCAAGCAGGCTACTGTATGTAGCCTGCTCAGATTGGCAGAGGTTGTTACTCCAATCAGAGCAGGCTCTGTATTCATTTGAATACATCGCTCACCAGGATTGTCTAAGCGGTATATACTGTATGTAGCCGAAGCTACATACAGTATTACCGCATATCCAGCATGCATCCGAGCAGTTGACCTGGCGTATAAGACGACCCTTGCTTTTTGGCCAGTTTTTTTAAGTTTAAAAGGTAGTCTTATACGCCAGCAAATACAGTAGTTTAAGTCCATCTCATGAGAAAAATGAACGCTCCTTTGACAGCTCCCTCTCATTTAACATATACACAAGTAAAATGCGCATAAACCAAATTACAACAAGACATTCTCGGTAGTATATTAAATAGGAGTAATAATGTACAGGGAAGTGTACAGTAAATAACATAAAAGAGTCCAAGCTCAAAAGGGGGTGTATAGGAGAGAGTCCAGGGACAAATGGAGGAGAGTTGTTGCAGGGGTCACATATACAGTCTCAGGGCTGCCATCAAGGGGGAAACAGAAACCGTGTTCCAATACTGTGAACAAAAAGCAAGGGAAGAGGCGCCTCTAAGAGTAGATGTTTTCTTAAAAACAATTTAATAGAAAGATAAGTACAGGCAACTCACATTTTGTGATGTTAAAATAGGCATTGTACATAATCCATAAGGTGAAATCATCAGGTGAGTCCGTCTGCTCCTATTCCTGCTGGGGCGCTGTGTTGCATGAAGGTATCATACACCGCTATTAGATGGTAGTGGCCGGCGGCGGTGGGGGAACTTCAAAGCAAGGCTTAGAGTGGAGAAAAGTACACACACACACAGCAGTCGAGGGCAGTGACGTCACTAACATGCAGCGCGTTTCCAAACGGGCGTACTGCAGGTGTTACGGCAGTCGCGCTCTTTTGTCAAGCTATCCTCTCATTTAACATACCTTTTCCAACCTTGTAGAGAACGTTTTACTCACCTAAGTCTACTGTGTGGACATCTTGCTGGCACAGTTTCACAGTGTTGGGCACCAGTAAACAGCACTGCAAATGTGCCAGCTCCGTATGGTGCCCGGTGGTCCCCTTGCACCAACATCATTGTGGAGACTTCACCTCTAGATCCAAAGAGAACCCTACCACTGGAAAGTCAATAGGAAATGTTTACATCATGCTGGCAGTGACAGGGTCCCCACTATTGAACAGCCAATAGGAAGTATCCCCATTAATGCACGCATTGATATGGACACCAAAAGAAACACTCTACCTCCTGTAAGCAGAGGAGAGAAACCTCTGGTCCATACCATCACATAAATGTAAATTTAGATGAGTAAAAGGGGCATTTTGGTTGTTTTTTTTTAAGACAGCAATTGGTTAGAAGGGGGTGGGGAGTGAAGCTCTGAGATCAGCTTTAGACATAACTTTTTTGGTTTGTCCCAATGTATGTTTGTTGTACACTCCCATTCCTGCAGCATACCTAAAACAGTAAAAAAAAATAAAAAATCTTGCCTTTCTAGTAGTTTTTTTTGCAGCAGGCCTTTGGGCAGAATGCCTCTAACCTGAACAATTTCAAAGTGAAAGTGGTGTGACAAAGTAGGGGCACACAAAACAGAATCCAAGCTTTAAGATCTTTTTTCAAGTAACAATTTTTTATTTTCATAAAAGGTCAATACAAAACGTAGCAGCAGTTCAAGTGCATTAGAAAAGAGGGTGTACAAAATTCCAGCTATCTGGACTTACACAGTGGTTTCGTACTTATTTATGCTATCAGTAACGTGTAACACAACTGAAGATCAAAGAAGAGGGGAGGTATAAAGAGGGGATAGGGTGGGGGAGGGAGACAGGGAGGAAGGGGAGGTGAGACGAAAAAGGAGAGGAGGGGAGAGGACAGGAATAGGGGGGGGCAGGCAGGAATGTCGGGGGAAGTGATGTACCTTGGTGGCCTGTCGTCGATTCACGGCGGGTCCTCCTCCACATGCCACCTCTCCCAAACCTGGTCATGGTCCTCCAACCTATCCCGGATCCTAGCCGCCATTTTTTCCATAAGCTCTACATCTTTGACCCTAGCATAAAGGGCTTCTTGGGATGGGGGGATTGGTCTCTTCCAATGAAGCGCTATCATGCACCTCGCAGCAGTGGTTATGTGTCTCAGCAGTTTCTTGTAGGGTTTAGCTATGCAAGGTTGGGATAGGCCCAGCAAAAATAGCTTCGGGGAGAGGGGTATGGGCGCCTCCAGGAGGCGTGATAGGAGCTCTTGTGTTTGAGTCCAGAACGGGACAATCAGGTGGCATGTCCAGTAGAGATGGAAAAATGTGCCCTTGGCTTGGTTGCAACGCCAGCATCGGTCAGAAGTGGAAGGGTAAATCTTGTGGAGGACGTCCGGGGTCAGGTACCAAAAGAACAGCACTTTATACGTATTTTCCTTATAAAGGGTGCAGATCGAACTTTTGGCCGCCTGCCTCCAAACCGCCCTACACTCGTCCTCCGAGAGCACCTCCCCCAACTCCCTCTCCCATCGGAGCATATATGCATGTTTACCTTTGGTTTGTAAGGGGTATTCATTGAGGATTTGGTATATATCTGATATGAGGCCCCTTCGGGCTGTGCCCTCGAGTATGATTCGCTCAAATGGGGTTGGTTTTGAGAAAAGGAGCCGGGGGGCTATTGTTTGGGCATAGTGCCTGATCTGTAAGTAGCTGAAAAAAGCTTGTCGTGGGATGTCATGTTTGGCTTGGAGAAGCTTTAAGATCTTTAACGCTTAGGACAGACAGTGTTCAAATCTAAGTTACAGCTGATACCGAAATCTACCAGCACAATACAGACAGAGTTAAATGGGTTCTAAAGCCAGAGGGGCAGATCCACGTACCTTTGCGCCGGGCGCAGCGTATCTAAGATACACTACGCTGCCGTAACTTTATTCTTTTTTTTCAAATCCTCAAAGAATTCGCGCCGTAAGTTACGGCGGCATAGTGTATCTTTGGCGGTGTAATGGCGCGGAATTCAAATGGATGTAATGGGGGCGTGTTTTATGTTAATACCTTGTGACCCGACGTAAAAGATGTTTTTTTTAACTGCGCATGCGCCGTCCGCGGGGGTATCCCAGTGCGCATGCTCGAAATTAACCCGGAACAAGCCAATGCTCACGACGGTGACGTCATTCTACACAAATCCCTATTCGCGAACGACTTACGCAAACGACATAAAAAATTCAAAATTGTACGCGGGAATGCCGGCCATACTTAACATTGAGTACGCCTCATAACAGTAGCTTTAACTATACGCCGGAAAAAGCCGAACGCAAACAACGAAAAAAATGCGCCGGCCGGACGTACGTTCGTGGATCGCCGTAACTAGCTAATTTGCATACTCAATGCGGAATTCGACGGAAACGCCACCTAGCGGCCGCCGAAAAATTGCAGCTTAGATCCAACGACGTACTAAGGCGTACGCCTGTCGGATCTAGCCGAGATGCCGTCGTATGTTGTTTTGAGGATACAAGACAAAGATACGACGCGCAAAATTTGAATTTACGCGGCGTATCAATAGATACGCCGGCGTAATATCTTTGTGGATCTGCCCCTTAAAGTTTTTTCACCTTAATGCCTTCTATGCATTAAGGGAAAAAACCTCTGTGGTTCAGCTCCACCTCCAGATCCCCCCCCCCCCCCAGCTCAATCCAATTCAGTGATGTACATTGGCTCCCACTGCTGTCAATTGAATCCTGTAAAACAGGAGTGGGGGTAGAGCTGAATCCTGCTGTTTGTGTCAATAGTGTGAGCATGCACAGGAGCCCCCAAGGAAAGTGTCTTTCCATGGGGGCACCCTATGAACAAGTAGAGATTAGAGTTCAGGTGGGGGACCCCAGAAGAAGATAATGGGGGCTGCTCTGTGCAAAAATATTACACATAGCAAGTATAGGCATGTTTGTTATTTTTTTTTATTTAAAACTGAAGTTTTACAACCACTTTTATTATGACAAACATGTCATAGACAGAGAACATTTCAGTTTTGGAGTTTTCAGAAATGAGCAAGTAAAAGGGAGGGCAGCAATTTTTGTACGGTGTATATGCATATTACACATGTATAGTCATATTACAGTATATTATATGTTTATTACATTATACATTGTATATATGCCTTTTTAAAAACAAGCTTGTCTTAATATCAGCATATTGTGCAAAAATTGTGTTTTGAATATCTTATATTGAAGTAGATACTCTTTTAAGACACTGTAAATAGCTGAGTGACAAAAATCGTTGGCCTGTGTACACCCTGGTGTACATACACTATATTGTCAAAAGTATTGGGACACCTGCCTTTACAAGCACAAACTTTAATGGCATCCCAGTCTTAGGCCCCATACACACGGGAGAATTTATCCGCGGATACGGTCCAGCGGACCGTTTCCACGGATAAATCCTCTCGAGGATTTCCGCGGATTTCCATCCGATGGAGTGTACTCACCATCGAATCGAAATCCGCGCCGAAATCCTCTGGCGATGACGTGTCGCGCCGTCGCCGCGATTATGGCGTGGCAACGTGCGCGACGCTGTCATAAAAGGAATTCCACGCATGCGTCGAATCATTACGACGCATGCGGGGGATCCCTTCGAACGGATGGATCCGGTGAGTCTGTACAGACCAGCGGATCCATCCTTTGGGATGGATTCCAGCTGATAGATTTGATAGCATGTCATCAAATATTTATCCGCTGGAAATCCATCCCAGGGGATAAATATCCGCGGAAACAGATCCGCTGGAGTGTACACACCATAGGATCTATCCGCTGAAACCCATTCGCTGGGATTTTTCAGCGGATGGATTCTATCGTGTGTATGGGGCCTTAGTCTGTAGAGTTCAATATTGAGTTGCCCCACTCTTTGCAGCTATAACAGCTTCAACTCTTCTGGGAAGAATGTCCACAAGGTTTAGGAGTGTGTCTATGGGGACGTTTGACCATTCTTCCAGAAGCGCATTTGTGAGGTCAGATACTGATGTTGGACAAAAAGGCCTGGTTTGCAGTCTCCACTCTAATTCATCCCAAAGGTGTTCTATCAGGGTGGGGTCAGGACTATGTGCAGGCCAGTCAAGTTCCTTCACCCCAAATTCGCTCATCCCCGTGTCTTTATGAACCTTGCTTTGTGCACTGGTGCAAAGTCATGTTGAAACAGGAAGGGGCTATCTCCAAACTGTTCCCACAAAGTTGGAAGCATGAAATTCTCAAAAATTTCCTGGTATGCTGACGCCTTAAGATTTTTCTTCAGTGGCACTAAGGGGTCAAGCCAAACCCCTGAAAAACAACCCCACACCATAATCCCTCCTCCACCAAATGATTTGGACCAGCGCACAAAGCAAGGTCCAAAAATACTTGGGTGAGCGTGTTTGGGGTGGAGGAACTTGAACATTTTTATTTTTCTCTGTGTTGAGGTTGTACAGAGATTGCAGGAAACAATGTCAATTGATAACATTCAGCACAGGTAGAGGCCCCAGGCAGTTATCAGAAAACAGAATGTTTTCTACATTCTTTTCTAGTGATGTCTACTACAGTGATTTCCACCTTCTGAAGGGATTTCACAGGTATGGTACATGCAGAGTTCTTTTAAGCATTTTGTGGTATGGTGGCAGCCCATACATTTTTGAATGGGCTGCCTTAATGCCTTAATGCATTAAACACATCAAAGATGTAATTGGGCCCTTCAAAAGGAAGCTGAATTTGCTGATTTGTACAGCATGGGGAAGGATTCAATCAGGAATCCTCAAACTACGGCCCTCCAGCTGTTGCGGAACTACACATCCCATGAGGCATTGTAAAACTCTGACATTCACAGACATGACTAGGCATGATGAGAATTGTAGTTCCTGAACAACTGGAGGGCCATAGTTTGAAGACCCCTGGATTAGATCAACTGTCAGTTTAGTATTACTGCCTGTTGAGGAGAAATTCCCACACTTCCTGTCTCTAAGGTCTCGTACACACGACCGAGGAACTCCTCGTAAATGAAACATAGTTTTCCTCGACGAGTTCCTTGTCAGGCTTGTGGAGAAACTTGACAAGCTTTCTTTGCGTACACACTGTCAAGACCAAATCTCCTTGTTCTCAAACGCGGTGACGTACAACACATACGACGGCAGGGGAAGTTCGATTCCACTGGCACAACCCTTGGGGCTGCTTTTGCTAATCTCATGTTACTGCGTGTTAAGTAAAAGTTTGGTAAGAGACGATTTGCACTTTTCAGACTGTTACAGAGTGACAAATGTGTTATCTCCATTACAAACGCTACTTTTACCAAAGGTGCTCCCGTCTCATACTTTATTCTGAGCATGCGCGGGTTTCTAAGCATACACACGAACGTGTTTCTCGTCGAAAACCAGCCCGACGAGTAACACAACGAGGAAATTGAGACTCCCGTTGAGGAAAAAGAGAACTTGTTCTCTTTTTTTCTCGTCGAGTTCCTCGACAGTTTTCTTGATGAAAAACATATACACGACCGTTTTCCTCGGCAAAAAAGCTCTGCCACCAAGTTTCTTGTCGGATTCTGTCGAGGAAAACGGTCGTGTGTACGAGGCCTAAAACAAGAAGTAAGGAGAAATCTCCCCAATGAGGACAAACATAGTCTTAAAATCTAGAAAGGGGTTAACACCCATCTCCACTTCAAGAAAAATGTTTTGACGACAGTTAAGCCTCCAGTAATATATTTCATACTAATATCCTAATAGTTTTTCTGTCTGATCTAATATTTATTAAAAAAAAAATCATATTCTTGGCATTCCTATGCAAAACGAAATAAAGCCAGTGGTTGACACCTTTGACTTACTTGGCAACAGGTTACCGATTTTCCCATGATGATGATGATGGCAAAATTCTGTGTGAGAAAACAAAAATAAGTCTTGCAAGCATGCTTGAGATTCCTCTCAGGAATTCCATAAAGAATTATGAACTATTCATGGACAAAAAAAATAATAAGTTGTTTTATGTAAGCATAGGTTAAATCAAGGTTCTGAAGTATAGGTATGCTGTCCAACTAGAATCCTCAATGCACGCCTAAATAAAAGACAGAACAATGTAAACCTAAACTGTAAATGTGTGCAAGGAATTGAGGTCAGGAACAAACAGACTTCATTCACACAGATTGATGGAATGTTTGAAGTTATTTTCAGCAGTAGGCCAAACACTTATAGAGCAATTTGTCACGGCTGGTGCCTTTGTACTGATACGTCATTTTTACATCACTGTAGTGTTATGTTAATGCTACTTGGGGTCAAAAACTTCAACATTATAATATCGTTGAAACAAAGGGTGAAAGGAAAAACAAACCTAAAATTCAGCATACTGTGCAGGGGCCATTTTTAACTAATACGTAGTTATTCATGAGAAAGTATTTTCATGACACATGAGATAAAAAAGGGCTGTTTACCATGTGTAGTAACAGCACCTAAAATACCCAAAAATACTAAAGGTATCATATTTTACTGTCAGCACTGACATTTGTACACATCTTTTACGTAACTGCATGAAGTACAGTTTTCAGAAAGAATTTCCATCCCTACAGCACTGGTTTTACATTCTTTGAACCTTTTAGCCCAAAATGAGCAAATAGATAGCTCCTTACAAGTGGTGATATGCTTACATTTGTACTAAAGCTCACTTTTAGACACCATCATCCCATGAATCTAAAATATATTGCAAAATGCAAATGCTGCTTTCTGGACATTTGGCTGCCTTGTACACTTTGAAATCTTTTTCTCTGTACAGTATCTGGCCCCAAACTTAAGCCTGATACACACGATCGGATTTTCCGTGGACAAAGTGTAGGACTTTTGTCCGAAGGGTGTTGACCATGAACTTGTCTCGCATAAAGGATTGTCGGCCAACAAACATGAAACTATGTGGTTTTTCAGCTCTTTAGCGCCACCATTTGGGCAATAGTCTGATCAATATTCTAATAACACACGTTCCTTGTATAAAATGGTGGGTGCTGCAACAATTACCAGGTGGGGTCCTGGAGACATCAAACAATCAAACATTTTCGCCAGCACACCAAGGATCGTCCAGCTACATCCAAAAAAGTGTTATTACAAAAAAATCACATAACAAAGGTGCAACGTGTTGGGGTCATGTAGGACCCCTTCGTCAAGCATGTGATAACATGCCTGTCGAAAGGAGTTCTACGTGACCCCGAAATGTTGCACCTTTGTTATGTGATTTTTTTGTAATAAAACTTTTTTAGACTTAATTGGACGATCCTTGGTGTGCTGGCGAATATGTTCGATCCTTTGGGTAACTTCTGCTAATGTTGCGTTATGGTGCTTGTGTGTTTGAAGGATTTCTGTACACACAATCGGATAATCCGACATCACACATTTGTTGGTGGAAAATTTTAAAGCATACCATCCAACATGCCATCCAAAAGCCGACAACAATTGTTCGATGGAGCATACAAACGGTCAGATTTTCAGACAACAGCCTCCAATCACACAATTCCCGTCGGAAAATCCGATCCTGTGTACGAGGCTTTAATATCTATCTTTGGAGGTCCCAGCATCCCAAAAGGCTAATGGTCCTATGTGGACTGGTTGCACCCACATGAAAGTTAACATTTGCTTTCCATGCTGAGGATCACTTTTTAGAGGAGCTGCTATGTGCTGCTATGTGTGCTAAAAAACCCAACCATGCTCATTAGCTGGCTTTGCGTCATCTTTTTGGCACAGAAAACTTGACTGTCTAAACAGAAGTTTCTGTAGTTTAATTTTATAGAGCGATTGAATAATTTGCTGCTACTACTCCAAAATAAGTACTAAAACCATCAAGAAACTTTCTCCAGTTGTTAACAGTCAGATGCTACCTTTGTCAATTTAGTTTTATGTTGCTATGCCACTAACTTTAAGGCCCCGCTCACATCTCACGATTAGGGATTGCAAATCGTGTGGCGATTACAGCAGCATGCACTGTGCACATTTGGGTGAACACAACTTTATTCACTAAGCTAATTAAACATTCTCTGCTTCATTAGTTAATTATCTGCAATGTCTATGTCAATAACTTTGAATACTATCTACTATTTAGCCATTGTTTTCATAGATAGATCTAGCTATAGAGATAGATATATATATATATATATAGATAGATAGAGTTAGATAAAGTTTAGGAGATTGTTAAAAACATGGCTATATATCCAGGCTTTCGAGGTGACTTAAATATTAAACATTCTAATAGCTCTAAATTTTATATTTTTAACTTTGTATGTTTTATATATCTTCTTGTTCGCTGATTGTTATTGTTTTATTGTTACTTGTTTGATCGATGTAGTTTCTGCCCCTTTTCTGTTCTGTTTTTATCCCGCCAGCGCATCGAGGCACTTGTGTAAGACTGCGCTGTTGTTTTACAAGCATTTTAATAAATAAATAAATAAAATGTGTGTGTGTGTCCTCAAAACCCCCCCAAAATATTTACCTCTGCGGGGGAACTCCTATCTTTGCTTTATTGAAGAGCTATGTTGGCAAAGAATTTCGAGCATCCAACACACTTCTGGGTGTATCAGATTCATGGTTCCCAACTATATAATGTGGTTTCTCCCACCAGGTGCTATTTCTGCTGTGTCAAATACATTCAGAACCCCTTTTTAAAATGATGATATTGATAAAGGCTGATTTTAATTAATGGTGCAACTGGCCAATTAGGCATTTCTTATGCCGCGTACACATGATCAGGCTTTTGCCCAGCCAAATCACATCGGAATTCCGATGGAATTCCATCAGAGAAATGGAATGTATCGGAAATTCCGATGAAAAAACTCAGATGGGGCTACACACGATAGGAATATCCAATGGAAAAAGTCCGTCTGACTTTTTCCATCGGAAATTCCGATCGTGTGTATGCGGCATTAGTGTTCTTATGGCAGAACTAACTTAATCTCAGCACCAAAAATGAAAAACTCTCCAAAAATTTGAAGTAAACCCTCCCATCCATCCATGTCTCCATGCTTTATTTTGTTGAGAAATTACTTTGAAAAACACCCCCTAGCATATCCAGCCCTGACCATCTTAAATAAAGACAGATGATTCATGTAGTATTTACCTTTTTAAATCCACCTGCCCTTAGAACAAGAAGACTCAAGGGATGTATGACTTAACTTTGGCCTAGGCTAGAAACCAGGAAACAACTGAAGGAATTAAAAAGGTTATAATATAATATTTGTTCTATCATGTTGTAATGTATAAGTAGTTGTAAATGCCAAAGTTTTTTTTACCTTACTGCATCGTATGTGCTCATTTGTGCTGAGTGGACTTACCAACCCCCATCAATGTTCTAAAGATGAGTAAATGGGGAATGTTCTATAGTCATGTCCTAGGTTGACAATGTTGCTCACTGATAGATATAGTACAATAAGGGAACAATGTCACCCTTGGACAAAAACTGCGTTATTGGCAAAATCACCAGGTGAAAATATTAGCCTGCAAGTAATGTAGCTACCACATCCAAGGACTGGTAATCTGTCTAATATTGCATTTTTGTTCTTGGATTTAGATAACATTTATGTTATATTTGACACTATTGCAGTGTTCAATGTTTGGTAAAAATCAAACAGCCAAATACACAACACAGTCCCACAGTCCCAACTATGTTCGAGGTGCATTGGATTGTGTGTAGGGTGAGGGAGGGAACTCTAGAACACTGCAGAGTTTGCATAAAATAACTAAAATGTTGCTATACAAAATACATCTCGATACATTCTTTATTTTTTATTAAATAATATTTATTATATATTGTTTTTATGGTATTTTTATAGGATTTTACAACTACTCAACCAAAGTTATAATTTTGATGTATAAGTGAATTGACATGCACCAACTCACATTGTAAATTAGAATTACTGTAAATTAGTGATATCTGGTTTACTGGAAAGCCCGCTTAAACGTTTCTTTTTGGTGTATACTTGTTCCGATAGACCGCTGTCTTCACACATTATTCAGACGCCCATATCATGTTGCCAGTGCCTCACTGGAAACTTTTGCAGCCTTGTCTGTGATTCAAAAAAATGAGATTTTTCTCAGGTCCTTGGGGCCTCCTGTTGTGACCAAGGAGAATGTAGCCAATAAACGCCTTCTTCAAAGTGACTTTGAAAACCATGTTGGAGGGGTTCCAGCCACTCAGTTGATGGAGCTTTAACTAAAAACGTGTTGGACAAATTAAAAACGGTTTATTCTACTGCTCTGGACTACATCAAGCTCCAATGAATGTGAAATGTTTCAGTCACAGAAGAGGGACTGTAATTAACTATTGGAACACTCCCCACAAATCACTCGCAGTATGTAATGCAGGGTTCACAAAGTCAGAAAGTGGACATTAAAACAGAAGTGGCAAAGCAAATCTTAATATTTTTCTCATTTGTAAAACAGATTTAAATGAATTGCAAAGCCACAATCTTATTGCCATTTTATATAGTTCTGGGCATGGGAATTCAATTCTGGAAAGTAAAATGTATACGAAATAAAAGAAGACAATGAAGTATGAAGTCAGATACTATTTTTGCTGAATGTGCACCTAGACAAGGGCTCTCTGGGATTTAGGGGTCCATTTATAACGGTGCTGTGACCCCTCCCACTGTTATGGAGACTTGGATGCAGCCCAATTCTATCTAGCTACCAAACGATATGTATTTTTACCAATTGCTGAATAGGGGGGCCAAAAAAACTGATCTTGCACAGGTGGCCCCTTGGTAACTCATTCCACCACTGGTCAGATCAAAAGTTATCACACTGTTAAAAAAAATAAAAAAATAGGTGTTATTGAAACCAGATGCTCCCCACTAAGTCCAGGTGTAACTAGGAAATTACTCTTTCAACAATTTTCATGGCTAATTTGTGAAACTATAGCAAAGCAAATTGGTGTGATACTCTTTGCCACCACCAGATATGTTTTTATAGTATGGGTTTTAAAATTATTTTTGTTTTCATTTTGGAACACTTGCACTTTTCAGTTTCTGATGTTTTATAGAATCTGTCTGTTCTAAACCATTTCTTGGAAAATGTCAGCTCAATGTTTTTCCTGTTAGGACATCCCTCTCTTTACTCATATGGTCACTGTAAATAACAATGGTTTTAATGAAATGATCATATCTTTGAGAAATGGAGTGCACTACATGTTCACTCATCAATAAGTAACTGTTCTTATCAAATAGGAAATTATTTGTCGTGGCAGAAAATCTGATCAAATTTATTGATCGTTTCTTTGTTATATTGAGAATCATCTTCAGTCCAAAAAGCACTGGGAATAATTGAATTTAGTATACAAAATATTGTATATCACATGTTGTAAAGTGTAGTTCTACCCCTGAAGGAGCCGCTGGATTTCGGGCTCACACAGCACCCACAGTCAGACAAACGGAAATTTCCATACTCTCTCCAATGGCTCAAAAGAGAATGATACAAATATACATTTTCACCAAGTCTGCTGTTTCAGTGTTTTTAGATCTTTTTCTCAGCTGTTAGTTAGTATGTTATACTGAAGTATTTTTACAAGAATTTCATAAGTGTCAAAGACTTTTATTGACAGTTACAATAAGTTTATGCAAATAGTCAATATTTGCAGTGTTGACCCTTCTTTTTCAAGACCTCTGCAATTTGCCCTGGCATGCTGTTAATCAACTTATTGGCCACATCCTGACCGATGGCAGCCCATTCTTTTATAATCAATGCTTTGAGTTTGTCAGAATTTGTGGATTTTTTGTGTTCACCTGCCTCTTGAGGATTGACCTCAAATTCTCAATGGAATTAAGGTCTGGGGAGTTTCCTGGCCATGGACACAACATTTCAATGTTTTGTTCCCCAAGCCACGTAGTTATCAATTTTGCCTTATGGCAAGGTGCTCCATCATGCTGTAAAAGGCATGTTCGTCACCAAACTGTTCTTGGAGGGTTAGGAGAAATTGCTCTTCCATGATGTTTTTGTACCATTCTTTATTCATGGCTGTGTTCTTGGTCAAAAGTGTGAGTGAGCCCACTCCCTTGGCTGAGAAGCAACCCCACACATGAATGATCTCAGAATGCTTTACTGTTGGCATGACACAATACTGATGATAGCCTCACATTTTCTTCTCTGGACAAGTTTTTTTTTGGATGCCCCAATCAATCGGAAAGGGGATTCATCAGAGAAAATTACTTTACCCCAGTCATCAGCAGTCGAATTCCTTTTGCAGAATATCAGTCTGTCTCTAATGTTTTTCCTGAAAAAAAAATTGCTTCTTTGCTGCCCTTCTTGACACCAGGCCACGCTCCAAAAGTCTTTAGGCGGTATGGAGCTCAGGCTGCTGTTTTGGGCTTTCTACTGAACAGATAGCTTCTGGCTTGGCTAGGAGTCTGCAGCTAAGCCTAGTTGAGACTAAAGCTGGGTGAGTTCTTGGAGCTTTCTTCTTCCTCTTTTCTCTCTCTCATTCTCCTCCTTTCTGTCCCAGGGGCAAAGATCCTAGCACAGGGGTCACCTCCCAGGCATCAGAGCCACAGCCTGTGAAGCATTGCACAGCCTTTTAAACACACTTAACCTCTGTCCCTTTGCCTACAAAGGAGCCAACTAAATTTGCCTAACAACTAACAAACTAGGAGGGTGCTACACAAGCATTAGATCCTTATATGGGAACCTTTTTTGTTTCAAGGTTCCTTACCGAACAGTGGGTGGAAATCATAGAGGCTAGATGTTGCATTAGTGATAATTTGAATTGAAAATGGGGGAATGTACAGTATATGAGAAGCAAAATTTAATCAAACCCACTTGCAGCATCTTTAGGTGGTAAGTAGATGATACATTTCATTTTGCAGTGCTGAAGTCCACACTTAATATTGGATTGTTTTAGAAGAAAAATAGCAATACCCACACTTCTGCTTTTGTTTCTTATCAAAATCATTGAAAAAAATTCACACAGGCACATGAGGGGGGAAAATTTGCTGCATTCATAGGTGGCTAAAAGCTGCCTCTGGATGCAGCAAAATTCTGTTCTATGGCTGCATACAAATTGCCACAATGGCTGTGTCCAGAGTCAGTCTGGGGCTCTATTCTCTTGTGCTCATGCATATAAGTACAGGGTACAAAACTGACAGCCACTGATGACAGCAGCTGCTGGTTGCACACACTATGTGCAGGGAGTGTTTAGAACCGGCATCAAGGATCTACTGCTGCTCCCATGGGCCTGTGCGAATGTAGCCTTTGTCTATTTTATGCCTTGCAGCTAGATTTCGTCAGGCAGCTTACACTGCATTTAGACAATTCTGCAACCTTTCAGAGGATTCCATACTGTGCATCAGTCCTCTTATGCTGCAATTTGCTTGAGCAGTGAGTTTGGAGAGGGAATGGCTGTTGAACCATTGAAAACAATACCCAGCTGTAAATACAAGGACTTAGAAAATAAGTATCAAACCCACTGCAGCAGGGCAATAGAGGTAAAAATGATGTACAGTTGTGCTCATAAGTTTACATACTCTGGCAGAATTTATGATTTCTTGGCCATTTTTCAGAGAATATGAATGATGACACAAAAACATTTTTTTCACTCATGGTTAGTGTTTGCCTGAAGCCATTTATTATCCACCAACCGTGTCAACTCTTTTTAAATCATAATCACAACAGAAACTACCCAAATTACCCTGATCAAAAGTTTGCATACCTTGGTGATTTTGGCCTGATAACATGCACACAAGTGGACACAAAGTGGTTTAAATGGCTATTAAAGGTAACTGTCCTCATCTGTGATCTGTTTGCGTGTAGTGTGTGTGTAAAAGGTCAACAAGTTTCTGGACTCCTGACAGACCCTTGCATGTTTCGTCCAGTGCTGCACTGACGTTTCTGGATTCTGAGTCATGGGGAAAGCAAAAGAATTGTCAAAGGATCTGCTGGAAAAGGTAGATAAACTGTTTAAAACGGGAAAGGGATATAAAATGATATCCAAGGAGTTGAGAATGCCAATCAGCAGTGTTCAAACTCTAATCAAAAAGTTGAAAATTAGGGGTTCTGTTGAAACCAAACCACGGTCAGGTAGACAAACTTTCAGCCACAACTGCCAGGAAAATTGTTAGGGATGCAAAGAAAAACCCACAAACAACTTCAGGTGAAATACAGGACTCTCTGAAAACATGTGGTGTGGCTGTTTCAAGATTCACAATAAGGAGGCACTTGAAGAAAGATGGGCTGCATGGTCGAGGCACCAGAAGAAAGCCATTACTACACAAATGCCACAAAGTATCCCGCTTACAATATGCCAAACAGCACAGAGATGAGCCTCAAACCTTCTGGCACAAAGTAATTTGGAGTCATAAGACCAAAATGTAGCTTTTTGGTTACAACCATAAATGCTACATTTGGAGAGGAGTCAACAAGGCCTATGATGAAAGATACACCATTCCTAATGTGAAACACAGAGGTGGATCGCTGATGTTTTGGGGATGTGTGAGCTACAAAGGCACAGGAAATTTGGTAAAAATTGTTGGCAAGATGAATGCAGTATGTTATCAATAAAAACTGGAGGAACTTTTGCATTCATTAGCCAGGAAGCTGCACATGGGACGTACTTGGACATTTCAACATGACAATGATCCAAAACACAAGGCCAAGTCAACCTGTCATTGGCTACAGCAGAATAAATAGAAGGTTCTGGAGTGGCCATCTCAGTCTCCTGACCTCAATATCATTGAGCCACTCTGGGGAGATCTCAAACGTGCAGTTCATGCAAGACTTCCCAAGAATTTAGAGGAACTGGAGGCTTTTTGCCAAGAGGAATGGGCAGGTTTACCATCTGAGAAAATAAAGAGCCTTATCCAAAAATACCACGAAAAACTTTAAGCTAGCATTGATGTTAAAGGGGGCAATACACTGTATTAAGAACTGGAGTATGTAAACTTTTGATCAGGGTCATTTGGGTAGTTTCTGTTTTGATTATGGTTTAAAAAGAGTAAACACAGTTGATTGATATTAAATGGCTTCAGCCAAACACTAACCATGAGTGAAAGAAAAGTTTTTGTGTTATCTTTTATATTCTCAGATAAATGGCCAAGAAATCATAAATTATGCCAGGGTATGTAAACTTATGAGCACAACTGTATATATAAATTGAGAATAAAGTAAAAACACTTTAATTATGATATTGACAAAAACCCTGCAAAGGTACAAGCAATATAGATTTATTAAAAATCTTACCAACAAAAGCATTATACTCTTATATCGTTCCTCATGGGCTTGAACAATTGTACCATGCATATTCATAAGTGGTCAGATAAGCACTTTTGCTCTTATACGTACTATAACCAGAAAAACAAAAAGTTGCTATAGCATGTGTCTGACAAATATAGCAGGCAAATTTGCCTGAAAAATAACTATGTTGATGTGCAGGTTCACCAAAATCCAAAACATTTTTGTGCAAAATATAGTAATTAACTAAAGACATTTTTAAGCCAATTCATAATTCATGTCAAAACTTAATAAAAAATTGAATTATTTTTATGCTCAGGGTAAAGCAGAATACCGTTTATTCAAATACAAATGTTGGTTTTATGCCTCATTTAGAATCTGTTCCCAAGTCTCACAGAGACAATAACAGAGAATTTTTGGAATGTTCCAAGAGATTCATTTTTCACAATGGGAAAGTAGAAATATGTGAACATTTTCTTCAATCTGGAAAATATCCATCATTTTATGCATTTTTTTTACAATAAAATGGCTGCTGTTGTTACAGCATCACATAATACCCAAGACACCTGAACAGACAGAAAAAAAAATACAATTCAAGACCATATATGATATTTTCTGTAGAGGATTCCTGTTTATAATCACATAAAGTACAACAGAAAGGAATGTGGAGTAATATGTGGAGTAATATATGAAATACATCTTAAAGAAAAAAGATTGTCTTTGCCAAACTACAGTTAAAGCTGAACTCTGAGAAATAAAGGTATTTTGCCACGTAAAAATAAATTACCTGTAATGTTGGGTGTCTCATTACTGGCTGCTGTGTTTAGTAAAACTATTGCTTTTATTCAGCCCCACCACCACTGTAACTGCTGAACTTCCATTCAGATTAATTTGAGTCTATTTTTTTCTGAAAATATAGATTGAATAAATAGTAGTGCAATTATTAAGTGGCATAACAAATTGCAACTGCTTCCATTTTAATATACTGGGTTTTTGCTTTCAGAAAATTCAGAAAATGTCTTATATTCTTTGCAGGGAATCACATGGTATTGGAGGATGGAAGTTTGTTCCTGTCATCCGCAACCCCCTCCATTTACAGAACGCCTTGCATTTTGTGAAAAAAAATGTGTTGCCACCAACATAGTTTGTAATTATGGTCTGCAAATGAATAGTCACGTGCTGTCCTCCCTTTACACACCCTCGTATTAGCATATCAATACCGAATAATGGATGAGCAGCAATTTGTCTTTGTTCTTGTTGAACATAAAACATTTTCAGTGGTATACAGTATTTCACAAACTAAAAGGGAGCAAATGAAAGAATATTTTATATATAGAGTTACATATACTTTAAAGATCACAACAAACACTCTAAAGTCAGTTTCAGTCCTCTGATTCCTCTTGTATTGAATTGTACAATACAATTCAACACAAGAGGAATCAGAGGACTGAAACTCGTTCGTGATAGACGAGAGGACGAGAGGACGAGAGGGCGATTGTGATAGACGGAACACTGAACACAGTGTTTGCTGGGAAACCGAGTGTTCCACCTATCACGGAACAGCACAAGGAGGAGCGTGATTTTTTAAAACTGCACGGACGGCATCTATGTCACAGACTCGGGTACACAGATCGGATTCTGCAATGGGCAAGGTACTGTCTCGAGTATAAGCCGAGGGGGTCATTTTCAGCCCAAAAAAAGGGCTGAAAAACTAGGCTCATACTCAAGTATATACGGTAATACCTGTATAATAATAATGTGATCACCACAAACTGAAAACACTATTTATTTCACTTTTATTATTCAAAGAACACTCATCCATCCATGTCTCCATACTATATTGTAATGCTATATTTTGAGAAATCACTTTGAACCCCCCCTAGCATTTCTACCCACAACCACATTGAGTAATGGCAAATAATTCATGTAGCATTTTACCTCCTAGAATCCAATTGCCCTTAGCACAGGCATGCAGGTAAGAGGGTTTGCTTAACTGAGAAAGCCTCCCCTCATCCAGATGGAAGACTCATGGGCTGTATGACATCATTTTGGCTTAGGGCAGAAACCAGGAAGCAACTGTAGAAATATAGAAAAAGAAAGTTTAAAACAAGAAGATATATTGTACTTTCCTGTATATTTACTAATACCAGCAGCATAAGGATTAAAATAGTTAATGTTGTTTGAGAAAGTTTAGGTCCACTTTAAGATTAAGGATTAAGGGCTAAACCGTGAACCCATTTCTAGGATGGCGTAAATAGCATACATTGGTAAAAAAAAACTTTTTTTTCTTGTTTTGTTTTTTCAGGCAAAAAAATGTTAACTGTTTAAGCTATTTTCTATTTTCCTAAAAAAGGAAATGCTTGTAAAATGTAAATCTGTACCAAAGGCAGAATCTCTTTAGTCAAGAATTGTCTAACACACTGCTATAAAAAAGAATATCTACTTGTAAGTGGGTGCACACTGTTACTTTATATTTAATAGTTGGCCTTCCACTAAATCATACTAACAAATTATTATCTTTTATAAAACTCTAGAGACTCAGAAACAACACAGTACATAGTAAATTCTATGCTGAATATCTTACCAGAGCAGACAAGAATTTTATATGAAATATACTAGAAAAGAGCCAAAACATAAAATGTATATTCTTGATGGAACTTATGGTAATTACAAGATTGTGCTCTCGTATACAATTTTTTATTGCTGCCCTTCGTTATACATTAGGCTATATTTAGATACTCCAGCTTAACCTCTGCACCCTTGTTATGCAAGAGGATCAATAAGGGCTCCAGCACCAACACACAGGAAGTTATGCTATAGATACAGTACTGCAATTTATAAAGCGGGTGTAGCCTAAATTCGTGGTGTGGCAAAGGAATAAGAATAAATGATGTCCACACCACGGTGCTGTGTTGGTTATGTGCTGGGTCTGGAAGTGATTATCATGGTCAGAGCCTGGCTGCACTGGTGTATGTATTTATTTAGCAGTATTTTTCCTTCATTATTTTTAATCTTGCATATATCGTTCATTTGGCATTTTGAAGTGTGCAGGAAATGAGAGATGAGATACCAGCCTATGTGGAGCAGAGCTGGAATTTATAAAAAAAAACCCTGTGGCCCCGTTCACACCTATGCGAATTGGTTGCGGCTTAAACTGCATCCAATTCACATAACATTATAAAATACACTGATATTAATGAGGCTGGTTCACATATGTGTGATGCATTCGCACTGTGCATTGCCCAAAAAACGTGTGCCTTTTTTAGGCATTGCGGTGTGGCTCAGGTGCGAATTCAGGCCCATTATCTTCTATGGGCACGCATCTGATTCGCACAAGGGTTCCGTTCTGAACATGATCATGAGGGGGAACTCGACGGCAAATTTTAAATAAAAAAACAGCATGGGTTCCCCTTCAGGAGCATACCAGGCCCTTAGGACTGGTATAGATTTTAAGCGGAACCCCTACGCGGAAAAAACGTTGTGGAGGGGCGTTCCCCCCAAAATCCATACCATACCCTTATCCGAACACGCAGCCCGGCCGGTCAGGAAAGTTGGTTGTCGGGGTCTGCAGGTGGGGGGCTTATCGGAATCCAGGAACCCCCTTTATTAAGAGGGCCCCCAGATGCCGGCCCCCACCCTTTGTGAATGAGTATGGGGTACATTGTACTTCTACCCATTCACCTGGTGGAAAAAAATGTCAATAAAAAAACACACTACACAGGTTTTTAAAGTAATTTATTAGGCAGCTCCGGGGGGTCTTCTTCCGACTCTCCGGTGCCTTCTCTGCGCTCGGTGACCTTTCCACCCTTATGACGTCACAGTCCCGGGGAATGATGGCACTGTGAAGTCATACGGGGGGGTGGTCACCGGGTGGCATCACTCGGTGACCACGCCCCATGCCTATATAAAGTAGTGAGTGTACAGCTTCTATAACAGTGTACATTTACTGTCCCCTCAAAATAACTCAACACACAAGTGAATACACCCCTAAATATAAATGTCTAAATTAGCCATTTTCTCTTCCTGGCGTCATGTGACTCGTTAGTGTTACGGTCTCAGGTGTGAATAGGGAGGGAGCAGGTGTGTTATATTTGATGTTATCACTCTCATGCCTCGTACATACGGCCGTTTTCCTCTGCAAAAACCATCAAGAAGACTGCTGGCAGAGCTTTTTTGCTGAGAAAAATGGCCGTGTGTATGCTTTTCTTCGAGAAAACTGTCGTGGATCTTGATGAGAAAAAAAGAGAACATGCTCTTTTTTTTCTCGTCGGGAGTCTAAATTTTCTCGCTGTGGTTCTCGTCAGGCTGGTTTACGACGAGAAGCAAGTTCGTGTGAATGCTTAAAAACCCGCGCATGCTCAGTATAAAGTATAAGACGGGAGCGCACCTTCGGTAAAAGTAGCGTTCGCAATGGAGATAGCACATTCGTCACGCTGTAACAGACTGAAAAGTAACTTTTACTTAACACGCGGTAACATGAGATTAGCAAAAGCAACCCCAAGGATGGCGCCAGTGGAATCGAACTTCCCCTTTATAGTGCCGTCGTACGTGTTGTACGTCACCACGTTTGAGAATGACAAGATTTTGTCTCGACAGTGTGTATGCAAGGAAAGCTTGACAAGAATCTCGTCAAGCCTGACGAGAACCTCGTCGAGGAAAACTATGTTTCTTTTTACGAGGCCTCACTCTCTCATACTGGTCACTCGAAGTTCAACATCATGATAAAGAAGTCTCTGAGGATCTAAAAAAAGAATTGTTGCTCTACATAAAGTTGGCCTAGGCTATAAGAAGATTGCCAAGACCCTGAAACTAAGCTGCAGCACAGTGGCCAAGACCATACAGTGGTTTAACAGGACAGGTTTCACTCAGAACAGTCCTTGCAATAGTTGCCCAAAGAAGTTGAGTACACATACTCAGCATCATATTCAGAGGTTGTGTTTGGGAAATAGACGTATGAGTGCTGCCAGCATTGCTGCAGAGGTCTAAGGGGTGGGGGGTCAGCCTGTCAGTGGCTGTTATCCCAGAGGGAAGCCTCTTCTAAAGATGATGCACAAGAAGTTTGCTGAAGACAAGCAGACTAAAGACATAGATTACTGGAACCAGACCAGACCAGTCTCCAGACCTAAACCCTATTGAGCATCTGTGGGACATCTCCAAACAGAAGGTGGAGGAGCACATGGTCTCTAACATCCACCAGCTCTGTGATGTCGTCATGGAGGAGTGGAAGAGGACTCCAGTGGCAACCTGTGAAGCTCTGGTGAACTCCATGCCCAAGAGGGTTAAGGCAGTGCTGAAAAATCACAAAATATTGACACTTTGGGCCAAATTTGGACATTTTCACTTAGGGGTGTACTCAGTTTTATTGCCACAGATTTAGACATTAATGGTGTGTTAAGTTTTTTTGAGGGGATAACAAACTGACACTGTTATACAAGCTGTACACATTGTAGGAAAGTGTCATTTGTGTTGTCACATGAAAAGATATAATAAAATATTTAAAAAGATGTGAAGGGTGTACTCACTTTTGTGAGATACTGTGTGTACATATATATATATCTATATATCTATATTTATATATATATATATAGATATAGATTTATATATATATATATATATATATATATATATATATATATATATATATATATATATATATATATATATGTAGAATATGGCACTTTGAAGTCTTTAATATAATGTTCCACATGTAGGAAGGTTTTTTTTTCTGTGTGGGACCCTGATTGGCAAATTATCCCTCTCCATGGCAAATTATCCCTCTCCATGGCAAATCATCCCTCTTCATTTGTCCTAGTGACCATTGTCACTGAAAGAAGAAGTGATGGGAAATCCAAAGTTTTACAATTTTCCAAAAAACAGGGCCAAGGGGAGAATTTTTTTCCAATGGATACACCTGTTCTGATGACAACTTTCTAAAAAGGGACCAATTTCCCTCTTTAACCTCACTTTGGATAGATTTACTGATACTTTTGTTGTGTATCTGGAATAGAAAACAAAGGAGAACCTACTAATATTGTCTGCATTCTCTGCTCCATCCAAAAACTAATAACAAAACTTTGGTTTTAATGAAATAGTTTGTGAAAATAAATTGTATCCTGATCATGAAAAAGACTTGAAAATATCATGAATCCTCAAACATATTTTATTTTATTTTGAGGAATAAAAGAGGTTACCTCAAGGGAGAAAATGTTTGTCATGGTTTAATAATGTACGTTTTTGAGTTAAACATACATTCTAAAGGTCATAGTTTTTTAATGTTGTTTTATTCTTTACTTGAGTTCCTTGGTTGGTTAACCTGTGAGTTTTGTGGTTAAACATCTGGGACGGCATTAGCAGACATAAGGTAATAAATTAGATGTTTTTTATTAGTCAACCCCACCAGGAGCAGATTCTTATCCAAAGTTCTGCCACGCTCTGTTTCGAGGCACATAAATATTTTGGCAGAGCTTGGTATCTTGTGTCTCCCCTGCTACAGCTTTAACACAGAGTTTAGCAAAAATGTCAGCCATTTCAAACTTCTATCCTATTATATTATACTGCTCCCTTTGGATCCCACTGTAATTTGTTTTTAGTGTCTCTACTTCCTTTCTTCATTTCCTTGTCTCTTAACTCCTGTCAAGATGATAGCCCACAAAAACAAAGAGAAGCAATCATTCTCCAAGCAATTTGTAGATTTTCATTTCTGGTGGATTTAGGGGGTTCATCTTTTCAGTAGAGAATGAAAATACATTATAAGCCATGAGAATACAGAGTTTTATTAAATAACACTGTACATAGAACCATGATGTACAGTAACTGACGTTTGATTCTATTACAGCAATATTTGCAGTATATGTTATATATGCAATGCACATAAGTGATCTATGTGCAGTGCATGTTGTGAACATGCCACCTATAAAGAAAAATTCCAGATATGGTATTTATTATGTCACTGCCCTACTTCTCCAGCGTGTCCAATCAGAGACCGCATTGCATTCATTAAGAAAATACAAAGCATTCTCTAAATGGCCCCTGTGCAGAGCAGCCAACCTCCTGTGCTCACAATGTAGCAGGGCCTCCTACTCAGCACGGGACCCAGAAACTGGAGATCACTGGAGTAGCCGTGTATACTACAATGATTTCCAGCTTCCAAAGGGCCCACAGGTATGAAATACCAAGCTGGACCATTATAACTATGTAAAATATGCCATACTTGAAATTCTTCTTTATATACCTATATCATTTTATCTATAATTTCACAGCAGATGCATTAGGATGTTTGAACATTTATTTTCTCTTAAAGAGAACCCATCACCATACATCCCTGAGTCTTGGGTTGAGTGTAAGGCTCTAAGGCTGTCCTGTTTGTTTCCTGAGCTCAGTGCTGATAACAATCACTCATAATTTGCCATATAACAAAGGGGTGTTTTAGGGTTTCATGAAAGAAAACAAAATGCTTTGATAACTTACAGTTTTAACTTCCTCTGACAGCTTAGACAAAATGCCAGTTATCGATATTGAGCTAAGGTGGAAGAAAGGTCTTCCTCTAGAGCAGTGTTTCTCAATTCCAGTCCTCAGGCCCCCCCAACAGGTCAGGTTTTCAGGATTTCCCTCAGATGAAAAGGCTGTGGTGATTACTAAGGCAGTGAAACTGATCAAATCACCTGTGCAAAATAATGGAAATCCTGAAAACCTGACCTGTTGGGGGGGCCTGAGGACTGGAATTGAGAAATACTGCTCTAGAGCAACCTTACAGTCTGACACCGAGCTGCCACTTCTGCTCTGTCAGGAAAAAATACAACTATTTACACTTCCTTCTCTTTCTAGACTTCTCTTATATATTGCTTAATATTTTTTTATTTTTTTAAGCATTACACAAAGTGCCCATTAGAGAAACACATAAACACAAAATAAACAGCCTTTTTCTAGGCAATGCACTATGAGTAAGATAAATAAATAATGCCAGATGGCTGCACTTCCAAAAATCCTTTTATTGAAGCTTCATATGGCAAGTGGTTGATAGAAAGAGGAGGTACCGGAGGATAGGGTGGTGACGGCTGCTAGTGCCAAAAAACAAAAATAACTATCACCCGGAAAATAATTTAGTATGGACTTTCTCGGTACTGATGACACAGATAGATACAGTAAAAAAAAAAACATTTATTATACATAAAACAATACAGTTTAAAAACAGCTATGACAATCAACCTCACAGTAGTTACAGCAATGGAACATAAACGGAAATCCATAAGGTATCTAAGGTTGTGAGGTGAAGTCAAAGGGAGACCTCTACCGGTTTTGCAGATGACCGCTTCTTCAGGAGATAATCTGTACAACAAATAACATCATATCAAAACTAGCAAACACACACAAATAATAACAGAACATGATTATACTGTAAGAGGTCAAGTATGCAAATTACCGTAGATCTGCTTACCACCAGAAGGTCAAAGATCGACATGGATCGCGCCGGATAGAATCCCTCAACGGCGGACAGGGGGGAAAGAATTTTGTTCTCTAATAGAGTAATAATGTTTAGAGGTAAGTAGTCTTAATGATTGTATAAAAAGGATAGAATCCCCCACCGCCTCCCTTTTCTTTTTCACTCCCCCTTCCCCTTCCCCCTTTCCCCCCCTCCCCCCTCTCCCTTGTCACCATTCCTGGTATGGCTCGTCACACACTACCTTTCCTTCACTCACGTGGTGCCCTCTACCTTTTTATACAATCATTAAGACTACTTACCTCTAAACATTATTACTCTATTAGAGAACAAAATTCTTTCCCCCCTGTCCGCCGTTGAGGGATTCTATCTGGCGCGATCCATGTCGATCTTTGACCTTCTGGTGGTAAGCAGATCTACGTTAATTTGCATACTTGACCTCTTACAGTATAATCATGTTCTGTTATTGTGTAAAATGTGGAAGTGTCTGCGCTGTAAAAAACCTGAACTGAGGAAGGGACAAGGGAGGGGTGAGTGGGTGGAAATCCGTGGGCCAGTGGGATAATGGGTGTATAGACACAGTGGAAGTGACCCGCAATGGAAAATGGAATAAGTGTGGTCTGGCCTAAATAGTGTGGCAAAAAACACTTACATTTTTTTTTATCACTAATACGTGAACACTTCAAACAAATAAACTCTTGAGGTGAATGGTGAAAATAAACATATAAAATGAGCGAAGCTCGAAAAGAAGGGGTAAAGTCGTATAAGCAATATTGGAGAGCAATCCAAAAAGCAAACAAAATGAAAATTGACTGGTAAGTGGATAAGTGATTGAGTATAGGAAATGCCAAACTCCAGTGAATCATGGTGTGTGATCAGGTAGGTCCACACATCGTGCACCCTTCACCAGTAGTGAATCAAATGGCTTACCTCTCTACTCACATACAGACTCAGGTCAGTCACTATACCAGCTGGCTATTAAATGGATATTTGCTTGTTTCAATCGTGGTGCATACATGTAAAGACAGCGATAAGGATGTTGTTGCTTTATCTTCTTGCAAGCAACAAGGAGACAAAATATCCACAGTCAGGGGTGGTTAATTGTCCACTTACACAACTTACAATGATGTATAAGGGGCGTGTGCCTATCTCCACGAGCGCCGAACTCGTATCCCAATCTTCTTACTACTGCCAATTTTCTCTCAGCATCGAATGGAACCGTCCGCTCATGATGAGACAAGTAGGCAGAGATGAAAGGAGAGAGGGGGGCACATCGCGTAAACCAGGCAAATAAATTTATTAAAACAAATATTAAGGATAAAAGACTCACATGGGGCAGTCTAAAGGCGGTCCCGTAGCTACGAACACCGCGCTCGTCCACTGTCCGTCAGGTACTGCTCCTGGTGTGTACTCTGTGTTCCCGACGCGTATTCGTCACATCACGTGACTTCATCAGGGGAAGATTCCTGATCCCCTGATGAAGTCACGTGATGTGACGAATACGCGTCGGGAACACAGAGTACACACCAGGAGCAGTACCTGACGGACAGTGGACGAGCGCGGTGTTCGTAGCTACGGGACCGCCTTTAGACTGCCCCATGTGAGTCTTTTATCCTTAATATTTGTTTTAATAAATTTATTTGCCTGGTTTACGCGATGTGCCCCCCTCTCTCCTTTCATCTCTGCCTACTTGTCTCATCATGAGCGGACGGTTCCATTCGATGCTGAGAGAAAATTGGCAGTAGTAAGAAGATTGGGATACGAGTTTGGCGCTCGTGGAGATAGGCACACGCCCCTTATACATCATTGTAAGTTGTGTAAGTGGACAATTAACCACCCCTGACTGTGGATATTTTGTCTCCTTGTTGCTTGCAAGAAGATAAAGCAACAACATCCTTATCGCTGTCTTTACATGTATGCACCACGATTGAAACAAGCAAATATCCATTTAATAGCCAGCTGGTATAGTGACTGACCTGAGTCTGTATGTGAGTAGAGAGGTAAGCCATTTGATTCACTACTGGTGAAGGGTGCACGATGTGTGGACCTACCTGATCACACACCATGATTCACTGGAGTTTGGCATTTCCTATACTCAATCACTTATCCACTTACCAGTCAATTTTCATTTTGTTTGCTTTTTGGATTGCTCTCCAATATTGCTTATAAGACTTTACCCCTTCTTTTCGAGCTTCGCTCATTTTATATGTTTATTTTCACCATTCACCTCAAGAGTTTATTTGTTTGAAGTGTTCACGTATTAGTGATAAAAAAATTTTTTATGTGTTTTTTGCCACACTATTTAGGCCAGACCACACTTATTCCATTTTCCATTGCGGGTCACTTCCACTGTGTCTATACACCCATTATCCCACTGGCCCACGGATTTCCGCCCACTCACCCCTCCCTTGTCCCTTCCTCAGTTCAGGTTTTTTACAGCGCAGACACTTCCACATTTTACACATTACCATTTTTTTGTCTTGAGAGGACAACACCCCTGTTGTTTGCTGCAGTATTCACGTCCACCCACCCCACTGCCACCCATCTGGCCCACTCCTCTTCACCCATATCCTATACAGCGCAGGAGTCTACCTAATACATGTTCTGTTATTATTTGTGTGTGTTTGCTAGTTTTGATATGATGGTATTTGTTGTACAGATTACCTCCTGAAGAAGCGGTCATCCGCGAAACCGGTAGAGGTCTCCCTTTGACTTCACCTCACAACCTTAGATACCTTACGGATTTCCGTTTATGTTCCATTGCTGTAACTACTGTGAGGTTGATTGTCATAGCTGTTTTTAAACTTTATTTTTTTAATGTATAATACATGCATTTTTTTTTTTACTGTATCTATCTGTGTCATCAGTACCGAGAAAGTCCATACTAAATTCTTTTCCGGGTGATAGTTATTTTTGGTTTACAGCACTAGCAGCCCTCACCACCCTATCCTCCGGTACCTCCTCTTTCCATTAAATCATTAAATCCTGGATGATGGTACATTATATGATTATCTAAATAATCAATCTGAGGCTATGCTCAAAAATGTTTGCAAGTAGTTGATAGATGGAGCAGGGGACAAAGAGGTTTCGCGTTTCATGCAAATGTTAGCGCTTAGTCATAATGATTAAGCGCTAACATTTGTGCGAAACGCATCTACCTCTTTGTCCCCTGCTCTGTCAACCACTTGTCATATGAATCTTCAATAAAAGGATTTTTGGAAGTGCAGCCGTCCGGAATTATTTCTTTATGTTACACAGCATGCAAGCTGGGCTAGTACCTGACTAGTGTGTGTGGGGATGATCCAGAGACTCGCTCACCTGGAGCGGCTTTTCTTGTTGCAATATAAGTAAGGTTTGATGGAAAAGGTCAACTTGAAGTCAACTGTCTTTTTGTAGAAATGAACCAAGATTCATGGACTTGCTGAAAAGTGCAGATAAAGTAATGTTAAGGCACATTTAGGTGCATGTTAAAAATTTTTTTTATAGAAGATTGTTTGGTATGGTAATTATATTGGAGAAGTTAACCTAAAGGCTATAGAAAATGAATATATTATAATTTAGCTTTTTCTGACCTATATCTGCAGACTTGGACAGACAACTAGGACATTTCTCATAAAGGATACTTTAACAGCCAGAGAATCATAACAGAACACAATAGATCATACACTTACCTACTACCTGTCATAAACTTTTGCAACTTATGCAACCTTTTCTGGAAACATGGATTATACAAAAAATACATGCAACTACAAAGTTTAATTAATTTTGCAAATAATTCTCAGATTTTTGATTCACTGAATGGATGTGGACCATTGTAAATTTGATGAAATCTATAAAATCCTGCAAACCAATTTCAAGTGGAGCTATATAACTTTGTGTAGATTAACACATGACTGACATGCTAGGAAATTAAATAACATAATCCTCTCATTTCCTTGCCTAGTATGTTTCCATAGAAATGTTTAGGGCAATATTGAAAGCCAGGGTAAGGTAGGCTTGTCACTTATACACAACAAAATCATTAAATCTACATGACCTGTTTATAAAGGTCAAAATTCCTCCTTTGATTTTTTTCGGTTGAAGTAGAATTTCCAGCACTTTAAGTTGTTTGTAATGCTTGTTTTTGGCAAACTCACAATTTACTGTCACCTTATTTCAGTCAAGATGAAATAAATCCAGAAAAAATGTTTTGACTGATAGCACGGTCAGATTTTTATATTTTTGTTCAATATGGTGGCATATTTTTGCTTTGTATTTTGCTATTTTTTTTCTGTCTTTCTGATATCAGCTTTTTTTTGGACAGTCTGACATTGCATTTTTTAGGTAAGGTCTTTATAAATATGCACCTGTGACCAGTACAATGTTTTCAGCTTCTGAAGATTTTCAGTGCACAAAATGCATACAGTTACACATAAAAAAAAAAGAAAGTGATTTATCACTTCTAAAAAAAAAAGTACATAATATACACAAAGTAACAATCACTTACAATATATACCTTAGTATAACCACCTAAACATAAACATTAATGGCCCATTAATACTAGTCACGTGCTACAATTATTATTATTATTATTATACAGGATTTATATAAGTTTACGCAGCGCTGTACAACTTGATCGTAGACAGTACATATACAATACACTTTAATACAGTAGGAATCAGAGGGCCCTGCTCATAAAGCTTACAATCTAAGAGGAAGTGTCAAGATATACAAGAGGTAATAACTGTGGGTGATGTGCTGATGGAGAAAATAAATGTACAGTTGTTAGGTGGGGGCCAGATAGGCTTCTCTGGAGAATTGAGTTTCAGGGATCGTCTGAAAGTAGTCAAAGTAGGAGGTAGTTGGGAAGATTGAGGTAGAGCATGCCAGAGGATAGTAGAGGCTCGGAAGAAGTCCTGGAGGCGAGCATGGGATAAGGTGACAAGAGAGCTAGAAAGCAGGAGGTCTTGGGAGGAGTGAAGAGGACGATTTGGTTGGCATTTTGAGACCAG
Source organism: Rana temporaria (assembly GCF_905171775.1). NCBI lineage: Eukaryota > Metazoa > Chordata > Amphibia > Anura > Ranidae > Rana > Rana temporaria. The sequence goes on from NC_053489.1 coordinate 490,743,552, forward strand.
GTTAGAGATGTAGCTGGGGGCCAGGTTGTGGGTGGCTTTGTAAGTTACAGTTAGTATCTTGAATTTAATTTGTTGGTTGAGTGGCAGCCAATGGAGGAATTGGCAGAGAGGGTTAGCAGAGAGGTTTGTAAGGTGGATGAGCCTGGCCGTAGCATTCATGATGGACTTAAGGGGGATAGCCTATTTAGAGGTAAATCAGTGAGGAGGGAGTTGCAGTAGTCGAGGGGAGAGATGACCAGGGAGTAGATTAGAAGCTTTGTGGTGACATTTGTTAGCAAGGGGCATATCTTGGAGATGTTGTGGAGGTTAAGGCAGCAAGCTTTGGACTTCGATTGGATGTGGGGCTAAAAGGATAGTTCAGAGTCCAGGATTACACCTTGGCATGGGGGCAGGGTTGATAGTTGAGCTGTTGATTTTGACAAATCTGGGGAAATGGCACATGGGGGAGAAAATCATGAGCTTGATTTTGGATAGGTTGAACTTGAGGAAGTGATGTGACATCCAGGCTGATATATCTGTTAGTAAGTTAGTGATGCGTGAGGAGACAGATGGAGAGAGTTGGGGGGGGGAGAGGTAGATTTGATTCTTATCCACATAGAGATAATATTGAAAGCCATTAGGGGCAATCAACTGACCCAGGAAGGAGGTGTAGATTGAGAAAAGGAGAGGTCCAAAAACAGAACCTTGGGACCCTGACGGAGAATGGAAGAGAAGAGGAGGAAGTAGAGTTTCAAGCAACACTGAAGGAGCAGTGGGATAGGTAAGATGAGAACCAGCAAAGAGTACAGTCACAGAGACCAAAGAGGTGGAGTTTTTTGAGGAGTAGGGGGTGGTCCACTGTATCAAAGTACTATTATTATTATCATTATTAATATTTTGAGGCAAATAGTGCCAAACACTGAAACTGGATGTGACTGAGATCTAATCACTGAATTAAGATTTCAAAGTACTGAGACCCTATCACTGCAATGGGATCCCTAAAAATTGGCAACTGGAGATTGGACAAATATTTCGGATTTCTGTTGCAACATGCAGAATTAATTCATGGTCTGATCTTGTGTTTTATGTCAGTACAGTTTAGCTAGAGGCACATTGTAGGTTTAGATGTAATGGATCATTGATAGATCAAATTCTTGCAAATTATTTTGTAGTGGAATTACTTACTATGCTCAGATTGAGATGCAGGCCCCTTTAACTCCTTTTCCCACAACTCCCTGGATGCCAGGGCATGCCCAGGAACAATATGTTTCTTTGCACCAGCTCACCAGTGTATGCATGTGGTAGCTAGAAGAGAATGAAGAATATTGTTGCACATGTATACGTGTATGCACATTTACACACTTGTATTTTTATATACATTAGGTCTTACATTTTTTTAAGTTTGGATCGTACTGGCAGCCCCTGCCAGGAAGATTCTGCATATAAATATATTATAAATTATTAATTCCATGTGCAAGAGGTCTAAGCTTCTGTCTGATCATTCTGAGGCCGCGTACACACGGTCGTTCCAAACCGATGAGAATGGTCCGACGGGCCATTTCCATCGGTTCACCACTGAATTGGTCTGATGGTCTAAAGTGCGTACACACCATCGTTCCAAAAACCGATCGGGTCAGAACGCAGTGACGTCAAACACACAACGTGCTGAATAAAACGAAGTTAAATGCTTCCAAGCATGCGTCGACTTGATTCTGAGCATGAGCGGGTTTTGAACCGATGCTTTCTGTACTAACCTTCGGTTTGGATTGATCGGGCAACGGTCCATCGGTTCGATTTTAAAGCATGTTTTAAAATTTTGGACCGAAGGACATCAGACCGATGGGCTATACACACGGTCGGTTGGGACCGATGAAACTGGATCTCGGTCCAGGCCTGAGACTCTAAGCATTTTTAGTGCATCAGTTTGTATGTAGTGCAAAAATGCTTAAAGAACCTCCGAAATTCCAATAGACTTACCTTACCTTTACTTCCTGGCAACTTGTTTGTCCCCTGCACACAGTGGGAATACATGGCACATGAATATACAAGGTAAAAGTGTCTGTGGTTTCCACAAGCATTTGTCAGACTATTAAAATATGATTGATAAGAGCACAATCTGAAATAGAGGTCCTCAGTCCACCAGCTCACACTGGCTCACAAGCTTGTGTTTATTCATGTTAATAGAGAGATAAAATATAGCAGAACAGTACTGGAAAAGTATGTTGCTGCTGAATTATATGGATGGGCCATTGGCAGTAAGTAGTACTACATATAGTAAACGACCAAAGAATGTGTGCCCTTAAATCTCTTTCAGTAACTTTATGAGATGTTACAATATTTATTGCCAGTGGAATGAATGTTAGAAGTCTTGAATTATGTAATCTAAGATTCTAAAACAGTACAAAAAAATAAAGGAAGAGAATGATAATTGTACATATACTGTACATACAGGTACATTTCATTTTATAACCAAATTAACCAGTCAAAATGTGTATAAGTGAAATCGGGGTTGTACTAAGATTGATTTTATATGCAGGAAGTGTTTATAAACGGTGACACGGTTCAGAGAATTAACCAGACGGAGAATAATTGATGGAAATATTGTATTCCCTTTATACCACATCTTAGAATGTATTTTCTTTGGCACAAAACACAAGTAATCCTCATAGCTCCTTTTTTCTGTTACATTATTTCCTAGTCATGGGCTGACTTTACTAATTTGAGTGACCTTCACTCCTTCAACTCCAACAGAGAATGGGATTTGTAGAAACACAGACTTTTAAAGTAAATGCATTCAACCTTGTCAGAGGGATGCAAGGAAAACCACTGGTTGGTAATAAATTAACTTGCTTCCATCAGCAATCTTAGGATCTAGGAACACATGACATTTATAGAACCTATGCAGTGTTTTATATTCTACATTTGTACACAACTCATGCATGAAATGTAGTTATTTTGACTAATTATATAGTAATAACTGCCATTTACCCGACCCCTGGTAAGCCGAATGAGAGATCGAAAGAGTACAAAAAAACATACACAATGACAGTAAGAAAGAGGAGGAAAGAAATATCAAGAATCTGGTTATTGTAAGAGTAATATAATTTCCACAAGAATTTATATATCTGGAACTCTAGATAGAGGTGATTGATGGGAATGGGAAATAAAATAAAGTATGGGAGGTAGAGGAAGGGTTGGGAAGTTCACAAGAGTCAAGTTAGTTCTGGGCCCAACAGCAAACATCCTTCTTATGATAAGTGATGTTTTTACATAAAAAAAACTATTAAAGCCAAACTGTAGGTCTACTGAGAGCTACTTATATGTATAGAGGAAAGGCACATTTCCCAGCTTCCCACTGGATTGCAGAGGTACAGTATGTATGATCAATACCAATTCTGGTTTTGTGCTTCTGTCCCCCATTCACAAAGCACAGCCACTATGTCACCACTATGTGGTGCTTTGTAAATTACACTGAAATGTGTGTGTGGGGGGGGGGGGTGGAGGAACGCCACTGGAACTAATGGCAATAATAGATACTATTTCGATACAGAGGGGAGCCAGAAGTGTGGTACATATCAAGAATTCTCAGCAGAGCTTACAATGCTCCTAACATAGTAAAATGAAGGTACAATTTATGTTTTAAAAAATGATTAAAAAACAAAAAAAATTATGTGCCTTAAGTTGGCTTTAAAGAAGGGGGGGGGGGACCAGTTTTTACACCACAGTCAGAGACAGCTACTGCTACTGTAGTGTAGTGTACCTCAAAAAGTTTATTGAAAAATAGCACATCAGACATGCATGCTGAACAATTAGCAACAATAAAGATATTTGACAGAAAGCACTATAACAATTGCATAAAATCACATGAAGTGTTACTCCGCCAGTATATCTTTCAAAGGAGAACAGACATGAACAACATATTAAAGGTATTATTGCTGGACAGCGGAATTATTTAATAGACATGTGCACACTGAAATATTTTGTTTCAGAATTTCGTTTTTTTTAATTTAGTTACTCCCGAAATTTGTTTTTATTCATTTTGTTTTTTGTTGGAAATTGCATTCGCCCGAAAATCCAAACTAATTAAGGTTGAATCTGTCATTGAAGGCTTATGGTGTCTGTCAAATGTTCAAAGAAGATTTGACGGAGCAGCGAAACTGTACGACGCTGCAATCATACTTTAACGGTCGAATGTTCCGCCCACAAGCTATAGTAGAATTCTAATGTTGTATGACTAGTGATAATTATATTTATTAATTATTATTACTAGTCAACCAACATTAGAATTTTTCTATAGCCTTTGGGCCGAGCATTTGACCGGAAATTTACAATTTATAATTTGCAGCGTTGTACAGTTTAGCTGCTCCATCTAATCTTCTTAGAACTATTAACAGACACCATCAGCATTCAATGACAGATTCGACGTTTGTATGTTTTTCGATGCTTTGTCGAATCTTCGTCGTTCATGTTGAATGTCAAGTTAGTTCTAGCTATTTTACTGCTCCTCCTCTTTGGGTACAATCAGCCAATAACATTCATCATCATCATTATTTTTATTTTACTTCCCCCACCCAATTCCAGCAGCGAGCTTTTCTCTCTATAATGTCGAATCTTTTCTCTCTATAATGTCGAATCTTTTCTCTCAATAATGTTGAATCTTTTCTCTCTATAATGTTCAATCTTTTCTCTCTATAATGTCAAATATTTTCTCTCTATAATGTTCAATCTTTTCTCTCTATAATGTTCAATCTTTTCTCTCAATAATGTTGAATCTTTTCTCTCTATAATGTTCAATCTTTTCTCTCTATAATGTCAAATCTTTTCTCTCTATAATGTTGAATCTTTTCTCTCTATGTAGAATAATCTTGGACTAATAGAGTTAAGGTTAGGCACATTCAACCAGCAAAAACAAAAATAAAGCATTTGTTTATGTTGGATCTTTCAGTTTTCGTATTCTGTGAGTTTGTTTTCGTTTGTTAAAACGATAATGAAAATACCTGAAATTCGGACGAAAATGCATTTGGACGAAAACAAATGCACATGTCTATTAATTAATACACATGGAAGCTCAGAGGGGTAGAGGGGGTGAGAAACAGAAAACAGAGGAATAAAGTAAGAAGAGGGGAGGGAAATCATACAGGCTGTATAACTTCACCAATCATGAACAACCATGGGCATCAATCCAAGCAGACCAGACCAGATCTTGTCTAAAGGTTTTGGGGAAATTCAAACTTTCATTATTATTGATTATTACATTTCTTTGGCTTCTTCCATAAATGTGAAGGCAGAGTGGTCAGTAATAAGCCAGAAGCAACAACCTACCATTTAATGCCATAAGGCATTTGGAGCTCAGTTAATTATTATGCATTCCCACTTTATGGTTATGTAATTTTACCCTGCAGGTGTCAGCTTTCTCAGATTGGCCACTGTATGTTCCTCGTCATTATAATGGTGTTGAAGCCTATTTCTGTGCAAACACATTAAAAGTACCACTTTTAAGAAACATTCACATTGATTGGGATTAGTGCCACTCCATAAACTTAAAAATAAGTGCCACATGGGTGTAAACTTCAAACATAGGTGTCTTCCACTTGGTGTCCCCAAATTCTCACACCCCTCAGTGGAGTTGACTCCTTGAACAAAAAATGTGTCAGAGAGCACCAAAAGAAAATATCCACTGAGAAGACTCCAATGATACTCTGTATATTCTAGCGACACTTATGGCTAGTCTCTAGAGAGAAAAAAAGAAGAGCCTCTCATAGTGTAACATTCTTTATTTACCAAAAAAGAGAAGGCAGTGCACTTGTATATATAAATCATGAGATTGCACTTAAAAGCAGGACGTGCCACTGTATCCATCCAGCAAGTGGATGTGGTGTCCCTGGAAGTTTTACCCTACGCATTTCGTCATCAAATCACAACATCCTCAGGAGCAAGGAGAAAGGCAAGCACTTATGTTGAAGTTTATGGAGTGGCACTGAAAACAATCACTGTGGATGTTATTTAAAAGTGTGATTAATGTTTTTACAGAGAAATAGGATTCAACACCATTATAATTTTTGAAAATGCTTTATTCTCAATGCCTCAAATGAGTTTGAAGTGTTGACTTGACCCCCAAATTCTCTAGCCCTCAACCCAATTGAACATCCTTGGGATGTGCTAGGTAGACATGTGCACAGAAAAAAAATTCGTTTTTTTTGTTCCGTTTCGTATCATTCCGTGGGTTTGTTTCCGTTCGTTTTTCGTAAGACGCCCATTTTCCTGTTCGTTCCCGTTCGTTTTTCGTACGACGCGATTTTTTCATATTCCGATCGTTTCGTATTTTGGTTACCGTTTTATTTTCGTACATGCGGGATGGTTCGTTATTCTGTTTAATTCATGTTCGTTACTTGTTAGACAATAATTTTTGTGAATTTTCGTCGTTTTGTACTTTCGTAAATATATCGCGGGATTCGCGGCACTTTCAACACGCGGCTCATCCATATTAACTATTGTTAAGCCCCATACACTTGGTCAGACTTTTTTAACAACAAACATAAAAACGATCGTTTTACCGAACGTTCGTTAGTTTTTAAACTCCATCAGAAAACCATTTTTGGGTTCCAGGTTCAAAAGTCTGGCCAACGGATCTCCCTTCAGACGAAAATCCACAGAAAAGTTTATTTGGCTTTACTGTACTACTCAGCACAAAAGAGAAGCTGCTTCACTAACTAACTACACTCACTGCCCATTCAAAAAAAACGAAAACTACATCTTATAACAAAAGATTTGTATTCTGTATTTTGAAACCAAATTACGAACAGAAAAAAGGAATTCAGAATACAGAATACAAATCTTTTGTTATAGATGTCATATGAACATACGAACAGAAAAAGGATTCAAACAAAATACAGAATGAAAATCTTTTGTTATAGATGTAATTTTTGTTCTTTTGCTGTTTTCGTTTTGTCGTATTTTCGTCGGATCGTTCGTTCGTATTTGCGGTTGTTCGTTATGCGGCTCATTCGTAATCCCGTTGTTTTCGTATTTTGGTGCTTTAATTTTTTCGTATGTACACATTATTCTGCGGGTACGAAAATTAACATTTTCGTACGAAAATAACATTCGTACGAACGGGAATGCACATATCTAGTGCTAGGAAAAAGAAAAAAAGTCTGATCCATAGAAGCCTCATCTTGCAAGTTACAGGACATAAAGGCTCTGCCACTGATGACTATGGGGCCAAATATCACAACAGACCTTCAGATGTTTAGTGGCATCCATGTCTCAACAGATCACCACTGTTTTGGCAGCAAAAGGGGGGCCTACTCAATATTAGGTGGCTGGTCATAAATTTATGACTGATCGGTGTACCTTCTACTGTAGAGACTAGGAAAATCAAATGGTATCAAAGGTGAAAGTCCTAACGTTAGTGGAACAGTTCTTAATATGACTTTTGTTCTCCAATTCTTGCAGTATGTGTTCTCTAGATATGGGCAAGACTGCAGTCATTCTATTTTGTAAGCAGTGGCCTTCTGTTCACAAATTTCTTTAGTGATGTCAAAAAGAACTCACGGTTGTCAACAATCTAGCACCTCTCCAATGGTAAACATGAGCTGGGGTAACCCAATCTCTCTCATCTTTATCCACCACTTTGTTCAACACTGCTTTTAATGAATGTTAAACTGTAGACAGGATAACGTAAAAGTGTTAAAACAAAAGGATATAAATGAACACTAAATTAAATATCAGCTTTTTTGCAATGTTGTTTTACATGTGTTTCCAAAAAATCCTTTAAAAATCTTGTGAATGTGTGTTAGAGTTCCCCTTTAAGGTTCTTTATACACTAGCTTGCATTAACTAAGAGATCTGCCCCCCCTTCACATTCCCTATATTGAATTCAGTCCCATCGTCTCCCCTTCAATATTGAGGACAGTTCCGCCCTTCCTTTCTTATTGTATAAATAGCTAAATATTCTCCTGATTTGCTCCAAAACATGTTACCGTCTCTTCTGTTACATGTCACATGTCCACACCAGCACTGGCCTGCGTTCCTGCCTGGTTGCGATCTCTCCCTTAGGCTCGGTTCACACTGCTGCTCTGTGAATTTGTTCAGTTTTTTTGTCCTGTGTGAGGTGCAAATTTACTGCAAATTTACCGTGATTTTACCATGAATTTCAGGAGCTGCGATTGATGTTCTAGTCAATGGAATCATAATGTAAAAAAAAAAAGTGGCAACGTCCTGTGTACTTCCTGTTTTTTGTGGAGAGTAGTGTGGTGAATTTCGCACATATGTGAACCATCAATGCGATTCCAGAACGATTTACATTGATGTCTATGGAGACTAAATTCGCAACGCAACGCTGTAAACTCGCACAATACCCTTTTTTTATTGCAACACATTTGTAGAGGTATCGCATGTATGTGAACGACCGTCATTGAAAACAATTACTTTATGGATGACATGCGAATTTATAATGTTTTTGACTCATCACATTCGTTATGAACTCGCATCAGTGCGAACCAAGCCTTAGACTTCCCTGCTCATCTGTCAATCCAGTGGAGCCGCTCTGATTCACACGCAGTCACACAGCCACCCTCCTTTACAGGAGACACAGTGGCTGTACTAAGTCCATGATGGATCTGCCTGCCATTCCTACAATCATGCAGCCACGGTTCCAACCTGTTAGGCCTTGTACACATGGCCAGACATGTCCGATGAAACCGGTCCGCGGACCGTTTTCATCAGACATGTCTGCTGGGAGGTTTTGGTCTGATGTGTGTACACACCATCAGACCAAAATCCCCGCGGACAGAGAACGCGGTGACGTATACGACACTGACATTCTCTGACGCGGAAGTTCAATGCTTCCACGCATGCGTTGAATCAATTCGACGCATGTGCAGGATTTCGGGCCGCTGGTTATACGTCATAACCAGCGGACATGTCCGATGAGTCATACTAACCATCGGACATGTCCGATGGACAGCTTTCCAGCGGACAAGTTTCTTAGCATGCTAAGAAACTTTTGTCCGCTGGAAACCTGTCGGCTCGGCCGGAAAAATGTCCGCTAGGCCCTACACACGGTCAGACATGTCCGCGGAAACTGGTCCGCGGACCAGTTTCAGCGAACATGTTCGGTCGTGTGTACAAGGCTTTACAGTGGGATATACAGAGTCTACCAAGTCATCCCTGGACTATTGGCCCTCTGCAACAGATGTACAGACTGTGATTGATGATATGCTCAATTTCTCTTTTATCCTGTGAGTGCAATCTTAGCTGTTTTTAGTGTTCATTTATTAAATAGATACACTTAGATGGTGGCTCCTTTGTTTCCTTTTGTTTTCACAGTGTATAGAGGAGATCCAATATCCTGAGAAAAAATGCAGCATTTTAATTTGTACTCAGAGTCTCAGGTAATCTTGCTAGGGAAACCTTCGCCCAGAAGGAGGAAGGAGGGTGGGTTTAAATACCTCCCGACTCCTCCTACAAATACAGGCTGACCTGCGGTCAGCCTTTCACTTGTACTCAGAGTCTCAGGTAATCGTGCTAGGGAAAGGTCTGAGGGGAAGGCAGGGAAACTGACCTGAGGTGGGAAAGTGACCTGAGGTGTGCCGGGGTCATGTGGTCAGTATGCCTAAAAGGGGGCAAAAAACAAAACAGTAGGAGGAGCTAGCAAAGAGATGAAATGAAAGTAACTGTATGTAACCACAAGCCCCCAACGCCAGAATGCCTGTGACTGATATGTGGAACTGGGATATGTCCGGAAAAGAAAGCTGACTACCGACAATCTAACTCCTCAACAACGAGAATACAGACGCCCTCGACGAATGGCAGCAGAAACTGGACCTGTACTGAAAGCACGGCTTGGAGTGAATATTAAAGTGCTACCCTAGTTAGGCAGCAGGGAATGGCTACGTGTCATGCCCTGTGCAAGCAGAGAAGGGAGTTCTAGGGAAAGGAATGTGGCCTATCGATGAGTAAATCCGCAAAAGACTGGTGCCCAGACTGTACTGGGCACCCGCTTGAAACCCTTTTTGAACTGAAAGTGGCAAAAGAAAACAAAAACGCAAGTAGGTGCTGAATGTTTGTGAGAAAAGAACCCAGGATACCAAGATAGAAACGCCTGGAAGATATGCTAGGCCGAGTCAAGAGCCTTCTAGGCTGAATTGAAAAAGGACTTGAAGATCAAGCTACGTCTGAAACAAAAGAGAGATCCTTTACTGTATAGACTTTATGGCTTTTGTGGGGGCTCTTCCCACCCAATATTTGCGCTATTGAGCCTATTATTTTCTTTTTTACTGAGGGTAAAAGTGTTGCACATTTCAGCTTGTCACCTTTTGTGATCATTTCTTCAATCTTAACCTTACTGCAGTGAAATAGATAAACCCTCAGAAAGGACCATCTTAACCCTCAGAAAGGAGAGAGGTGGCTTGATAATGGGAGAGAGAAATAGAGAATAAGAAGCAAGAGACCAATTTTTGTGAAAGCACATAAAAGCCTACATGAAAATGAGGTACAAGTGAATGTTTTGTCTAATGGATGCGGATGGTTATGCAAAAAATCTGAAACAATGTGGCTTAAATGTGTTGTTAATATTAAACTGGACTACAAATTTTGTTAAAACATCCAGCAAACCCATATGTCTGAGGGTGGCACACACAGGTATCTAAAATGTTTCATATTCTTTTTTTTTTTCTCAATCAAAGGTTTTTATTAAAGGTTAAACAAACTATACAGATTCATATTCAACAGTTTACACAACTCTTACATAACCCTCTACACTCTACATAAAGGTGGGACCCTTGATCTCTGTGCAGCTGAGCATGCGCAGTAATGCTTTTGCTATAGTTTTAAAGGATGTATCTAGCAGTGTTACTAGGCTTTTTTTTTTTACATGTTATATTATACATAAGTGACATGGTAAGCATTGTCAAATTGCAAACAATACTAAAATACACTGGGGGGAATCATACATTTCTTATAGATATTTCAGTAATTCTGCTGCTATCATCACTATAATCCTCAAGATGGCGCTGCTAATCCAATTATTGCCTCTTCCAGGCTATTTATGTCGTTCTCAAAATGCGTACTGAAATAATCGTTAAAAAGTGTCCTATTTAAGTTAATCTGCTAAGTCAATGTACTTATTAGTGCCTTCCTTTGGAATCACATGCTTATTTGTTTTCTGGATTTAGTTGCATTATAATTACAGATTTTGCTGTGGAGCAGCTAACGAGTACTTATGTTAACCATTTCCAAACCAATGTTTTATTAGATAATAAAATTACAAAATGACTTGCAATGTGCGAAAACTGTTGTAAGACTAATTTGAAAGTGTTGCCCATTTCAACCAGATAAAGCAGATATAGTTACATAGTTACATACAAAGTTAGTCAGGCTGAAAAAAGACACAAGTCCATCCAGTTCAACCATAAAAAATAAAAAATAAATAAAATAAAAAATATCGTACAATCCCATATACTTTAATTTTCTATTTCACAATATAAAAAAATGACAGTTACAATCAGACACAAGAGACGTCTCATACTGTGCATGCGCAAGTCGTGCTGCGCTTTGTGAATGGTCCCGCAGTCTTTTGGGACCCATATGTATCCCAGAAGGCTGCAGGGGGAGAAGGAGGGTGCCAAACATTGTTGTAGTTCGCTGCAGCAATCTGACCCAGACCTGGGAGTGGGTACATGTCAAAACCAGGCACCTGCCCCCCCAAAAAAGTACCACATGTGGCAGTGGAGGGTGCAAACAAGTGGAGCTTACCATTTTGGGTGGAGCTAGTTATCCATTCCAAACTTAAATTAATGTGTAGGGCTATTTAGAAATCACAAGAGATAAGAAAAGTGAGCTGTTGCATGTGATGGCCAATCAGGTTTTATGTTTTATCCTCTATAACAATGAAACAAGGAGTCTGATTGGGCATTATAGTTAACAGCTCGTGCTTTTATATGTTCTTTCCTCCTGTTTTTTAAATAGCCCACAATGTACAGTACCTTACCGTTGGGATATGTTGAAAATAATAATAAAACCTGCTAAATTTATCCAAACATAATGTCACTTCTATTATATATTTTGGGAATGTTATTGTTCTTTATTTGCATCTGAGGCTTAAAGTAGTGTTAAATAATAATTTATTTTTGAATAGTTGCATGCTTAGGCCCCATGTACACGGGACGCTGCTAAACGTATGTTCAGATTCAGTTGGATGCCTTTTTCAACTGCCCCATAACTCATACAGTGTTATCCTATGTGACCATGTACACAGTCTTGTTTATTGACATTTTTAGGCAGTTGCGTTTAACAGCGTTTCTTTGAAAGCCCAAAAAATCTTTTAGACACCGAACGCGACTAAACGTGGCTAAACGCCGTAACCCACATTTGGCAGAGTTTCGTTTATAGGCGTTTTTCGTTTTTGGGCATTTAAAAAAAAAAAACGTTTTTTAAACACTTCTAAACGCAAACGCGACAAAACGCGTCTAAACGCGGCATTTAAACACGGCAAAATGGACATTTTAAACGTGGGTTACTACCTGTCAAGTTTAATAATTTAGGAGCAGTTGTAAAAGCGTCTCGTGTATATGGAGCCTTAGCAGCCTGGTAAGCATTCCCAACTACTTAAAGAGGAACTTATTTACTTTACATACAATAATATAATTTCTAACAATAACTGCTAACTGCTTTTAGTTTATTAAGGCCCATATGGCTCATCTCTTAGCTTTAAATATGTGTAAATCTTAAAGGGACACAAATGTGTTTGTTTTGACTGTCTATAAAATGTTTGGTTTGTGTACCAATGTCCAGGTCCTGGTCATAAAATCATGTATATACAGACAAGGCCTTAGTGTAAGGGTGTGAAGGTTGACCTACGTAGGACTCTCCTGGATTACATGTTAAGTCTGCAGGCATTGCTATAAGAGAGTTGACTATGAAGTTATCTGCAGACCAGATGGACTACATCTCACAAAGGCATATGGAAAGAATGTCGGAAGCTGTTCAGCAGTTTATTAGACCACATGCAGCACACCTTTTGTGCTTAAATTAGGCTGCAAGCTAGAAGTTGGATTTAGACTTCTGTAATTCTAAATGTGGCTTCCAAAATACACCAACAGAGCCATGTTGAATACATTTTTTTTTTCACAATGTGGAAAAATTAAAGTATATAAACAATGATCGTACATAAGGGTACAAAGAGCATAGCATCAAAACAAGTATGAACAAATGAACTGTACATAGCTATCTATAGAGGATTGTGATCTTATCTCTACGGGAGAGAGATCTAGGTTTGGAACAAAGAGATAAACAACGAAAGGAGAAAAAAACTCCTCAGGTAATAAATGTTACATGTTATGTATCAGGTATGGAGAACCCCTAATTCTCTAGTAAGGGAACCTAGTTCTGCTTATACTTCAGGACTAATATGCCGGTAGGGTCAACTTAGGGCGGTTGAATAAATTCCATACATTTCAATTTTCGAATTAGTTTTTTTGTGCACATACATTTATTAATAAAATAAACACATTTTCAATGTGTGTCATCTACTTTGCTAGCTGTTGTTATTTTCTTAATGTGATTGTAAAGCTTGACTGATTTTTTTAATTAAAATAATAAATATGTTATATTTCCCAGCTCTGTGCAATGGTATTGCACAGAGTGGCTCCGAACCTCCTCTTCTGGGGTTCCCCGCCACCACTCTCGGCTCCATTTTTCTTTGAGTGCCCCCAAAGCAACCCACTTGCTATGAGGGCACTAATGCAGGCTCGATCCCCATTCGGACTGTGTACTTCTATCGGCACACACAGTGCACTTAAGCTCCACACTTGCCCCCTTCTCACAGGATTTGACTGACAGCAGCGGGAGTCAATTAGTCTCGCTGCTCTCAGTAAAGCCTGTGAATGCAGGAAGAGAGGAGAGCGGGTCTGTAATTTATGGTGTAATATTTGATTTTGTTAATGAACAGCAGCAACAGAAGGAGTGTATAGGCACTAACATTTAGCATGGATGAATTGGATTTAGATTTATTAGTAAGCAGGTTTCTGAATTTGATTCCTATAACCATAATATAGTTATAGAACATGCTTCAGTACAGCTGTGAAATGCACACATTGGGGTTGACTTTCAGATAAAAGTAAACAATAGCAAGGATAAACCATAAGGGTATAAATGGACAGCATATGTGAGTAGTTCACTGATACTTTTTACAAGTTAAGTTTTTTACAGTTTTCTTCGATAGACGAGCACACTTGATGTGCTTTTATTTTTATGTGGCATGCACATCTATAATTGCTGACAGCACTTCTAAGGAAAGTTACATTTTTATTTTGAACACGGCACAGTTTAGCTGGTGTACATTGGAACACTAGGACATACATTTAAGAGAAATCCACCCTTGTTAATAAATTCCATGCGTATTCACTATAGTGTGTATGCAGCATGATAAACAAATGATTTCCATGAGCAAAGACTTTACTTATGGTACATGTGTGTGTGTATATATCTCCATCTATCTATCTATCTATCTATCTATCTATCTATCTATCTATCTATCTATCTATATGTAGCGCTCACCCCCGAAGGAGCCGCTGGTTATAGATTGGGATGGCGTGTTACCTCTGTGAGCGTCTAGCGGTAGATGATGAGAGCCGCAATGATGGAATGTCCAAACAGCAGGTGTATTTTCTTGTGCTTTTATCTTACCCAACACGGTAAACAGTAAAACTTGAGGTAGACAGCGGAGATGTAAGAAGAGGAGAAATAGCAGATTCAGGCTCAACAGTATGGAAGCAGTCCTGCCTCCACTGACACTTTACTTTTGTCGGCACTCCAGGCCGGAGTGGGTATAGTGTACCTGGACAGGCCTCTCACACCGACCTGGCAGCCAGGGTATCACTCGGAACCTTGAGGGAAAACAAGTCTCTCCCACAGATCCTTCCCTAGAATGTAAATCATGGAAGAAAATCCTCCTCAGTAATATTTGTGCCTGAATCTCCCTCAGGTAGTTCTCAATTGGGTCACCTACTGTCAGGTTGCTGACATCCAACCCTTCAGTGTCCAGTTACCTTGATCCCCGATGGATTGTCGAGGCCCTATTGGATTGCCTGCCTCTCTCGGCTCTCCTCAGGCTGACTCCGAATAGCTCCCTCGCTTGGGATCTTTCCTCCGAATTTGCTAGAAAATTACTTAAAACCCCCAAACATTATATATTTTTTTCTAACACCCTAGAAAATAAAATGGCGGTCATTGCAATACTTTTTGTCACACCGTATTTGCGCAGCGGTCTTACAAGCGCACTTTTTTTGAAAAAATTCACTTTTTTGAATAAAAAAATAAGACAACAGTAAATTTGGCCCAATTTTTTTATATATTGTGAAAGATAATGTTACGCCGAGTAAAATGATACCCAACATGTCACGCTTAAAAATTGCGCCTGCTCGTGGCATGGCGTCAAACTTTTACCCTTAAAAATTTCGATAGGCGATGTTTAAAAAATTCTATAGGTTGCATTTTTTGAGCTACAGAGGAGGTCTAGGGCTAGAATTATTGCTCTCGCTCTAACGATCGCGGCAATACCTCACTTGTGTGGTTTGAACACTGTTTTCATATGCAGGCGCTACTCGCGAATGCGTTCGCTTCTGCGCGCGAGCTCGTCGGGACGGGGCGCTTTAAAAAAAATATTTTTTGGGTTTTCTTATTTAGTTTTATTTATTTTATCATTTTTTACACTGAAATAAAAAAAAATATCACTTTTATTCCTATTACAAGGAATGTAAACATCCCTTGTAATAGAAAAAAGCATGACAGGTCCTCTTAAATATGAGATCTGGGGTCAAAAAGACCTCAGATCTCATATTTACACTTAAATGCAATAAAAAAAATAAAAAATTGAAATTGTGTCATTTTTTCAAATGACAACAAAAAAAATTCTCTTTAAGATGCATGGGCGGGACTGACGTTTTGACGTCACTTCCGCCCAGCAATGCTATGGGGATGGGTGGGGGCCATCTTGCCCTCACTCGCATCCCCACACAGCAGGCAGCAGGACCCGATCGCCTCCGCCACTACTGATGGCTCCGGTAAGCGGCGGAGGACGCGGGAGAGCGGCGGGAGGCCCCTCTCCAGCCACCGATAACGGCATTCTCGCAGCGAATCACTGAAGAGATGGATATCTCGGTTGTGGCAGCAGCTGCTGCCGTTACCGAGATATCCATCTTTAAAAAACCGACGTACGTATACAGTGGGAGGTCGTTAAGTGGTTAATGATGAAGTTGGAAAAACTTCGTTTTTTTTCATGATGAAAAATGTAATTTTCTTTCATGACAAAAAGTGATCGTGTGTACGGGGCATAAGACTGGGATGCCATTAAATTTCATGTGTGTGTAAAAGCAGGTTTCCCAATACTTTTGACAATATAGGGCCAGATCCACAAAGAAGTTACGCTGGCGTATCTATTGATACGCCGCGTAACTTCTAGGTTGCTCCGGCGTATCTTTGTTTTGTATCCACAAAACAAGATACGCCTGAAGCAGGGCTAGATCCGACTGGCGTACGTCTTAGTACGCCGTTTGATCTAAGGTGCATATTTACGCTGGCCGCTAGGTGGCGCTTCCGTTAAATTCCGCGTCGAGTATGCAAATTAGCTATATACGCGAATCCACAAACGTACGTCCGCCCGGCGCTTTTTTTATGTCGTTTACGTAAGGCTTTTTTCGGCGTAACGTTACCCCTGCTCTATGAGATGTACGCAATGTTAAGTATGGACGTCGGGCCGGCGTAGAATTTTCCGTTGTGTACGTCGTTTGCGTAAAACGTTTGCGAATAGGGCTTTGCGTAAATTACGTTCACGTCCTCTAGGCATTGAGCGGGCATAATTTAATTTAAAAATTCTGACGTGATACTTAGCATGCGCGCGCATGCGCCGTACGAAAAAAGCGTCATTTACGTGGGGTCAAGCTTGTTTTACATAAAACACGCCCCCCTGCTCATCATTCGAATTCTGCGCCCTTATCCCGGGAGATTTACGCTATGCTGCCGTAACTTTAGAGGCAAGTGCTTTGTGAATACAGCACTTGCCTCTCAAAGTAGCGGCGGCGTAGCGTAACGACGATACACTACGTCTGCCTAAATATACGCCGCCCTACGTGGATCTGGCCCATAGTGTGTATATGTGTATATATATATATATATATATATATATATATATATATATATATATTGGTAGTAAAAACCCAATATATAGGCACATTTTTTTTTTTTTTTTTCAATTCTTTATTTTTCATTTTTCCTTATTTCACAGTTCCACAAAAACAGGGACATTACCATGCCATATTGGAGAATAAAAGTCAACAACCAAGCAACTATACATTGTCCTTTTTCCTGACCTATCTCTAACCCTGCTTACCGTTAGGTAGTTAGACTACTATATAGCTCCCGCGTTAATTTACCGCTTTTCTGAGTTCCTATTCCCCTAAACCATTTGTCATGTCCTCTCCCCTTTTTGAGGTAGTGAAAAATCCCCATCACCCCCCTCCCACCCCAAAATCCGGGCCCCTGTCCAAGACCTTCATAAGCCCAAAAAAAAAAAAAAAAAAAAAAAAAAAAAAAAAAAAAAAACAATCATTCCTCCAAAATTATTCCTCCTCCTCCACCCCTCCCCTCCCCCACTCCTCACCCCTCCCCCCTACTCCCTTCGTTCCCTATAACTATCATAGGGGGCCCATACCTCCCTGAACCTCTCCTCCTGTTCCCTCAGAGCCATCGTGAGACTCTCCATACATTGGATTTCCCTAATTTTTTCATGCCATTGTGGTCTACTTGGTGAGCACGTATTCTTCCATAACGCTGGAATACATGCTCTGGCTGCTATTAACAGATGTCTTACCAAGGATTTTTTGTAATTTGCTACTGATATCGGAATATCTAACAGTAGATAGGCCGCTGGATTTTCTCCAAGAGACATTTCAGTTATCCCTTCTATTTCGTCTGAAACCATCTTCCAAAAATCTTTCACTCCTTCACAATTCCAAAAAATATGTAGCAGAGTTCCCTCTTCTTTTAGGCATCGCCAACACATATTTGACGTTTGTGGAAAAATTTGATTTAAAACTTCTGGGGTCCTGTACCACCTGCTCAGAATCTTATATCCTCCTTCCTGGTACTTAGATGCTAGGGAGGCTTTATGATTAAATTCAAAAATTTTTTTCCTCTGAGTCTCAGTAAAGGTTACCCCTAAGTCTCTCTCCCAGGTTTGTATAAAACCTATTTCTTGTGGAGCTTTCATTTCATTGATCAGGGAATAGAACAGTGATAGTGAATGTCTAACCGCTTCTCCCTTTAGACACAATTTTTCGAATTCCGATAATCTTACCCTCACCGTAGTCTGACTCTGTATTGATCGCAGAAAGCCCCTTAACTGTCTTCTCCTATATGGCTCCAAGTCCTCTGCTAACTCGCTTTCTATTTCCTCCCATGTCATTACCCGGTTTTCCTTCTGGAAGTGAATCAATCTAATTTTGCCATGTCTTTTTAAGTTCCCAAACCCTGGGTCGTTCAAACCTGGCATAAATGCCGGGTTTCCCAGGACTGGTGTCATCGGATTTACTTCTATTTCATCATTTGATTTTCTAAATACTTTTTTCACCACCCTAATTGTCGTCCCAATCGTTGGATGCTTTTTAACTGCTTGTGGTAAAATAGTTCTAGAAAGCCAAATTAGTCCTTCCAATGGTAATTCTATCATTGCCTGTTCTAAAAGAATCCATGGTTTAACTTTCGGGGTGACGCACCAATCCAACACTCTTGACAGATGCACAGCCTCGTAGTATGTGAGTGGGTCTGGAAAACCTATGCCTCCTTTTTCCTTTGGTAAAGTTAAAATGTCTCTCCTAACTCTGGCTGGTTTCCCTGCCCAAATGAATCCCGCAAACTTCGCTCTGATCTCTTTCAAAAATCCCTGAGGTATGCTAGTAGGGAGTGTCTGTAATAGATATAATAACCTCGGCATTGCATTCATCTTTACGATATTGACCCTACCGAACCAAGTAAATACCTCCTTATCCCATTTTTGTAGGTCACGTTTTATTTGTCTTACCAGCGGTGCTAAATTTAGTTCTAAAATTCTATTTAATTTCTTCGGGATTTTGGTCCCCAGATATCCAATATGTGAATTTGTCCATTTGAATGGGAAAAAAGAGGCCAATTGTCGTTGTTGTGCCATGTTCATCTCTACCCCCATTGCCTCCGATTTGTCATAGTTTACTTTAAAATTTGAGAGCTCACCATATCTAGCAATCTCGGCCAGCAATGGAGGGAGAGATAAAATAGGTTCCGTAAGAGAAAACAACAAATCATCGGCAAAAGCCGCCAGTTTGTAAACTCCTCCCTTTACACAAATACCTCTGATATCGGTGTTCTGCCTTATTGTCCTCAAAAAGGGTTCAAGTGTCAAAATAAAAATAATTGGTGACAGAGGGCAGCCTTGTCGCGTCCCATTCCGTATCTCAAAAGGTTCCGACATAATCTCGTTTATTTTTATTCTAGCTTTCGGCTGCGAATATAGACTCATGACCCATCTTTGCATCCCCTCCCCTAAACCAATATATTTTATGATTGTTTTTAAAAACTTCCAGTCTACCCTATCGAACGCTTTTTCAGCGTCAGTTGATACGAGAACTAGAGCTTTCCTAAATACCTGGGAGAAATGGATCGTATTAATCACCCGCTGCGTATTCTCCCTGCCTTCCCTTCCTGGGGTAAATCCCACCTGATCTTGGTGTATCAGGTCAGGGATATATGGTAATATTCTATTTGCTAGAATTTTGGTAAAGATCTTCAAGTCAACGTTTAGAAGCGATATAGGACGGTAATTCGAGCATAGTGTTAAATCTTTTCCCTCCTTAGGTATAACCGCTATATGTGCCAAAAGAGCTTCCTCCGGAATCCCCTGTCCTTCTCTTATCGCGTTATATGCCTTTAAAAATCTTGGCATAAGTTTTTCTGCATAGGTTTTATAGTAGAAAAGAGTGAACCCATCAGGGCCGGGAGCTTTACCTGGTTTTAACAATTTGAGGGTGTTTGTAAATTCCTCAGCTGTAATCGGCCCTTCCATACTTCTCCCAATTTCCTCTGCTAATTTCGGCATTCCTGACTTCTCAATATATTCCTTTATCCTTTCCTCCTGCCCACTAGTCTTTCCTGTGTCCAGCTCTTCTTTTAGTTGGTATAACTTCGTATAATAGTTTTTAAATACTTTTGCAATTTCTTGTGATGATTTCACTATCCTATCCCCTGTTTTGATACCTTCTATGCGGTTTTGGGTCCTCGTTTCTCTTAATGCCCTCGCTAGCATCCTACTAGGCTTATTACCGTATTCATAGAAGGCACGTTTACATCTTCTTAATGAGGTTTTTGCATTGTCTGTTAGTAGCAAATTCAATTCATCTCGCGCCTGCCTCAACTTCTCCTCAATCTGGATTGCCAGTGACTTTTTATGTACCCTTTCCAATTTTCGAATTTCTCTCAGTAATGTTTCCATCCTTATTCCTATCCTACGTTTCCGTCGTGTTCCCATTGAGATTAAAATCCCTCTCATGAAACATTTATGTGTTTCCCAAATGCAGCTTGGGGAAACCTCTCCCACCTCATTGTCCGAAAAGAACCCCTCCATTTCCTGGACTATCTTTCCCTCATACTCTGGGTCTTTAAGGAGAGATTCATTTATTTTCCAGTGCCACTCGCGTGCTACAGGTTCTCCCCATTCTAGTGTGCAGTTTGTCGGTGAATGATCAGAGATTGTGAATGACCCAATGGAAGCCTCGACTATATTCTGTAAAAAATTTTGTGATACGAATATATAGTCTATTCGCGAGTATGTTTTATGTTTAGCTGAGAAGAAAGTGTAGTCCCTCTCCTGAGTGTGCCTGGTCCTCCAACTGTCTACAACCTGTATCTCCTGTATCAGGCTCTTTGCTTTACTTAATTTGCTATATGAAATATGCGATGTTCCTTTCGATGTATCTAGGATAGGATCCAGGGCCATATTCAAATCCCCTGCAAAAATAATCATACCCTCTGCATTCAGCTGTATTAAATTAATATATTTCTCCAACGCTACAATCTGTCCTTCATTAGGCATATAAACATTAACCAAAGTTACTTTCTGATCGTTTAGATAGCCTTTTACTATAAGTAGGCGTCCTTCCTCGTCCTGGATAACCTTTATTTCTTTCCATGAAGTCGTCTTTGCTAACATGATTGCAACCCCCTTTGTCTTTGTTGTCGATGAGGAACTCTGATATATAGTTGGAAATCTATAATTACCCAATTTTGGACTTTTATTTTTCTTGAAATGGGTCTCTTGGAGAAAAACAATATGTGTCTTTAGTCTCCATAATTCTGCTAGCAATTTAGATCTTTTCTCAGGGTTATTTAGCCCTTTCACATTATAAGACATCAGATTAATCCTTGCCATTTTGGGGTCTCAGTCACGTGACTCTTTGGGACACCAGTAGAGGTATCAAAGGGGCCCAATAAGTAGATAAAAGGGCGGTGGGCAAGAGAATCCCCCCCGGAGAGGAAGGGGAAAAAATAGGGAGGCGAGGAGGAGGAAGAAATGGAGAGAAAGAAAGAGAGAAAAAAAAAAAAAAAAAAAAAAAAAGAGTCTCCTTAGTCCTCCAATCCGGTTGATCCCCTAGGATCCCAGAGAGGACAAATCAAAAAAAAAAAAAAAAAAAAAAAAAAAAAAGAAAAAAAAAAAATAAAAATATATATATGAGCGTCTCCGACTTCCCTCCACACGGAGGAGAGACGCTTTAGTGGGCTAAGGTGTGTAAGCACCGAGGAGAATCAAGCCTTACTATAGGTCCGGGTGCGCCTCCCTGAATTCACCCATAAGATCCCTTTCCCCTCCCCCCCCATTTCTTGTCTACTATAAACTCTGCACACAAGATGGGGTACCCCCCCTCTCCCAATAGACCTTAAAACATTAAACATAATCCAACATAGAAATATATAGACATACATAAACCTATTTAGACATAAAAATCTCTGTCTTACGGTCTAACCAATTAGAGGTCTATTCTCTTCTTTCCCCTTTCCACCCCCCCCAAAAAAAAAAAAAAAAAAAAAAAAAATAAGACCTACAGGCCTCCCTCTGAGCTCCCCCCTCCCTCCCAGCTCTCTCTCTTCCACTTCTTTAATCTATTAGCGTGTTAGCATGTTACTCCTTATATTTTACTCCCCCCTCCCGCCATCATTTCCATCTTTTCCTGTCCCAACTCTTCTTTGTTCTCTCTTCCAATTTTCCCATTAGATCCTCTTATTAGGCCCCCGTTACCTCCAGACCCCGCTCTCCCTACCTCCCCTTACCTCACCCTATACCTCCCCCAATACCCTCTACCCTTACCCCTCACCCCTGTGTCATACTTCTAAATAGGTGTCATGGCCTGTTTGACCTTTAGTGTCCATGTGTCAATATATCAATATTTTATCGTGGCCCCACTTGCCCCCCCCCCCCACCCTCTTAACTGTATCCCCAAAAATATTACAAATATTACTGAAAATTCCATCAGATATTTACCAAAAAAAAAAAAAAAAAAAAAAAAAAAAAAAAGGACCCCCCCCCAAAAAAAAAAGAAAGAACCCCCCCATTCCCTTCCCTTCCCTTCCCCAGATTCTCAACTTCCACACACCCCTATTTACCCTTAATAGTACTCCCTGTACACCTTTGTGTAGCTTATCTCATATCTTCTCTGATCCTTAATCCATCGGATCTAGAGGTAGTGACATAGTGACGTTAGTGAATTAATGAATTAGTGAGACCCCCCCCCCCCACCCCCCACCCCTATCCCTCCTACCCCATGAGCAGGTCTAGGAGTGCTAGCCTACCAACCCTCCTATATTTTTAGATCCTCCTATTTCATTTAACTGTACCCCTAATAGGGCCATAGGGCCATAATAAACCAGTCCCAGGGAGAAGGAAGCATCCATAAATCCATACACATTTGAGAGGTGGGGTCCAGCCCAGCCCACCAGAGAATTGCTCTCTTAAATTATATCCTTCACCAGGAGAAATATTATCATCGTCCCTAGTCCAAGTCTGGGTAATCCCCAAAAAAAAAAAAAAAAAAAAAAAACACAAAAAAAAAAAAAAAAAAAAAAAAAAAAGGGGGAGGGAGAGAAAAAAAAAGTAATCATTCTTCCATCGGTTTCTCCTTCTCCTCTTTCTCTCTCTCTCTCTTCAAAAAAAGGGGGGGGGTTCCCCCATATCTTCTATGGTCCACTGCGATCTTACCCCTTCTGTCCTTCCCTCCCACCCCTTCATCTAATGTCTCTTTCAGCTGCCGCCGGCAGATCTAGCCAGTTAGAGACTACAATTGGTGCTGACCCCAGAAATTCGAATAGCGCTGGGAGCTGGGAAGGTTCTCTTAAATTAAAGTTCCTTCCTTCCTTCTTCACGTTGACAGCCAGTGGAAACCCCCATCTATACATGGCTCCTTGCCCACGTATGTGCTCTAGTAGGGGTCTTAACATCCGCCGTCGGGCTTTGGTTTGCCAGCACAAATCCGGGAATATCTGTATATTCAACCCCTCCCACCTCACCGTTCCTTCTTTCCACGCTTCCCTAAGAATTTCTTCTTTTTCTCTAAAAAAGTGAATCCTGCATAACACATCGCGAGGGTTGGTCTGGTCTGGGTTCCGTGTTGTAGGGACCTTATGGACCCTATCTAATTCAAGGGGGGAGTCTGGGCTTTTTTTTAAAATTTTATTGAAAATGGCCAAAGCCGCTTCCCTTACCGCCCCCCCCTCATAGCTTTCTGGTATTCCTTTTATTCGCAGATTATTCCTCCTGCTTCTGTTGTCGGCCTCCTCTGCGTTTAATTGCAATCTTACCAACTGCTGCTGCTGTTTCTCACACTTCTCCTCTAGCACACCCAGTCTATAGTCCACGACCACTTGTTGCTCCTCCAGTATGCCCACTTTTTGCTCCCCCACCCCCACTTTCACCCGGATCTCTTCCAACTCTTCTTTCAGGGTACTCGTCATTGACATTAACATTTTCTGGATGTCGTCTTTGGATGGGAGAGCCTGGATAAGCCTGCTTAACTGTCGCATGTCTGGTATCAGCTCTGGTTCAGATGCATTCCCTGTGTCCCACATACTTTGTGTGCTCTGTGTGCTAGGCTGCTTAAGCTCATCTGATAGATGTTCACTCCCCTTAGTACTTAGTATAGCACCACTTAGTACACTCTTCTCTCTCTGGGTTAAAGATGAAGGGAGGGCAGGGGGTATGAAGGGTGCAGACATTCCAGCCAGTGTAAATAGTGTCCTTGTTTGCTCACTGGATCCCACAGTCACATCCCCCGCTACTTTGTCATCAATTCCCAGCCCCACTGACCTTGTCGCAGCAGAAAATGGTGAAGTACCTCTATTCCAAGCCGTTGAATCTATTTCCACCTCCGTCTGCTCCTCCGCTGGTGATCTTTCAATCTCCCCCGCACGGTCCCGGTCTCCTATGACGTTCAAAGCTTTGTCTGCTGCAGCGGCCGGGATAAGGACAGGTCCTGGGGTGACAACACACCCCCCACCAGCGATCAGCTGTTGTCCTTCTACCGCCGCGGAGACAGGTATAGATGTGCTCAGAGTTACTGCTGCAGCTTTAAGGGACCTCTCGGTCAGTGATTCCCTCCTCAGAGCGCTGCTTCCCCCGGCGTCCTCCTGTTGTTCAGCCCCCCTTCTCACTGTCATATAACGAGTGATATATGAGTGGCTGGGGGCTTGGACACCTCCTGCACGTCCTCCTTGGCTCTTTCCTCGCCGCCGCGACATCAGCTGTCAGGGACCTCTATTAAGTGCCGCTCTCTTCCCCTACTCACAGCGGCTCTCCGTGGGGGGAGAGGGGTCTCGGATCTCTGATCTGCCGCTCTCCTGCTTCAGCGCACCCTGGACTTCAGGCTCTCCTCGCTAACGCGTGTTCACTCCTCCATGCTCACATCACCGTCCCGGAAACGGAAGTCCATATATAGGCACATTTTGGCCTCTCACTTATTAAACTATTGACTAATCCTGCGCTGGCCAGAATATATATTCCATCATGTAAAAATCAACAATAAACCAATTTACCATGGTTTACTAAAGGCAAAGAGGACATCCACTATGCAAGAAAATTTGCACTTTGCAAGGGTACTTCCCCTAGAAGTTCGTAAATTAGGGGAAGCTCTGCTGACTTCCATCATTGAATCAAGTGCAAGGAAAAATGCTGTTTAAGTTTATTTTTCTTGTGTGTGATTGGGTATTCTTTCCAAAGTGAAATTTCACCACATCGGGGAACTTGCAAAGTGAATGGCATTTAATAAATCAGCCCCACTGCCAGGTAATGTGTGTGTTTTTAGAGGGTTTGTGAGGCTGATTGTACAGAAGTCAATCGATAGATGGAACAACAGACAAGCTGGTTGTACAGAAGTCAATCAATAGGTGGGGAAAACCAGGCAGGCTGGTTGTACAGAAGTCAATCAATAGATGGGGAGAAAACAGACAGGCTGGCTGTACAGAAGTCAATCGATAGATGGGAAAAAACAGGCAGGCTGATTGTATAGAAGTCAATCGATAGATGGGAAAAAAACAGAGAGGTTGGTTACATAGTTACATAATAGGTAAAGTTGAATAAAGACAACAGTCCATCCAGTTCAACCTGTGTAGGTGTGTGTGTGTAGAAAAATAATTTCCCATATCCCTGTATATTGTTTTTGCTAAGATGCATGTCCAAGAGCTTTTTAAAACTATCCATACTGCCTGCCGACACCACTGATTGTGAAAGAGTGTTCCACATCCTTATCTCCCTGACAGTGAAAAACCCCCTATGCAGCTTAGGGTTAAACCCCTTCTTATCCAGTCTCTTCGTGTGGCCATGTGTCCTTTTACACTACCTTGGACTGGAAAAAATCATACTTACGCTGGGATCATTATTGAGATATTTGTATATTGCTAGCATATCTCCTCTCAAACATCTCTTCTCCGGGGAGAATACATTAAGCGATTGTAGTCGTTCCTCATAATTGAAGTCCTCCCGTCCCCATATTAATTTAGTCGCCCTTCTCTGGACTCTTTCCAGTTCCAGCACTTCCTTTCTAAGGATTGGTGACCAGAACTGGACCGGATACTCCAGATGTGGCTGAACCAGAGTTTTATAAAGAATAATCACTTTATCTCTAAAGTGAATTTCCTTTGAAATGCATGCTAATATTCTGCTGGCTTCAGTAGCCGCAGCCTGACACTGCCTGTTTTTGCTCAGTCTGTATTCTACTAGAACCCCTAGATCCTTCTCCATCCTGGACGCCCCTAGGGGTTCTCCACTTATACAGTAAGTAACCTGTGTTTATATTTTTACCCCCCCCCAAGTGCATTACCTTACATTTCTCAATCATAAACTTAATTTGCTATTCAGTAACCCACTCCATTAATTTATTCAGGTCCTCTTGTAAAGTTTCCATATCCTGCTTAGTTGTTGTTATAGCTCTACATATTTTTGTGTCACCAGCAAACACAGAGATAAAGCTACCACCCTCGACCCCAGGACAAAGTCAATTGTGATGAAACGACGTAGGGTGAAGCGGCGTGCTGACGTCATCACTACATACAGAGTCCCGGAGTGAACGGGCTGTGTTAGCCGGCCGTCTACAAATTTTGACACGCACATTTTTTATCTACCTATTATAAGTGCGATTTATTTTATTTTACCTATTAAAATGTTTTACTGGATTATGCTATGTCAGCCTTTTTTCCTTCCTCACCTGGTTGCAATTACTTCTGACCATCTGTGAGTGGTGTGAGATCCAATTGATACCGGAGGAACGTTATCCTGCTGCATAGACCCCTAGGCTGGGTTAGAAAGCCACACGCCAACAGAAGATCTCTGGTTGGGATCTTCTCTTTCGGTAAAAGGCTGTTATTTTGGATGGTGGAGGATTTCCTTTCTATCTCATCACTGTTCTGTGGTTCCTTTGGTTTGATGTCACCATTTCACCTGTAGGAGAGCAGCACAGTTCCAGCTAATATTAACACCATCTGATACGTCCTTTATTTGGAAAACAGGACTTTGATCTGTTCACTTTTTTCTTATTGGGACTCTTTAGAAAGTGATACTAATAAGGCAACCTATTTGTTACAGTGATTTCAACACAATATAAGCACAATTATTGCAAACATGTATGCTATTTGGCTTTTTGTTTGATAGTTCACGTCATTTGCGCAACTTGTTTTTTTCTACACCCTCTATATCATTTATAAATAAATTAAACAGAAAATTTCTCAGGACAGAGCCTTGGGGTACACCACTAACCACTCTAAAAAGGAAGGGTTTGTGGGACTTTAAATTAAGCATGTGAAGCCACATGCCTCCATCCCTATAGCAGGAAATAGAAGGGGGAGGTTTGGGACTTTGTATGAGGCAGGTGACAGACAATTGAATAAAAACTAAACATTTTTATTGTCATAAATTGTAAACATGGCACATTGCAATAAATACATGTATATATATATATATATATATATATATATATATATATATATATATATATATATATTTGTGTTCAATTAATCTTTTTTTTTTTTATCGATATATGGACTAATTTTAAATAATTATAACGCACATACATTTTTCAGATCACCACTGTAATATCCACAGACATCTCCCCCACTATAATATCCACAGACTTCTCCCCCACTGTAATATCCACTGAAATCTCCCCCACTGTAATATCCACAATCACCCCCACTGTAATATCCACAATCTCCCCCACTGTAATATCCACAGGCATCTCCCCCACTGTAATATCCACAATCACCCCCACTGTAATATCCACAGACATCTCCCCCACTGTAATATCCACAATCTCCCCCACTGTAATATCCACAGACCTCTCCCCCACTGTAATATGCACAGACATCTCCCCCACTGTAATATCCACAGACATCTTCCCACTGTAATCCACAGACATCTCCCCAATGTAATATGGTCCACATCTTCCCCACTGTATATGAAGATTAGTGCTTGCTTAGTCTTACCAGGGAAGCCGGCCGAACACAAGCAGTTGAGGCTGGGTAATGACGTCAGCGCGCCGCTCTAGGCTCTGCTAGGCCGCCGCCTGGTGGACCAAGATGGCGGCCGCTCCGGGAGCTAGGCCGATGTGGTAGCGGAGCTCCGCGGATCACGTGGTATGCCGATCCGCATATATATATATACATAGCATGGAAACATTTCATATATATACACGCATGAATATTGAAGCAGCACATTCCAGTTACCAATCTGTAAATAGTAAATGCTCTATGTTGTGGAGTGGTAGGCAATTTCAAGAATGGTTTAACATGATTAGTCTAGACAGTGATAATGTATTTAAAAAAAACACTCTAGACCATTCCGAGTATACGTTATTTATTACAACCCTTTGGACACGCCCCCGTAGCCAGTTTTCTATCCAAGAACAAACATTATGGTCCATGCTTACAGACCTCAGCTTGAAGATTAAGTGTTAGTGGGGGACTCTATCAAATGCTTTTGCAAAATCAAGATACAACACCACATCCACCAGCCTACCTTTGTCCAGATGGCAGCTCACTTCCTCCTAAGAATGTTAATAGGTTGGTTTGGCAAGAGCAACCTTTCGTAAACCTTTGCTAATTACTGCTAATGATACTGTTTTCATCAGCAAATTCTTGGATATAGTCCCTTATCATCCCCTCAAATAGTTTACAAACTACAGACGTTAGACTGACAGGCCTATAGTTCCCAGGAATATATCACTGCCCTTTTTTGAATATTGGCACCATGTGGACTTTTTGCCAATCAGCTGGTACCAATCCTGTCAGTATGTTGTCCATCAATTGATTAGAGGTCTGATTATAACCTGACTGAGTTCTGTAAGGTCTCTCGGGTGTAAGCCATCTGGTCCTGGTGATTTATTTAAGTTAAGCTTCTCTAATCCTTTCCGGACTCTGGCCTCTGTTAGCCACAAGGGTAGATCTTGTGGCGTGTTGCTAACAATACTGTCATAGTTGTTATACTGTTATACTGAGGTGAAGAAAACATTTAGTACAGCTGCCTTCTCCTTGTCATCTGTAACCATCTTCCCTTCCTTGTCCTTTATGGGGCCTATGTGTTCCAGCCACACCTTTTTATTGTTAATATATTTTAAAAAACGTTTTGGAATTATTTTTACTTTCCTCCGCTATGTGTCTCGCATAGTCTTTTTAAGCCACCCTGATTGCAAACTTACACTTCTTATTGCATTCCCTGTAGTTTTGGAATGCTGACACTGACCCCTCTGCTTTGTACTTTTTAAAGGCTATTTTTTTGTTCTTAATAGGACATTCTACGTTTTGGTTTTGCCACCCGGGTTTAACCTTTGTTCTTTTATATTTATTACCCCTTGGAATGCACTTGGTGATACTTATATTCAATATGTCCCTAAAGCATTCCCCGTTTCCCTTGTGTTCAATGTTTCAAGGATTTGGTCCCACCTAATATTCTGCAGCAATAAGCGCAGTTTAGAAAAGTTGTCTCTTTTTAGTTAGTGTTTAGTGTACTCCCCTCTGTCAGGACCTGGGCTTGAACCTAAGACCTCTTCTGTGTCTGGCGTTGACTCTTCCCTCTGAGCTATCTGGGACGCTGGACAGTTCCCTGCCTGATCTGCTGGATAAACCTATCTGATCCATTAGACTACTCTACTTGGTGTCTTGATTGCTGTTGAACCTTGAACCCCTTGCTCCTCCCATGAAATTCCTATAAAAGCCTTGTCTCAGCACTTCCTCTTTGCCAGGTTATTGTGCCTTCCCTGTGTAGCACTACCCCCTAAGGTGCTGCTGGTTTGTTTTGGGTGGCATGTTATCTCTATTCCTTCGCCGTCTAGGGTACTTGACAGGAGCTGAGAAAAGAAACTTCAATGTCCACACCTTAGGATTTACTTTTCTTTGCTTTATTACCCAACTAGGTAAAAGATTAAAGTAGTAATTGAAGAGGTGGAAAGAGTAATAGGTAGTAGATCCAGGTGTACAACTTTGTTCTGAAACACTCCTGCTTCCAGCAATGTAGCTTTCGTCGCCACTCTAGCAAGAGTGGGTACTGCGCACCAGGATAGGCCTGTCTCACTAGCCTAGCAGCCAAGGTGTCACATGGAAACTTTAGCAAAGTCTCTGCCACAGACCTTCCCAAAGATGGAGATATATTCGGTCCAGAATCCTTCTCAACAAAGGATTAAGCACCCGGATCTCTCTCTTGAATAAAATCTTGTGAATTCAGTACTGACAGGCGACCATAACTCAGCCGCTCAGCAATCATGCATCCTTCGATGAAGTTCAAGGCCTCTCCTGAGATACCAGCCTCATGCTAGGTGCTCTCCAAGACAGGTTCTTCATCGCATGGCTTCCTCCCTCAGGACGGACTGCACAGGACCACTCTGCGAGTGTAGAACCAGTCTGACTACCGGGCCTACTTGGTAGATCACAGTTCCGGACCAACGTGGTCCCGGAACCAGGAACACTTGATCACGCACCCCCGGCCATGAGGGCCATACACAGGGGGGTGGTGGGACGACAGCCAGGATCCGCAACAACGGCGAGGACCCCAAACTAAATGATGTCTGCCCCTTAAGTACCTTCTCCCAGCATGCACAGCAAGGTGATCAACCCCCACTGATTGGCTGCTGAGGAAAACACACAATATACCCTGACTTGACTGCTGCCACCCTTGGCCTGGGGTGGTACCAACACCCCAGACATCAATAGTGGTCACTCACAGTACAGCCATAGCTGGAGCAGAGACCCAAATAAAAAAAAAACAATATCGTCAGAGGTAGTTAAATCTCTGGCCGCCCTCTAAATTTAAAGCAGCGCCAGCTATGAAAGTAGCAGGCCGCTACACCTGCCAGTGCCTTGCTGTTGTCTTTCCTGCTGCTCTCTGTACCTACAACCACCCGTGTTTGACCCTTGGCCTGTTCCTGGACTATTCCACTGCCTGATCCCAATCTGCAACCCCCCATGTTTGACACTCTACTGTTTGATCCCAACCTGAAGCCACTCATGATTGATCCCTTGGCTTGTTTACTGACCACGCTGCTGTTTCATTCTTGTCTGTTTATCTGCTATTGGACCCCAGGTTGCTCACATCATGGTGGGGCAAACTTGAGGACCGCGACCTGGTACTAGCTTGCAGCTAAATCCATCTCCACCATCAGGAGCTCTGGGGAAAACCAGCTAGTACTTAGACTCCGCACCTCAGGGGAGACTGTGTTATCTGCCAAAAGTGACTGCCTGTATGCCTGTCCTGCCACTGCTATTGCAATTGGTCTTCAAGCCCGACGTCTGATCGTGACACCCTCGTGCCCCCCTTCTCTATGATTTATGGAAAATTCAATAATTCTGTGGTCGCTAGTTCCACATTTGCAATCATATTTGTATCATTAGTAATTATTATATCCAGCAATGTGTTACTTCTAGTTGGGGAATCCACCAATTGGGACATGAAGTTGTCCTGTAGAACATTTGAGAAGTGGCAGGCTTTTAAAGAGTGAGCTGTCATTTCCGCCCAGTCAATGCCAGGATAGTTGAGGTCCCCCATTATGATGACATTTCCCAGTCTTGCTGCTGATTCAAACTGTGAAAGGAAATCACACTCCAACTCTTCCTCAGGTTAGGGGGCCTGTAACATACCCCCACTAGTAATTTCCTGCTTACTTCAACCCTTTGGAGTTCCACCCATACGGACTCCCCTCTTCTCCCCTCACTGTCCCTCCAATACAAGGAATACTCCTGAATGTTTGGCAGCCAGTCATGTGAGCTGTCAAACCAAGTTTCTGTTATTCCTATGAAGTCCAC
The DNA here is from genome assembly GCF_905171775.1 of Rana temporaria. Classification (NCBI taxonomy): domain Eukaryota; kingdom Metazoa; phylum Chordata; class Amphibia; order Anura; family Ranidae; genus Rana; species Rana temporaria. Next base: position 490,775,385 of record NC_053489.1, read on the forward strand.
ATCCTCCTCGTGTAATAGAAGCTCCAGTTTTTCATTTTATTGACTATGCTCCTGGCATTTGTGAACATTCCCCTGAGTTTTGTATTGGAGCATATTGGTGCATATTTCTTTTTTCCATATTATTTCTCAGGCTTTGTTTCTTTAAGATTAGATTTTACTGATATAATATCACTAGTGTCTCCACTAATCCCTTCTGTCCTATCCTCACTGCTGGTTATCGCTACCTCTAAACCCTCCCCCACAACACACTCCTTACTAAAGAGATGGTAACTGACTGAGAAGTCAGCCCAGTTCTCCAGAAACCCTAACCCCTCTTTCCTACACCAGTTCCTCAGCCACTTGTTAAGCTCCTGCTGCCTCTCTGGTGTGGTTCGAAGCACAGGTAGTATTTCCGATAAAATCACCTTGGAGGTCCTTCTCTTTAATCTATTCCCTAAGTCCCTGAAATAATTTTTTGGGACTCTCGACCTTCCTCTTTGTCATTGCGGGGTACCATCTAGCAGCTTGATCCAGGGTTCTCCGATCGCCTTCCTCTGGATCAACTGAGGGGGGGGCGGTTTAGGCCGGGTCATCATCTTTTTTGCAGCAACATCACTGATCCACATCACCGTCACCGTGCGAATATCAACCGAACCTCCGGGAACATCAGCCCCCTGATCACCATCTTCATCATCGTTGGATCAACAGGATCACTGTATCATCACATCACCATCAAGCCATCTCCCACCATGCGCATCATCAAGTACGCAGCGGACACCCTCCTCAGCCTAAGGAATTTGGCCTCAATGCTACTAACCTCCACGCAAAGAACACTATGGAAAGAACAACTACTAAGAATCTACCGCCAATCAAACCCAAAAAACGAGAAGCCACCGCCTCAACTACAACACTTAGAATGAGCCCTGATCAACACAAGATCTGCAGTCAAGCACAGAGAGGAAATCCACGACTTCATCGTCCAACACAACACAGGTTGCCTCTTTATCACAGAAAGTTGGCTAACACCCGACTTTAATCCCATCCTAGCAGAATTGGTGCCTGAGAACTATCACATCCTAACCGAGCATAGAACAGGACAAAGAGGAGGAGGCCTTGCAGTGATCTACAAATCCCACCTCGTTCTCACCAAACCAACTCTACAGAACTCATTGCCCTTTATGGAAACACTCACCCTGCAACTTCAAACTACACCTGAGGAAACCGTCCACATACTACTATGCTACAGACCGCCCGGACCAAAGACGCATCTCCTCACACCCTTCACAGAATTCCTCTCGACGTACACCCTGAAAACCTCTGGGCTAACTCAACCCAGGGTCCCATCGCTACCACCTGCATCGACCAACTAAAAGAACTTGGTCTGCAGAAACTGATAAAGACTCCCACGCATGCGTCAGGTCACATTTTGGACCTCATCTTCAAACAAAACATGAATATCAACAAGTTGGACAACAGACCTTTACCTTGGACGGACCACCACACCATCAAATTTATATTAACCACCGACACCATCCTTCAAAAACCCAAACTCCCAACAACAATACACTGGGCAAGATCGCAGAAGAAACTACACTCTGAGCTCTTCAAAACCACACTAGCGACAAAAATAGAAGTACCGAATCTGAACCACTTAACAGAACAAACACTCAACGCTTTAAACACAGCTTTACTACAAACAGCAGACACAGTCACTCCGAAACGCAGAGCTCTCAGCCGGAAAAACAACTCGGGCTGGTTTAACGACACTCTCACTCTACTGAAACAAGAACGCAGACGAGCTGAAGGAGCCTGGAGGAGAAACCCATCAAAAGAAATCCACACAAAGTACAAAACCCTCACCAAGAATTACCACAAAGCGATCTTTAAAGCTAAAAAAGAACATTTCACAAATACCATCTCAAAAGCCCTAAACCGTCCATGGGAACTTTTCAAACTAGTCGCTAAGACTATGAACCCCTCCTGCTTGGAGCCCCCTGCAAGTGAGACACAAGAATTCTGTAATGAACTATCTGACTTTTTTATTGACAAAATCGAAAAGATTCAGGCAACAGTTCAACAGGAAAAAAACACCAACCCCATTCAGATAAAGCAAGAAGAAGCAATCAACATAAATAGTCCACGATCGACGAATTTCGAGCTGGTCCCAATTACCATCGACACCACTAAAAACATCATCAGAAGCCTCCGAGACAACACATCACCAAATGACATCGGGCCAGATCCACAAAGAGCCGGCGTAACGTAAATTTTTCTATTTAAGTTACACTGCCTTAAAATTTCTACCTAAGTGCCCGATCCACAAAGCACTTACCTAGAAATTTTCGGCTGTGTAACTTAAATTCCGCCGGCGCAAGGCGTTCCTCTTCAAATGGGGGCGATTCCCATTTAAATTAGGCGCGCTCCCACGCCGGCCATACTGCGCATGCTCGTGACGTCATTTTCCCGACGTGCATAGCGCAAAATTACGTTACGCCAAGCTTTGTGGATCGCGTCGGGTCAATAAAGTTGCGTCGAAAAAAAAAAAAGATACGGCGAAAATAAAAAAATTCAAAACAAAAAAAAAATTGCGTCGCTGGACAGAAGGGTCTGCTTTTACATGGTGTAAACAGTTTACACTTTGTAAAAGCAGCCCTAATTTTGCGTTTGCAAACTAAAACTTACGGAGAAAAAACGAAGCGTAAAAGCTTTGTGGATCTCCGTAAGTGCTAATTTGCATACCTGAGGCAGCATTTCGACACAAAATGCCCCCAGCGGCGGATGCGGTACTGCATCCTAAGATCCGGCAGTGTAAGTCCCTTACACATGTCGGATCTTCTGCCTAACTATGGAAAACTGATTCTGTGGATCAGTTCCATAGTTAGAAACAGGGATACGACGGCGTAACAGCAGTTACGCCGGCGTATCCCTTTTGAGGATCTGGCCCATCATTCCTACAAAACTCTTGAAAGAATGCACTGACATCTTGGCACCCACCATAACGCACATCATAAACCAATCATTCAGGGAAGGGATTGTTCTGATCACCCTCAAGCAAGGCATAATAAAACCCCTCTTAAAGAAACCAAACCTTGACCCTAAAGACCCAAACCATCGCAGACCGGTAAAAAGCCTGAACACCATCTCCAAGATCATGGAGAAAGCAGTAGTACAACAGCTGCAGCCCCATCTGGACGACCACAAACTCCTAAATCCCCTACAATCAGGTTTTCGCCCAGGCCACAGCACAGAAACGGCTCTCCTCAAGATATGGGATGACGCCCTCGAAGCAGCAGATGACGGAGAATCCTGTCTCCTAGTGCTGCTGGACCTCAGTGCAGCCTTCGATACGGTAGACCACAACACATTGCTCACGCGACTCAAAGAAGTAGCCAGAGTCGCTGACTCGGCCCTACCGTGGTTCGCATCTTTCCTAGAAAATCGCACTCAGACTGTGAAACGTGGAGGTTTTACATCAGAAACACGGACCATTACATGCGGAGTCCCTCAAGGATCACCCCTTTCACCTGTACTCTTCAACATCTACATCCGCCCGTTCCTCAAAATCATCAGCAAACAGGACCTGCGCTACCACTCCTATGCTGACAACACGCAGCTTTACCTTCGAATCACCAACAAAAAAGACCAACATCATGAACTAGGAAAATGCCTCACACTGATCGACAATTGGATGACTGAAAGCTCCCTCAAACTCAACGGATCCAAAACAGAATTACTCATCCTTCACGCAAATCGGAAATCCAATTCTAGGACCACATGGACACCACCCACCATCCTCGGACAAACCATCGCACCAAGCAACAAAGTCAAAAGTTTCGGAGTCATCTTTGACTCAGACATGACAATGGATGCACAAATAGGATCAGTCGTCAGCGGTTCTCATCATCTGCTCCGCATGCTACGTAGACTCATCCCCTTCATCCCGGAAGAGGACGCAGCAGTAGTGGTTGGAACTATCATCAACTCACGACTTGACTACGCAAACTCCCTCTACTTAGGACTACCGAAATACCAGATTTCACGTCTACAAGTCGTCCAGAACATGGCAGCCAGACTGGTAACAGGTAAAAAGCTGTGGGAACCAATCTCCCCGGGCTTGAGGTCCCTCCACTGGCTGCCCGTACAGGACCGGGTGACATTCAAGACACTCTGCCTCACGCACAAATATACACAGGGTAACGCTCCTCAATACTTAAGCGAGAAAATAAAACCCTACGTCACCAATCGCATGCTCCGGTCAACCAACCAAAACCTTCTCCAAATCCCTAAATCACGCTACAAATCTAAGGAAGAACGTAGATTTGCAGTCCAAGGACCACGGCTCTGGAATGCTCTACCCATGACCATCCGCTTGGAAGAAAACCATCAGGCTTTTAGGAAAAAATTAAAGACCCACCACTTCTGAAGGACCAGGACGACACTGGATGCAAAGCGACTTGAGGCGATTAAGTTCGCATTTGTTGCGCTATACAAGTTACTCACTCACTTACTCAACAATTGGTGCGCACGTGTACCATGACAATAGTGGATAGGATATTACCACAATACCAAAGAGGAGGGGAGGGAGGGGAATGGGTTAGGAGGGGAAGGGGGAGGGAAAAAAAGAAAGGGGAGGGGAGGGGAGGAGAAAGATAGGAAGGGAATACTACTGCAACACTGAAGGTGTATCAAACCCAAAATTGTTCTAATAAATAAGTAGTGATCACTGCGCTGTGTGATAGGGTAGATGAATTAAAGAAAAGACAGTTGCTATAACTGATATGTGAACATCAAAGAAAAAATAATACTCGCTGATATTGGTGATACAAATGATTATTGCATCCATGTGAGTACCATAATGTATGCCTTTTTTATTATTAAAAACTTTTAAACGATACTGCACTATTGGCGCTTTTTACCTTCCTGGGTGAGGGTCATTGTTGTTCATTGGACGTGACACCTGAGTGACTTTATCCACAGAGAGAGATTACAGTTCACTGGGACATACTACATTCTGAAACGACTGGAACATCATTGGCTATAATATACATGCTGTTACCTTACAGCAGTAAGGTAAGGGATCACCCTCATTAAAACTTCAAAAGGATATTGGAATTTCTTCTCTGCACCACATTCACGCTGAATATTTTGGCATAAGCACCAGCACTTTACTGTTGATTGTTTCTTTGATATTTTGATCTTCTAAACAGCATTCGTTTTTTGCTGTTTTTCTGCATGGACACTGATGCAATCTCTTATTATCACCTATGTGTGTTGTTAAAGGTTTTTATAGCAGAGCATGCTTCAATTTAATATCACTGAGCACTCTGTATTTTTGATTGGATGTCATTTGTATCACCAATATCAGCAAGTATTATTTTTTCTTTGATGTTCACATATCAGTTATAGCAACTGTCTTTTCTTTAATTTATCTACCCTATCACACAGCGCAGCACTACTTACCATATTTATCAGCGTATATCGCGCACTTTTTTGCCCTGAAAATCAAGGCAAAATCGTGGGTGCGTGATATACGCCGATACCCGCTTTCCCACGCCGAGTTTTGAATACTGCGCCGACATATACCGAGCACAGTACACTCAGGTATAGTCGGCCAGTCCCGGCTTCTTCCGCGGTCACGTCCTGGACAGTTGCGACGAGTGTACTGCGCTCGGTATATGCTGGCGCGGTATTCAAAACTCGGCGCGGGAAATGAGTGGGGAGGACGCGCAGAAGGACGCCGGACCCGCCGAAGAGGACACCGTACCCGCCGAAGAGGACACCGGACCCGCCGCAGAAGGACACCCGAAGCCGCAGAAGGACACCCGACGCCGCAGAAGGACGCCGGACCCGCCGAAGAGGACACCTGAAGCCGCAGAAGGACGCCGGACCCGACGAGGCCGCCGATGGACGCCGCGCAAGACACCAAAACTGTAAGTACAAAAATAACTTTTTTTCCACAGGATTGGGGGTCACTTTAGGGGTGCTCGGTATACGCGGGAGCGCGTTATACCGCGATAAATACGGTATTTATTACAACGTGTAAATAGATCCTACCTGTGTGTAATTTATTCCCAGTATACATACAGCTGTAAAACCCTCAGAGGTTTGTTAGAAAACCTTAGTGAACAAACAGCATCATGAAGGCCAAGGAACACACCAGACAGGTCAGGGATAATGTTGTGGAAAAGTTTAAAGCAGGGTTAGGCTATAAAATAATATCACAAGCTTTTAACATCTCACGGAGCACTGTTCAATCCATCATCCGAAAATGGAAAGAGTATGGCACAACTGCAAACCTACCAAGACATGACCATCCACCTAAACTGACAGGCCGGACAAGGAGAGCATTAATCAGAGAAGCAGCCAAGAGGCCCAATAGTAACTCTGGAGGAGCTGCAGAGATCCACAGCTCAGGTGGGAGAATCTGTCCACAGGACAACTATTAGTCATGCACTCCACAAATTTGGCCTTTATGGAAGAGTGACAAAGAAAGCTATTGTTGAAAGAAAGCCATAGGAAGTCCTGTTTGTAGTTTGCAAGAAGCCATGTGGGGGACACAGCAATATGTGGAAGAAGGTGCTCTGGTCAGATGAGACCAAAATTTAACTTTCTGGCCTAAAAGCAAAGAACTATGTGTGGCAGAAAACTAACACTGCACATCACCCTGAACGCACCATCCCCACCGTGAAACATAGTGGTGGCAGCATCATGTTGTGGGAATGCTTTTCTTCAACAGGGACAGGTAAGCCGGTCAGACTTGATGGGAAGATGGATGGATCCAAATACAGGGCAATCTTAGAAAAAAAAAATGGTCTGCAAAAGACTTGAAACTGGGGCAGAGGTTCACCTTCCAGCAGGACAAAGACCCTAAAATACAGCTAGAGCTACAATGGAATGGTTTAGATCAGTGGTTCTCAACCTTCTAGTGCCGTGACTCCTTGATAAAATTTCCCAAGTTGTGAGGACCCCTAACAGTAAAAATGTTCATAGCGTGGGTTGTCAACATTCAAGGCAAAACAAGTAATTTGCGCCACTAACCCTTACATTTGTGAAGTATTAAAACCCCTTATGGTACATTTTAGTATGTACCACTCTTTGTTCTCCTTTCTTTCCCTTTTATCTCTCTATCCTAATTTCTTATTCCCCCCCCCATCCCTCAATCTAGCCATCTTTCTTGCTTTCTCTCAATCTTTCTCTCCCTTTTTATTTGTTGTTCCCCCTCTTTTCCTTTCCACGTATTCTCTATATTTATTCCTTCCCTTACTCCTTGGGTGTGGGAGAGTTGAGATGAGTGGCAGTGCTGGTGGGAGAGTTGGGATGAGTGGCAGTGCTGGTGGGAGAGTTCTGATCAGCCAACATAGGTGCTCTTGATCAAGGTCATTTGCTGATCTGAGAACTGTAGTGGGGACTTTTAATGGGAACTATCACAGGTCATAGTCCTACTCACTATGTCTCCCACTTCACATTCCTCACCAGTCAGCTGACCTAAAGTCTCTGCCCCCCCAAGCCATGTTGTGAACTGAATGGGCGGCTGCAAAGAGGCCGAGTGGGCGGCTGTGGGCTCCAGGGACAGCCCTGCTGGGTGGCTCTAAAATAGGTGCCGGCTTCAGGAACAGCCCAGGATTTGGTGACCCCTGGCAAATCATCATTTGACCCCCGAGGGGGTCCCGACCCCCAGGTTGAGAACCACTGGTTTAGATCAAAGCACATTCATGTGTTAGAATGGCCCAGTCAAGGTCCAGACCTAAATCTACCGTATTTATCGGCGTATAACACGCACCCTAGCTTTAAGAGGGAAGTTTCAGGAAAAATCTTTCCACGGCCCCCTGCGTATAACACACAGGCACAGTTTACCCTCTATTTTCAGGGTAAAAAAGGGAGTGTTATATACGCCAATAAATATAGTAATTGAGAATCTTTAGCACGTTTGAAAATTGCTGTTCACAGATGCTCTCCATCCAATCTGACAAATCTTGAGCTATTTTGAAAGGAAGAATGGGCACAACTTTTACTCTCTAGATGTGCAAAGCTGGTAGAGACATCCCCAAAAAGACTTGCAGCTGTAATTTCAGTGAAAGGTGGTTCTACAAAGTATTGACTCAGGAGGGCTGAATACAAATGCACGCCACACGTTTTGGAAAAATGGAAAGAAACTGCGCTAAAAAGTACCAACAAAATGGTTTATATTTATATCACCATAGATCACCCACTTGCATATGCTTGTGTCCGGCAAGAAGGGTGGTTGAGGTAGCGCGATTTATATTTTTCCTATGCCACGCGTTTTACATATTTATTTTCCCACAATTTTAGAAAAACATTTATCAAGTTCCTTCCATTTCTCAATTATGTGCCACTTTGTTTTGGTCTGTAACATAAAATGCCAATAAAAGGCATTTACGTTTTTGGTTGTAACATGACAAAATGTGGAAAATTTAAGGGGTTTGAATATTTTAGGTATTACTTCTAAAGTTACTTCAGGTATTACTCCCCAAGGTACTTTAGGTATTACTCCCCAAGTTACTTCAAGTATTACTCCCTAAGTTACTTCAGATACTATGATACTTCTCCCAGTACTCTCAAGTTACTTCAGGTTTACTCCCAGTACTCTCAAGTTACTTCAGATATTAATACCAGTTACTTCAGATGTTACTCCCAGTACTCCCAAGTTACAGCAGATATTACTCCCAATACTCCAACTGATACTCCCAGTACTCACAGCGTGAGTGTGCTCCTTCTTTTAATCTGTCCTACCCACATTCTCCTGCTGGCTACTCCTCAGTCCCTATCCCCCCACTTACCTGTCAGTGTACCCCTGGTCCCTCTACACACTGCTCCTGCTGCGTGCAGCTCCTCCTGACAGTGCCACTCTGCCTCCGTCCCCTTCCTCCTCTGCTCCAGTGCTGTAGCCCTGTACCTTGGCTCCTGGCCCCCAGTGAATTCAGTTTCCTTCCACTGCGGCGTGTAGCTCCTCCATGTGCACGCCACAGCGTGTCTCCAGCTCCACCTCCACTCCTCCTTGCAGGGGTTGCACAGAAGTCAATCGATAGATGGGAAAAACAAGACGTGCTGGTTGTACAGAAGTCAAACGATAGATGGGAAAAAACAGACAGCCTTCCCATACTCGGAGTGAAATTTGGCTGGTCCCTGCTGAACCAGCCAAATTTTAATACATGCACGGCCTGCTTTACTTAAAGTGGAACCATGGAGAATGAACATAGCTTCCCTCTCACAGGAGATCAAATGACAGCAACTAAAATAGGAAATGTGGAGATTTAGAGGAGGCTCAGAGAAATAGAAGGTGCTTTTCAAGTTAAAGGATAAGTTCACCTTTTAAAAAAATATAAAAAATATATAAATGCACATCTTTTTTGCAGGTAAAAAAAATGTGCATTTATTTTTTATTTACTTGGAGCCTGGAAAGCATTGCACCCACAATCAGCAGATTGGTAGTGCCATGCATGACTCCTGCAGACTTTTCAGTGTATCCGTCTGCTCATACTTCGTTTGGCCTGATACACACTGACAGGAAGAATGAAAAACTACCAGAGTGCTCAACAGCGCCATGGTAGTTCATTGAAACTACAAGCCGACAACCGCAAAGGCTGTTGGGACCTGTAGTTTCCCATTCACAGAGGGCTGTCGGGCGGAACATGTTCCAAAAGGTAAACTTATCCTTTAAAAATATTTAAATAGATTTTTTTAACCAGCGTTTAGTGTCACCTTAATCTACTAGTACTGGTATGTCTTTTGGGCACCAACAATAAACTCAGAGAACTCGGGGAACAACATGCAAGCTCCATGAGATAGCATCTGGTGTGGAAACTGAATCTTGGACTCCAATGTGGCAACCATGTTGCCAACAAGTCGTCTGCCATGCCCTATAATAACAAATATTTAGCGCGATCAAAAGACACGCTGAAGGCGTTTCTGTCATGAATAATTGTAAACATGTAATAGGCTCATAAACTTGATCACAACCATTGTAGTCAGAATATATGGCTGTGCTAATCTACCATAAAATGTTAACCAGCTCTGTATTAACATTGTGTCAGCCACTAATAAATGTGAAGCGGTGCATGCGTTACATGAGCATTACTGTTAAAACACAAGTAACACTCAGAGATATGTAGCCCAAAATTGTGGAATAAAAGTTTATGTTTCTTGGCAGGACTTTAAAGAATATAATCATAAAAAACCCTTTTAACTGTTATGTCTTCTATTATTTCTTGGTACAATAAGAAGTGGTAATTCAGCTGTGTTTTTCTTACATACTGTTCACTCAGTGCCTGTTCCTACGCTGCAAACAAAATGACATAGTGATTGTAGTAATAGGGATTTTAAGCTTAGCAAATGGACTAGAATCTGTTGTTAGAAAATAGTACTTTTAAAGTTGTGCTCAAAGCAGACAATTAAGTACATGATTGAAATAAATATACGTGAACTTCCTTTATGGCCAAGGTTTTGAAATTCTCTGTAGCTAGTTGTGTGATTTAGGTAGCAATGACTAGGAGGGATAAGAGACTATACCTTATGCACAAAATATTGACAACATCCCCTATTTGATTGTAACAAACATAAAATGGATAAACTAAACTCCAAATCACCAAACTGGAAGTTGGAGTCGGGGGAAAAAAAAGTGTCAGAACACACAAAAAAGCAAAACTGGCCAGGCATATTCTGGCACTTTTCATTTACAAGTTTAAATCAGTATTTTTTGCTAATAAATTACTTATAGCCCCCAAACATTACTGTATATATTTTTTTTAGCAGAGACCCTAAGGAAAAAATGGCGACCATTGCATTTTTTTTAATGTCATATGGTATTTGCGCAGCAGTTTTGCAAACGCAATTGTTTTGGAAAAAATACACTTTAATGAATATAAAAAAAAGTTACCCAATTTTTTTCTATAATGTCACAGTAAATAGATACCTAACATGTCCTGCTTTAACCACTTGCCGCCCGCCAATGACATATTGCCGTCGGCAAAGTGGTTGTAGAATCCTGACTGGACGTCATATGACGTCCTCAGGATTCTGAGCCGCTGCACGCCCCCGGGGGCGCGCATCCCGGCGATCGTTGTTGCAGGGTGTCAGTCTGACACCCCGCAACACCAATCTCGGTAAAGAGTCTCTCATGGAGGCTCTTTACCACATGATCAGCCGTGTCCAACCACGGCTGATCACGATGTAAATAGGAAGAGCCGTTGATGGCTCTTCCTCACTCACGTCTGACAGACGCGAGTAGAGGAGAGCCGATCGGCGGCTCTCCTGACAGGGGGGGTTCGCGCTAATTGTTTATCAGCGCAGCCCCCCCTCGAATCGCCACACTGGACCACCAGGGAAGCCCACCCTGGACCACCAGGGAATGGCAAAAAAAAAAAAGTCTGAAAAAAACAAAAAGTCTGAAAAAAAAGCATTAAAAAAAAAAAAGATGCCAATCAGTGCCCACAAATGGGCACTGACTGGCAACATGGGTTAATAAGTGCCGCCCCACAGTGTCCATCAGTGCCACCCCACAGTGTCCATCAGTGCCACCCCACAGTGCCCATCCATGCCCAGTGCCCACCTGTGCCACCCATAAGTATCCATCAGTGCCACCCATAAGTGCCGCCCATGAGTGCCCATCTGTGCCACCTATGAGTGCCCAGTGCCGCCCATAAGTGCCCATCAGTGCCCATCAGTGCCGCCCATGAGTACCCATCAGTGCCGCCCATGAGTGCCCATCAGTGCTGCCTATGTGTGCCCATCAGTGCCGCCTATGTGTGCCCATCAGTGCTGTCTATGTGTGCCCATCAGTGCCGCATACCAGCGCCGCCAATCAGTGCCACCTCATCTGTGCCCGTCAGTACTACCTCATCGATGTCCATCAGTGCCATCTCATCAGTGCCGCCATATCAGTGCCCGTAATTGAATGAGAAAATTTACTTATTTACAAAAAAATTAACAGAAAAAAATAAAAACATATTTTTTTTTCCAAATTTTCTGACTTTTTTTAGTTGTTGCGCAAAAAAAAATCGCAGAGGTGATCAAATGCCACCAAAAGAAAGCTCTATTTGTGGGGAAAAAAGGACGCCAATTTTGTTTGGGTACAATGTAGCATGACCGCGCAATTGCCATTCAAAGTGTGACAGTGCTGAAAGCTGAAAATTGTCTTGGGCGGGAAGGTGCGTAAGTGCCTGGTATGGAAGTGGTTAAAATTGCAAATGCTCATGGAATGGGGACAAACTACTATGGTACTTAAAAATATCTATGGGCAACGCTTTAAACACCTTTACTGATTACCCACTCTAGAGTTACAGAGGAGGACTAGTGCTAGAATTTTTGCTCTGACTCTAATGTTTGCAGCCATACCTCACATGTGTGGTTAGAATACACCATCCCTTGAATTTTTTTTTAATCACTTTTATTCCTTTTACAAGGAATCCCTGGTAATAAAAATAGGGATAACGGGTCCTCTTTATGGAGAGATCTGGGGTCAAAAAGACCTTTAAAAGCAAAAGATCCCAAAAAGTGACATCATGACATTGTTCTGGTCCTCAAAGGCCATAGAGTTGATCAAAGAGTATTAACTCTTTGATCGCCTATGGGAGCAGGCAGCTGCACCATTGGATAATTTCTTGGACGACATGGCGGAAATGGTAAGCTCGTGAAACATCGGCGAGCGGAGGGATGTCTTCGGAAACCAGCTCTGCGGCTCATGAGCCACTCGGACTGGTTTCATGAGAAAGCCGGATGCTTGCTGAAAAAAAATGTACTAGGGATATGGCTGATATTTTCAGCCATAATCCCAGTAAACCACTTGCAAACCGCAATGAACAGAATATATACGTATTGCGTAAGTGGTTAAAAAATCTCCATAGGCGACGCTTTAAAAACCTTTACCAATTAACCAGTGTAGAGTTACAGAGGAGGTCTAGTGCTAGAATTTTTAAAAACCTTGACTAAAAAGTGAAGTCATGACATTCCTCTGGCCCCCGAAGGCTATAGAGTTGATCAAAGAGTATTAACTCCGCACCGTTGGATAATTTCTTAGGCTAACCGTTGGAAATGGTAAGCTTGAGAAACATAGGTGGGTGGAGGCAAGTCTTTGAAAACTAGCCCAGCCACTTGGACTGGTTTCAAGAGAAAGTCGGACACCTGCTGAAAACAATTGTACTGGGGTTATGGCTGATATCTTCAGCCATACGGATGGGCCGAATGACCCCCTGTTCGGTTGGCACCAGAACTTTTGAACATTAGGAAAGTTCAGAACCAAAAAATGAACCCCATTGAAGTATATGGGACCCGAACATGAAAAATCAAAAGTGCCCATTTTGAAGGCTTATATGCTAGTAATTGGGCATACAATAGTTATGGGGGTCCGGGTACTGCCCTGGGGGACATATATCAATGAAAAAAAAGTTTGTAAAAAATATTTTTTTTTAAATATGCAGTGATTTATTGATGCTTAAAGAGAAAGTATAACAATGAAAAATTCCTTTCAATATAGTGCATGGCGAGTCCCCCTGTAAAGTGGCACATTTGTACTGTGTATAGAAGCTGCTGCAGCAATAATTCTATTTATAAAGCCCAAAAAATTACATTATCCCTGCAAGCTTTTTTTATTTTATAAGCAATGGCTTGGGGAGCCAGTCTGTATGATGAGGCCACAATGTAGTGCACTGGGAACAAGATTAGAGATTTTGGGATCAATTCTGGTGTCTCTACCACAGGCATTGGATATAAGTAACAGATGCGGAAACATTGGTCTTTGGGTGTTGGTGGTGCCTTCACACCGTAACCCTATAGAGGTACTCTTGATGACAGCAAGAATTGGCCTTGCTGTCAAATATTTCAATGATATGCACCTGTCAAACAGGTGTGGGAAAATTGATCTTTGGGTGTCGGTGGCGCCTTCACATCGTAAACCTATAGAGGTACTCTTGATGAAATTAAGAATTTGCCTTGCTGAAAAAAATTGCAACAATATTCATCTGTCAAACAGGTGTGGAAAAATGGGTCTTTGGGTGTCAGTGGTACCTTCAAACCGTAACCCTATATAGGTACTCTTGATGAAAGCAAGAATTGGCCTTTCTGTCAAAAATTGCAATGATATGCACCTGTCAAATAGGTGCGGAAAAATTGGTCTTTGGGTGTTAATTGTGCCTATGAAACCTACACCAAAAGCATTCTTTCAGATGAAATCAACATCAACAACACTAGGCAGCCTAGAAGTCCTGCAGAGATTCCACATCCCAAAAACACTTAGGCCCAGATTCACGTAGAATCGCGTATCTTTGTGCGGGCGTAACGTATCCTATTTACGTTACGCCTCCGCAACTTTTACAGGCAAGTGCCGTATTCTCAAACAAAAGTTGCGGTGGCGTAGCATAAATAGGCCGGCGTAAGCCCGCCTAATTCAAATGTGGTAGATGTGGGCGTGTATTATGTTAATTTACTGTGACCCCACGTAAATTACGCTTTTTACGAACGGTGCATGCGCCGTCCGTGAAAGTATCCCAGTGCGCATGCTCCAAATTAACCCGCAAGAAGCCAATGCTTTTGACGTGAACGTAAATGACGCCCAGCCCTATTTGCGAACGTCTTACGCAAACAACGTAACATTTTCAAAATTCGACGCAGGAACTACGTCAATACTAAACATTGGTACGCCGCATCTTCGCCTCATATAGCAGGGGTAACTTTACGCCGGGAAAAGCCTAACGTAAACAGCGTATCTGTACTGCGTCAGCCGGGCGTACTTTCGTGAATTTGCGTATCTAGCTGATTTACATATTTCTAGGCGTAAATCAGCATACACGCCCCTAGCGGCCAGCGTAAATATGCAGTTAAGATACGATGGCGTAAGAGACTTACGCCGCTCGTATCTTTCCCAAATCTATGCGTAACTGATTCTATGAATCAGGCGCATAGATACGACGGCTCGGATTCGGACTTACGACGGCATATGTGGAGATACGCCGTCGTAAGTCCTTTGAGAATCTGGCCCTCAATCAACAACATCGGCATCAGAGGTTTCATAGCTGCTGGTAATCCAGGAATGATTCATTTCAATACAAGTCAGATGGTAAACAGAGTTTGTGGACAGACGCGTTCTATGATCAGTAACAAAACCTCCAGCAGCACTGAATGCCGTTTGAAAAGCACGCTGGATGCAGGTCAGCCCAGCAGCTCAATAGCATACTGGGCAATTTATGGTCAGTGGTCTATTTTCATGACTCAGTAAGCCAGTAGTTTGTCAACTGGAAAGCTCTCCATCTCTGTTTTCGCCCCTAGATAATCGTCCACCATGTGATGCAGATGCTGCCGATGGGATGTGGAAGCTGATAGCTCTGGGCAGCAAGGACTAAAATAATTGAGAAATGCACCACTTAGGCGGCCGCCTTCTCCACTGCTCCTCTCTTGACCAACAGAAGCCTTAAAACTACGTTTTCCACAACACTGTTACCTACCAGTTGGGAAAAGCATTCAATAAACTCCTCCTTTTCCTTTATGCCTTGTATTTACAGGTATCGAAACATGAGGGAACCCACGCACCGCAAATTTTCAGGGGCATGAGAAGCAGACTCCTTGGGGTCACTGAGGATTAAAATACAGTAAAACCTTGGTTTGAGAATAACTTGGTTTGAGAGAGTTTTGCAACACATTTTTTAATAAATTTTGACTTGATATACAAGCGATGTCTTCATATACAAGTAGCGTCATGTCACAACTGGGTATAACAGAGAAGAGAGGTGCCTATAAGTGTAGCAATATGGTTACATTTAATAAAGGTACAACATTTAGCAACTCACATGGTTGATGATTAACCTCCCTGGCGGTCATTTTGAGTGTGGTTCGGGGTGAATTTTCATTACCAAAAGCGTTAACCCTAAGCCACATTCGGGATTGCATCGCAGTATCCTGGGAAAGTTGCTTACCTTGTCCCAGGTAATTCTGCAACTGAGCAAATTTCTGTGTTTTTGATTTGATTACATTATTGAAGACATTTTATTATTATTATATTATAATTTATGATTTCATGTTTCAAACTTTATCATACCCGAGATGTCTACTAGACTCTTGTTTGGACAGATTTAAGTTAGTTATTCCTAAGAATGACATGCCTACAATATAAAACATAGGAGGAAACCCACACAGGCAAAACATGGAAACTCCATGCAGGTAGTGTCATGGTTAGGATTCGAACCGACAACCCTAGTGCTGCTAGGCAGAAGGGGTAACCACTTAGCCACTGTGCTATTAAGATTTTATGATACTTCAACGATCTTTTGTGAAATTGCTTTCGCTACATACAATGACAGTTTGTGCTAAAACTATTTGTAATGTGCAGTTGAATTGCAATTTTGAGTATTTTGGATGATTAGCCTTCACGAGCATATGTGGAACATTCACTATATAAGCCATAAGATAATTTATAATGATTTGGTAATGCCTAACATGTTTTAACAGCATTTGCACAAGCTAATTACACATAGCTTTCATCCTTCTTAGTAAAGGTTATTAACAACTTTTGATGTAATTCAGTAACTGAGTTTACCTTAGTGAAATTAAACAAAAATGCACAAGAAAGCTAAAATACCCACACAGAAATAAGAAATAAAACACAGCTTTAAAGACGATTAGAATCCTTAAGATGAATGTGAGACGGGTACTTCTTAAAATGCATGTTTCTGTAAGAGATTTCAATCCCATTGGGGACAATAAGAAAGCCTATATGTTAGAAAAGGAAATTTTAATCTGTTGGTAACTTGAGAATCAATGAAATGTACACGTCTGTAAGGAATAAAAATATTCTACTATAAATATGATATAGAACAAATCGTGTTCTTTATCCATCAGTTTTCAACTAATTGAACATAGCAAGGTGAGGAAGGTTTCCATCTCACTTTGGTAAAACGCTAATTGCCAATGGCACCACTGAACACGGACACCAGTTTAAAGGTTTAGTCAACATGTTTTGAGTTCTGGTTTGAGGAAATGGCAAAGGTTAACAGAAGGTTATAACCAGTTTAAAGTTTCCCTTTCATAAGACCAAGGGATTATCTCACACAATCCACAAGCCATTACAGAGTGAGGTGCAAAACCTCTGTATTCATATGACAGGGAGCTGTAAAATACTTCTGATATTTACTATAATATTTTGTGATCATAAATGTTATAATAACAAGCCAACTCTGCCTTTGTCTGATGTTAATATCAAATTTACCAGAGTGTTAATGACTAAGAATCTCCACAAACAGAGCTGGTAAATTTGAACAAACTTTGTATCAGTAATTACCAGTACTGATGTCTTTATGTGACCGAAAATGTGTATTGAATTCAATTTTGCACTAACAACTGCACTTCCATCTGTTCAGTGCCTCCAAGATGCCCAAATTCTGTGATCTGAAATGCAAATTTGCTTTCTAAAGTCAAGAGCTTCTCTCCTGCCCTTCACTCCTAGTTTTTGGAGAAAATTAAGAACCATTTCGGTGTTCTCATGCTGAATATCCAGGTCATCCTGGTTACAACAGATATCATCATATAAAGACCATCATTGCACATTTGTATGCAACAAATGAATGCAACAAATAAAAGTAAACAAGTAAAACTTTTAGGCATATCAACCAGTGTTATTTTCGTCAATGAAAACATTTTCGTCAAAGATTTCTTCAGCTGCATTTTTACAGTGACGAAAACTAAATTAACAGTACAGCACATTTTCATCCACTGATGAAAACTATGATGAAAATCAGATCCATTTTCGTTGAAATGAAAACGGGATGAAAATGTGAGGCTGGGTCGTTTATCCCTGTGAACTAACTTTAGTTTTTTCACGGAGCTCCACCTACTTTAACAATCCGTTTCCAGCAAGCACACCGTGCCAAGACGACTGCCAGTTCCAGAGACCTGAAAGTGAGAGTGAGAGCAGGGCAGCACTGTGCATTACAGGCCAGCCAGGCTGAGGCCACCAGAGTCCTGACGAGATGACCGGGCTGCCAATCGCCTAGAGCAGAGCAGACTGTTAGTGTGCAGTAATTGAGGCCTCCACTCAGACCACCATCCGTCCAGAGCACACTGTGCAACTGTGTACTACAGGCCTCCTCTGACCACTGGCAGTGGCATCCAGGGCACTGTGGATTACATGCTATCCCTCAGACCACTATCCAGCACTGTACAGCATTACAGGCTTCCTCTGACCGCTGGCAGTTGCATCTAGACCACTGTGCATTACAAGCCATCCCTCAGACCTGAGACCACCATCCAGCACTGTGCAGCATTACAGGCCTCCTCTGACATCTGTCCAGAGTACTATGCAGCATTACAGGCCTCCTCAGACCACCATCCAGAGCACTATGCAGCATTACAGTCCTCCTCAGACCTTGACTCCCGCTGCTGTCAATCAAATTTAATGACGTGAGAGCCGGGCCGAGGCCAGGTCCTGCTGTTGGTGTCAATGGACTCAGTAGCAGGACACAGGAGTGCACCCGCACGAGTGCCCCCAGGATAAGGTCTTCTCTGTCTGGGCACTCAAGAAGAGGAGGAGCCTGGAGAGCCACGGAGAGACTCTAGAAGTGGAGGATCAGGGCCACTCTGTGACTTTGTTATTTAAAAAAATCAAGACGTTACAACCCCTTTAACTTTTGTTGAGAAAAGTCTTATCTATGTGCATTGCAGGGATTTTTTAAACAAACTTTCTTGCGCTCAGATTGTATACTTTTTGTTATTCTGAAGTAATAGTTGTTTGTTTATCCGTGTTGTGCACTTAGTCACTAAATTTTAATGAGAGCGATTTCA
The DNA here is from genome assembly GCF_905171775.1 of Rana temporaria. Lineage (NCBI taxonomy): Eukaryota > Metazoa > Chordata > Amphibia > Anura > Ranidae > Rana > Rana temporaria. Next base: position 490,794,144 of record NC_053489.1, read on the forward strand.
TAATATCTCTCAGAATGAAAGTATCTCACCAACATATATATAGAGGGATGTGGTCACTGGGAGGGGCACTGTCAATCATTTTTGCACGGCGCAAGGGGCCTAAAGGCTTAAGGCTGGCAATGGGAAGGGCCATACATGTAGTATTATATAGAGAGACAACTTAGAGCTGGCTGTTTGGGGTTAGAGAGAAAATAAAATCAGAATAACTTGATTTTTTCCCTCTAATTCAACCCCACAGATACATAAAACCTCAAATGACGGGCCAAGTCAAGCCAGTGCACCACCACTGTAAACTATTTGCACTGCTCTTTTAAGTGTATCAAAATACAAACTTGACTCTAAGGAAAGACAGGTCACTGAGGCCAGGGAGAAGACCATAGCAAAGTGGATTGTGTACACCAGATTACCAGTCGGACTGATCTGCTCCTCTATGCTGCCTGTTTGGGGAGATGCTCTGCCTGGGTTTTCTGTGGCATTTTGAAAGAAACCGAAAGACTTGCTGCTTTGATGTGGATGGTGCTTTTTCTGCTTCCTCTGATTTTTCAATATTCTCATCTTATTACACATCATCTTTAGAGTCAGACAGATCTTCATCTTGTAAGTAGGGCAAAGTGGATTTTCTTATGGCACGGGCATACTCCTCTGCCTTCTTATATGGTTCTTGAATATTCTCATCTGCCACATTAACAAGGGTTTTCACAGACTGCAGAATTGACAAAAAAACAAGCAGCTGCTGCAAGCACTTGCGAGAACATTTCATCAGTTACTTGGATCTAAGAATGAATAAAGCAAAACACTGGCTCACATTCTCTTTCAGTTTATCTGCAATTGTGGCACAGTCTTGGTAGCTAGTGTTCTGTTTAAAGTCCTCAAGGTGGCTGAGTAGAGAGTAGATCAAAGTGGGGTGGACATGGAAATGATGTCACTCTGAAGGGTTTTAGTATGTTCCGCTCCGCAAAAGGCAGCAGTAGGTCATGCAATGATGTGAGCTTTTTCCATTTTCCTAGGGAGAAAGCTACTCCCATCCATCTTATTTACAATTTGGTAGACCGACTTTTTCAGTTTGAGGAGTCTTTCGATAATGTTGAATGTACTGCTAGTATTACTTGACCAGCATGTGGGGCAGTGTTCCAATATCTTCAGTGTTGCAATGGAATGGAAGACTTGAAGATGTTCACTATTGATCTTTCTTTATCAAAGATTCTTTTAACACTTACCTCCATGCACCAGACTAGACCACACATGGTGTCGGGTCCAGAATCTTATGGGAATATTTTACACAAGATACAAATAAAGTGGAAAAATAACAAAGATACACCAGTAGAGCAGACAGCCACAAGATCATTAATTTCATATGCATTTGATAATTTACTGTAGTGTCAATAAAAGAACAATAAATATTGCTCACCGCAGATCATTCATTTTTGACTCAGTCTCACAGTCACTTCATGGGGGAGTCTTCCTCCATAGAGATAGGTGGGTCTTCTGCTGCTGTTGTGGTTTGTTTAAATGCTGCCACCATATTAATCCTATTCTCTGTTATAACACTTAGGATCTTCCTCTTTGGTATGTCCCATACGTGCAAGCATTTGTCCACACAGTGATTTAATTGACTGTGCGGTGTGTGGGTGTTTGGGTGGGCTTTGGGCTACTTGTTCTCAACAACAGAAAAGTAGCATGCACTTATAGCAGGGAATAAAGCTGTGTGACTCAAAAAAGCATTTTTTTTTTGTAACGAAACTTGGTTTTAGGCTGGGTTCACACTATTGCGAATTGGATACAGGTTTCCCTGCATCCAATACGCATAGCAGGAGATTGTGACCAGCTCTCAATGGAGCCGGTTCACACATCTTTGCAGCGGCTCCGGTGCAAATTGCACAGGAGTCCTGTGTGTCTTTTGATCCATTTCAGGTCCGAATTCAGCCCAAAATTCGGCTAAATCTGTGTCTGTGTAGTTTGTTCAAACCATAAATAATAACATGATATTACACATTTTTTTTTACTCCAGGAGTGTATAATGAGTTTTGAAATTACTTAAATAATGCATTATTCAACTAAACACATTCGATTTTAGTCGACTTAAATAATTTTAGTCAACTAAAATCGAATGCGTTTAGTTGAATAACACATTCGATTTTAGTCGACTAAAATTATTTTAGTCAACAAAAATGTACTGTAGATTTTAGTCAACTAAAATGTACTGGAGATTTAAATACGACTAAAACTAGAACAATAGCAGAAGACTAAAATGGGACTAAAACTAAAATGCCATTTTAGTCCCTAAGACTAAAACTATATTGAAATTTGCTGCCAAAATTAACACTGATATGGACATCTATACGCTATGGAGTAAAACATTATAAAATGTTTGTTTACTTGAGCCTCCTGTACTGAAGGTAAACAAAATACAAACTGTGTTTCTTCTAGACAATCATTAACTGGATATGCAGCATCTATTAATTGTGCTGACTTTATTGCTAAAGGGCTAAGTTAAGTAATGTGTCCAATGTTCTATTGTTTCACCCATGATTAAGTATAGGGAAGAAATACATGATAAATACAATACATAACACAATGGCAAGCATAAAAAGACTGCTTTTCAGTATACATTTTTTCCCCCTAATGCTTATTAGAACATTAAAGAGTGTCATAAAGAGACTGATATAAGCAAACTGACCTCTTGTAGGCAGGATAACTTTAAAAGTTGAAAGAAAAACGCACCTTATAGCAGTCAGAGTCAAAAACAGGTGTGCTCTTTGACCATGAATGGGTAAGTAGTAGGGATGAGCTTCGTGTTCGAGTTGAACGTATGTTCGACTCGAACATCGGATGTTCGATCGTTCGTCGAAATACGAACAAAACGGGTCGTTTGCACCAAATTCGAGTGACGCGCCACGGCCCATAATTCACTGCGGCATTGCGCACTGATGATTGGCCAAGCATGCACTATGACCCGCATGCTTGGCCAATCACAGCGCGTCAGTACAGAGAGCCCTAATTGGCCAAAGCCAGGGTGGCTTTGGCCAATTATGGCTCAGGGGGTTTAGTACACGCCCCACACTATAAAAGGCCGTCTGCAGGTCGGCCTTGTGTAGTGTGTTCCGGCGCTGTTTAGAGAATAGATCACTCAGAGAGAGAGAGAGTGTCATTTTTTCTAGGTAGATAGAGCAGGCAGGCAGGCAGGCAGGCAGGTTAGTCAGTTAATTTCACATTGTGTAGAGGATATATATACATCCCAGGTGTTGTACATATATTTATACACTGTATAGTTTAGCTAGATCAGTTCTTCCTAATATACTGGCAGGTAGTTGATTGTGCTAGCTGCAGTATTCTCACGTGGTGTATTGCCTGTGTCCTCTGCAGTGTGCACCATAAAGCTACACAGGCATACTATAGACATCCAGCAGGTACAATATGTAAAGGATTTTTTATTTATTTTTTATTTAAGCCTCATTAAAATCACTGCTCCAGGAGCAGTGATTTTAATGATGCTTATATTAAAAAAAAAAAAAAAATGAAAAATTCCTTTAAATATTGTACCTGCTGGGTGTCTATAGTATGCATGTGAAAACGTCTTTGAGAACCCGGGTCTTGACCCAGGGAACATGTATCAATGGAATTTTTTTTTTTTAAATGGTCGTTTTTTTTGGAGCAGTGTTTTTAATGATGCTGCATCATTAAAATCACTGCTCCAGAAAAAACGACCATGTTTAAAACTTTTGTCCATTGATACATGTTCCCTGTGGCAAGACTTGGGTTCTCAAAGACGTTTTCCGACAATAACTTGCATATGGGGCTTTAAAATGAGCACTTTTGAATTCGAATGTTCGAGTCCCATTGACGTCAATGGGGTTCTAAATGTTCGCGCAAACGTTCGGTCCGGTTCTGGTGCGGGGGTGTTCGGCTCATCCCTAGTAAGTAGCCAAGATAGACTCGGTAAGCAAGCAAGACTCTTAGCATACACATATAGGATGAGTAATGAAATACATAAGTCTGTAGTACTGAAGCAACACAAAAAAATAAAGAAGCCAGAGATGAGACAAGGATAAGCAACAGGATATTAGAGATTAGATACAAGCTGGGTCAGCAGCCAAATATTGGTTTAGCAGCCAAAGCACAATTGCAAAAAGCAGAAGATATTGCCCAGAGTACCCAGATTGACAAGCCAAGTCACACAGTTGTAGCTAAAGACCAAAGTAGAGGAGTTCTTATATCGACTGTCATGTACTTCATCACCTTGGTGTGCATATTTCACATCTATTTCACATTTTAGTTTTGGTAGCAGGTTCTCTTGCATACCTTTGTGATTGGAGAGGAACTGTTGTCCCAGTAAGTATTATGTACGCATGCTCATGCAAAGATTCTCCCTTGATTATGGTTCATGTATGGCATTTTTGCATCATCTTAGTATTAAGCAACAGTTAACTTTTTCCAAAATGAGGTATTAAAGTGGAGGTTCCATCAAAAAAACAATTTTGCTTTAAACTGTAGCTTACGACTAAAAAAAAAAAAAAATGTTTTTTGTTTTACTCATCTGGAAATGCCTGTTGCTATGCGGTCCCACGAAATCTGCCTTTGAAACCACCTAGGATTCTGACATCATCTCCCTCTAATGCTCCTGGGAAATGTGTGTCATCATTTCCCAGGATGCAGTGCGTTGTCCAATTATCACTCCCCATCTAAGACTTCCAGGAAGTAAGTGCCTGTAGGCTTCACAATGCCCACAAGCAAAATGACAACGGTGTAGATATAGTTTTATAAACTATCTTGTTTGAATATCTATGCAGATCGGCGGCGGATTGTAAAATAGTAAGTGACCAGATTTATATTATAAAAACGCAGGTTGAAAGGACATACATTAAAAAAATGCTAATTGTGTTTGGAACTCCGCTTTAAGTTAAAATTCAAGTGAGGGCCAGTTAGTAAACATTTCTTCCAGCAGAGATCAGAATTTTAAGTTTGTGCTCTGACTCAGATCTTAATATATATGCAGTAATTTTATATCTTTCAGCAAAAATAAGCATTGTACAATGTCCATAGCATTTCAATGTTTATTGCCAATTTTCAGTGTGCTTCTTAAATTAGGTGTCCCCATCAGAGTGCCCCCTTTTATCAGGTATCCCCATCAAAGTGCCCTCCACAACTTTTAGCATTAGGCAAGCAGAGGATGGAGGCTGTGAGGCTGAGCAGGCTGCAAGTTTGGATGGATGAAGTTCTGTTTTTTGTCCTCTGATGATGCTGGGGTGGGGCACACACGTATCAACAGTCCTAACAACCTATGACTGCAGAGGAGGGTAGGGAACCGGCACTGGTAACTGGCTGAAGGTCTGGATAAAACTGTCACTTGGCCTTGCTTCAGACCATGATTCACCATTTAGTGATGCCTGCCCTAGGCACTAGGGGCCAAATCCACAAAGACCCGGCGTAACGGCGAAATTCTAATTTAAGTTACACTGCCTTAAAATTTCTACCTAAGTGCCCGATCCACAAAGCACTTACCTAGAAATTTCTGGCCGTGTAACTTAAATTCCGCCGGCGCAAGGCGTTCCTCATTTCATGGGGGCGATTCCCATTTAAATGAGGCGCGCTCCCGCGCTGGCCATACTGCGCATGATCGTGACGTCATTTTCCCGACGTGCATAGCGCGAAATTACGTTACGCCGGGCTTTGTGACTTGCGACGGGTCAATAAAGTTGCGTCGAAAAAAAAAAAAGATACAGCGCGAAAAAAAAAATTCAAATTCGAAAAAAAAAAAACGCGTCGCTAGACAGAAGGGTCTGCTTTTACATGGTGTACTAACTTTACACCTTGTAAAAGCAGCCCTAATTTTGCGTATGCAAACTAAAACTTACGGAGAAAAAACGAAGCTGAAAAGCTTTGTGGATCTCCGTAAGTGCTAATTTGCATACCCGAGGCGGCATTTCGACACAAAATGCCCCCAGCGGCGGATGCGGTACTGCATCCTAAGATCCGGCAGTGTAATTCAATTACACATGCCGGATCTTCTCCCTAACTATGGAAAACTGATTCTGTGGATCAGTTCCATAGTTAGGACCAGGGATACGACGGAGTAACAGCAGTTACTCCGTCGTATCTCTTTTGAGGATTTGGCCCTTGGAGCACCATAATCCAACCCTGGATGATGCCTAAATAAAGTTGGATCAGTCAGAGAAAAGCAGCTGTGATCTGTGAGGCCCAGTACACACGGCCGAGGAACTCGACGTGCCAAACACATCGAGTTCCTCGGCGTGTTCAGTCCTGGAGCCGCCGAGGACCTCGGCGGGCCGAGTTCTCCCATAGAACAACGAGGAAATAGAGAACATGTTCTCTATTTCCTCGCCGAGGTCCTCGTCGGCTTCCTCGGCCGAAAGTGTACACACGGCCGGGTTTCTCGGCAGAATTCAGCTCTGAACCGAGTTTCTGGCTGAATTCTGCCGAGAAACTCTGTCGTGTGTACGGGGCCTGAGAGGTAATACATTAATGTACATGTTACACTAACACATTATTTAGCAAACATGCCCTTAACATGAAAAAAATATTTGGGATGCTAAAACAATTTTAAATGCATGTAGAAAACAGAATATCATAACTAAAGTTACAATGTTTGTAATACAAATACAATAAAAGGCATATCTAGTGTTCATGACTATGTCATCTCACGGCCATGCCCACTATAATCAGATTTACCCATCACCAATAAGGGACATTTTGATGACAGAATTGCTTAACCTGCTAGCTAATGATAACCTGCACGATTACTCCAGTGAATCATGTACTACTTATTGAGCTGCTCAAGCCTAAATTCTTTGCATAGCTATGTTGACCTGGAGAGGTAGATGAAACACATTCAGTGTTGAAGCGAATATCAGTATATGAGTTACAAAGCTCTGTGTAATTCAGTTATCTGTATTTTTATTCACAAAGCTCCATTATATGAACAAATAGAAGGTATAATAATGTGAAACAAAGGTAAAGCACAGGCCATCATGTAAGATAAAATGTACTATTGAAAACAAAATTTCAAGGTCATTTGAGCATGACCTTTGCGCATAATGGCTAATTTGTAAAAAAGGTAATGCTATTATAAAGGTTTTTAATACGTCATCATAACACAAAGAATGTATTTACATATCTTCCTAATTTATGGATTATTCATAGACAAATATTAATTTGATACTTGTATATAATAATATATTTAGAACTAGTAATCAGTATCCCAAATATGTATTGCAATCATGTATATTTCCTATTACTTACACTATGTACTCATTGTAGATTGTCGACTGCCAGTGGAGTTTATTGCTATTTAAAGTAAAGTTAGAGATGTATAGGACTGGTCAGATAGTTCTAGCTGTCCCCTTTGGAACACATTAACATTAATAAATAGCTACATAATACATTTTGGGGGAAGGGGGGATGCATTATAATCTTAGACTGTTTGCTTATTAGGAATGGGCTGTAAAAAAAAAAAATGTAAACATAAATAAGCCTGATCTCTGGTTACAAATCTTCTGAAGTATATTTATCAAGACATTTTTTCAAGCTACTTGGAAATCCTTTCCTCTTTATGTCTGCTCATGTAGCCGCCAGACATATTTTAGCATAATGTGCATATCAAGTTACAAAAATGTATGATTTAGTAAGCTGCTCCTTGACATGATGAATATTCTTACTGCTACTAAAATAATAACATAATATTAACTTATAAAAAGATAGGCACGCAATGTCAGGTTTATTTGCAAAATATAAATGGTACAGTGCAAAAGCCTATGACGCATGTGAAAACATGTTGTGAAAGTTTTCTTCAGTTTTATTAATAATGACCTTCCAAGAGATTGCAGTAAAAAGAATAAAATATAAATTATGTTATTATGTGGTTTGACTACAGTTTTCCTTTAACACAACAGATATTCTCCTTGGTATGGGTCCATGCAGTTTTGAATGTACTTGGAAGTGGTAGGTTGTCCTTACCCTCGGAGAGAAATTCTCACTGATCCACCGTAGACTTTGACTGGCTTATTTGCTTATGCCTCTTAGTATTCCTAACCAAAATTAGTGATTTTTTTCAGCAGACAGCTCTTTATGATTTTGGCCATGTGTTTGGTATCGTTGGGATGCTAAAGAATGTAGTTGGGTCCAGTCAGTCATCTCCCTGACTGCATGAATCAATAATCTTTTTGTAATTCTGAGGACTGAATGAACCATCAATTTTGATCAAACCACCAACTACTCTTCTGATAATACTCCACTAAACCTGCAGGGAGCCCCTACTGCTCTTTACAGTTTTCTGGATCCATAAACTGTATGCATTTTCAAGCCCTTTGACAAACTGTCTTCTTTTAGTGCCAAAATGTAAACATTTTGACTCATTGGTGCGGAGCATATGCTACTATTTCTCTGTATTTCTGGTGTGTTGCAATTTCCATAGCCATGCACTGTGTTACTGATCCCCAACTTTCCTGGTTTAACCAGCACATTAAGAACAAAATCTGCTGCCAAAGAAATCTTGATGATGCATAATGACCACCTTGAGGCTCACCCTGTTGCTCCCTTTTGCCATGGTGGGAGATGTACAATATAATAAGACAGTCCCCTTGTATGCCATGTTAAATAATTCATTACAGCATCTCGGCACACAGTATTGAAAAATATCCATCTTCATGTAGTTCCAATTGAACTTTTAGGTAGCTTTTTGCTAAAGTGTCAGATAATTAAATAAAATGCACCAAAATTGCAGAGTTACCACTCCTGAGTACTTAATGACAGCAATGTAAATTTTAAAAGAAAAATTTACTTTTGCAATGTCTCACAATGCTGTTCTTGTCTAATATGGGACAAATTTACATTTAGAGCTGCAACAGACTTTATTAATTATGAAGGAAGGTTATATTATGAATAATAATAATTTGAATAATTCAGTATTGGAAAAGCAATGTTTTGGTACTAAAGAAGATTTTCACCGCTCCGGGTGAGCCCTATAGACAATCAGGAACGGTCGGATTACCAAGGTGCTGGCAATGCACGTAGCAGTAGCAATAGGAGGAAGGAGATGGACAGCCGCACTCCGAAATAACTTTTCAAAAAAGTTGTCTTTTATTTTCAAGCAGGAACATGCATAATCACCACAACCATAAACCAGGACAGCCGACTAGTTTCGCACTCTTGCTAGTGCTTAATCATGGCTTAATCATGATTAAGCACTAGCAAGAGTGCGAAACTAGTCAGCTGTCCTGGTTTATGGTTGTGGTGATTATGCATGTTCCTGCTTGAAAATAAAAGACAACTTTTTTGAAAAGTTATTTCGGAGTGCGGCTGTCCATCTCCTTCCTCCTATTGCTAATGTTTTGGTACTGTCTATTGAAACCTCTGCCACTAGAGCAAACAGTGACAATAGGGTTACCATCTTTTTCTCCATGTAAAGTCTAGCAAGATTGGGGACGTTGTTGCTACACAGTTAAACCAGAAAGATCTAATCATAACGAATATTGTAAAACAGAGCCATGGTTTTTATTATTCATATTGTAAAATATGTCTTCCATTTGGGAGCTAAAAGAGGTTGTAACTCAAGTGCAAAGTTTAGTCTAGTATTTGTCCCTTTACTAAAACTATGTTGCAGCCTTATCGGACAGTAAGAGCAGAATGAAAACTCCTCTTACAAGCTTTAAGCAGCCATTGATAAAAGTCACAAGACTGCTCTAACTGCTGATGAAAAAATTTATTTAGCATTTTATATTTACTAAAACTATTGCATTTCTATGTTCTGTGTACTGTGGGAGACCAGATATAGTGAATGCAGGCTCCTGGGTTTAGTAACACTTTAACCACTTAAGCCCCGGACCATATTGCTGGTCAAAGACCAGGCCACTTTTTGCGATTCGGCACTGCGTCGCTTTAACTGACAATTGCATGGTCGTGCGACGTGGCTCCCAAACAAAATTGGCGTCCTTTTTTTCCCACAAATAGAGCTTTCTTTTGGTGGTATTTGATCACCTCTGCGGTTTTTAGTTTTTGCACTATAAACAAAAATAGAGCGACAATTTTGAAAAAAAATAATATTTTTTACTTTTTGCTATAATAAATATTCCCCAAAAAAATATCAAAAACACAATTTTCCTCAGTTTAGGCCGATACGTATTCTTCTACATATTTTTCATAAAAAAAATCGCAATAATCGTTTATTGATTGGTTTGCGCAAAAGTTATAGCGTTTACAAAATAGGGGATAGTTTTACGTAATTTTTATTAATATTTTTTTTTTACTTGTAATGGCGGCGATCAGCGATTTTTATCGGTACTGCGACATTATGGTGGACACTTCGGAGACTTTTGACACATTTTTGGGACCATTGGCATTTTTATAGCGATCAGTGCTATAAAAATGCATTGGTTACTATAAAAATGCCACTGACAGGGAAGGGGTTAACACTACGGGTGAGGAAGGGGTTAAGTATGTTCCCTGGGTGTGTTCTAACTGAAGGGGGGGGTGGACTGACTAGGGGAAATGACTGATCGCTGTTCATACATTGTAGGCATTTCTCCCCCTGACAGGACCGGGATCTGTGTGTTTACACACACAGCTCCTGGTTCTCGCTCTGTAACGAGCGATCGCGGGTGCCCGGCGGTAGTCGCGCCCGCCAGGCACGCGCGTCGGCATCAGGGGTGAGTGGGCCTATTGGCTGCTCGGCGAGATGACGTAGATCTACGTGATCTCGCCCAGCAGAGCCGACCTGCCGCCGTATAACTGCGGCAGCTGGTTGGCAAGCGGTTAAAGGGGTTGTAAAGGTTTGTGTTTTTTCACCTTAATGCATCCTGTCTATTGAAACCTCTGCCCCTAGAGCAAACCGGGACAATAGGGTTACCATCTTTTGCTCCGTGGAAAGTCTTTTTTTTTTACAACTTACACACGCTATAACACACATTTAGGAATGCCAAGGATGTTGTGGTGGGTCAGCTAATTGAGGAATCTCCAGCCTTTGAGATGCCCTAACCACAGCGCAGGATCTGGCTTTCACTTTTCCCTTTTATATTATACAGGGAGAGTGCAATTTCCTCATGTAATCAGTAGGTTTTTGCTGTCATTTTTACAATTGTTTCACTGTCCTCTGTGTATCCGGGACACTCTCAGTGCTCTTGATAATACGTTAGGCCAGCTGTCACACCAAAAGCAGACCACACTGATTACAGCAGTAGAACCACTTTTCCACAGTTAACTGCTATTTTATGATCAGGTCCTTCACACTAAAGGAAAAGACCAAGGTGAAACAGAGGCTGCAGATCCTCCCACTCTGGCTATGCTTTACCACCACAGAGTCCAAGGCAGGAGCCTCTCTTGCCTCTTCCCTGGCCCTGTCCTGACTGTAGCTAATTATTTAGCATGTCTGCACCAAAAGTGAATTTAGTGTTAAACTTTAATGACAATATAGACACTGAGAAACAGTAGAAATGTTTAACAAGTACTCACCTCACCTAATGGTCCTGGTGAGACTGTCAGGTGCTAGAACGCTCAGTTTGCAATGAAAAAGTACTGCATGCAATGCCTTTTCATTGCATGGGGCCAGTTAATGGAAATCAGGAGGCTACAGTTTGGGCAACCCTGTATTAGAGGAATACATGGTAGTCACATGGCACATGTTTCTAAAAGTATGCATTTTGATAATCTTAGATACTGAATGCGATTTTCTTTATAGTAGCATTTGAGGTCATTGTGGTATGGTCACATATTTTTTCTCTGAAGTGATACAGAGCACTCCAGGACAGATCTACTTGTCTGAACACATCTAGGACACATTATACCACAAAGGAGTCCCAGAACATCACTGTACTAGATGATGTTTCCCTGACTGTTGCTAGCAAAGCAAGATTACCATGTGAAATGTATTTTGTGCTGCAGTGGCACATACATATATTTACACACATCACTTGAAAGCTATTAATATACTGTATGCAGGGTCTATGTAAATTACTCCTGGGAAATGACTGGGTGCAGTATTAGAATATTGAGTTAAAACAAACAGAATAGTTATATTATAGTGAATTATTACACATCCAACAGTTCTCAAGCCAGAAATACAATCTCGGAAATTGTTTTAGTTTGAGATGTTTCACGTATCAGTGCTCCCAGATATATTGAATTTGAGGTCACAACATTACAAATCATGCCCTCAGCATATGTTGGGTATTATATTAGTTCTTGCAGAGCATGGGGAAAAGCGTCTTGTATTTCAACATTGGCTTTGAATTCTTGCTTGTGATTTCTAGAGGAATAGATCTTTATCTCTGCATTTCTTAACACAAAATGGACGACAGGTAGAACGTATAAATAATAAGCAGCTGTGGCAAGAGACCAAAGCTGCTCTAAAAGCCACAGGAGAATACAGGCCCTGGCTAATTTCCGATCTGCAAACTTTATTCCATCCTCCTTTTTATAAGTTTTGATGTTCTCATTTGTTAACTAATAGGAAAGTAACATTCCTTCAGGATGTTATCGGGCCATTGCTACTGAAATTACTAATACCATTCACTGTTTTCTTAAGAACATCTATGCAGAGTCAGACAAGGTGTACTTCTAACTGTGTTACACATAAATTAATAAGATGCACTGAATGGTAAAGAGGGCTATGGAAAAAATTTAATAAAAATTAACTGGCATGCAGGGACATATCTGTCCAATAAACAAGAAGGTAAAACCTTAAAATATAAGATAAAACAAGTAAGACATTGAGTAAGCTACAAGTAAGATGAGCACAGATGTGACATATTGGATGGTATGTTTCAACGGTTAATTTAAAAGTATAGCTTTATGTTAAAATAAAAAGTTGGCAATGAATTTGGTGCACAGACCTCAGATACAGAATGAACCTGATCTTTACTATCATGACCCTACACCATGCTGTACACTGTTGACAGTATTGTCATATTGATGCCCGAAGAACCCCAAACTGTAGTCAGACAATGCCTTCCTCATTTTCCCCAAAGTTTAAAAGTCAGTCCAAAAATTTGTCTGTGCTAAAGAGCCAAAAAAGACAACCCATTTGACCAAAAACAAGAACGTAAAAAAATAGCAAACTGTAACACTAGCACACTATTAGTTAGCATCACTCAAAAGTAAACAATTTGTAGTTTATAAACTGGTAAATAGTCCATGTAAATAAATGAAATATGCAGGACATTAAACATGTGCACTGTCGTTTTCCGGGTCATTTATTATGTTCACAATTTATAAATCCGTAAGTTTGTAAGTTAGAAAATTTGTAAATTTGTAAATTAGAAAATTAGTACATTTGTAAATTTGTAATTGCTTAAATTAGAAAATTCAAAAATCGGAAAATAAGAGACAAAATTTGAAAGAACGAAAATCCGAAAATTCTAAATATTAACTAACTAACTAATAATAACAAACTATTAAATTATAGGTATTGGAATTTCCTTTCAAACTTGGCTGTCAGTGAACGTAACAAATACGAATTTATCCGAAGTTACAAATTTTCCGAAATAATGAATGCTGCATCTAAACAAATGTAACATGTCAAAATAATAATAAATAATGATAATAAAACGTTTTAATTATTATTATTGTTATTCATTATTATTAATTTGTTACGTTCCTTTCGTTTAGATACGGCATTCGTTATTTTGGATAATTCGTAACTTCGGATAAATTCATATTAGTTACATTCACTAACAGACAAATTTGAAAGGAAATTCCAATACCTATAATTTAATAGTTATTATTTCAGATTTTTGTAATTTTTGGGTTTTTGGATTTTGAAATTTCCGAATTTCTGAATTTTCACATTTTCAAATGTACGAAATTTTGAATTTGCAAATATACAAATTTGTAAATGTCCAGAAAAAATGTTGAATGGGTTTTGCTTAATTCAGATGTTTTCGAATTAACAAATTTGTCGAAATTCATTTAAAAATTTATTTGGATAGAAACGAATGGCACATGTCTACAGGATAGCCAAAATCATAGGTCTAGGGTTGACAGGAGTAAACCACCATCCTTCACTGAACACCTTCACCACATCTGGGATCTGAGAGAACTTACAAATAAACCCAGAGGAGGGTACAGATTCAAGTTTAGTATAGGAAGCTCTTTATTTAAATAGTAAACATCCAAATGGCCACTCACATGATAAAGCAGTAACTCAAGCCTGTCATCCTGTTTTTGCAGGAAGCCTGTCTTCTCAACCAAATCTTACACATTGCATAGCACTGTGTGCTAAAGAGAAGCCAAACTGTATGGGACATAGGAGCCTCTGAGCATATGACAGCTGATGAATCCCAAGAGACACATTATGGACTGGAGGAATAAGTGGGCATGTCAGTTGGCATGGTATATGTTTCAAAGCCCATAGCTTCTTTATCAAAGTTTTAATTATCCTTTTGGATACTTGCACAACAGCTATAGGGTTGGTTTTTTAGGGTGTTAGCACCAAGTCATTGTGGTTTATATAGAAATTAGCTTGTGTCAGGACAGTACACAAGCACTTGAACAGCCAGCAATGGCATATCTATGTCCAACAGCACCATTGCGGTCTAAAGCCTCTGCCTGCAGGGTACCAACCATAGTAAAAGTACTAGCCATTTTGGTACCACATGCATGAGGTAACATTTAACCATGCACCAAAGAGCTTGATGGGAACAGCACCTAAATGATATTGGTCATCAGCAAAAGGTCACTTGGTCTTGGCTCAGTTGCAGGGTCCACATGATCACAGACACATAGTCAAGCAAATATGGGTATTGTAAACCTCCTTTACAGGCCACTAGGCAAATTTGATGGTGGCTGGGAAGGATGCAGGACTGAGCATATCATTGGAGCTTGAGGCACTGCCCTGTGTCCTGTACCTTGGTGAGAGGTACAATCCTCTCTCACTCTTTCTCCACAAAAATGTTCTAATTGCATTTTGAAGAGGTAGATTGATTTAGGCGGTAAAGGTTAAAATGTTTGGGACTGGTACCAGACTGTTTAATAATGAGCCACAAAAAAAGGCCATTGAATTTATAATCTTGTGCACTTCCTTGAGGTGGAACTTTTTTTTAGATATTTCTTCGCTGGGGTGAAATGTCAGTTTATGGAAACTCACTATGAACTTAAATGTTTATGAATTCTACCTAATTTGAATGATAGAAGAGAACTGGTCACACAAAGTGCACATGTTGAGAATTCAAATGGTCTTTTTACATGAAGAAGTACAAATGCAATAAAACTTCAACATGAGTTCAGTTTACAAAAATAATTTAAGAGACTCAGATGTTTTTCTTTTTGGTTGTAGATTAGATTTTAGGCCCAGATTCACAAAAGAGATACGACGGCGTATCTCCTGATACGCCGTCGTATCTCTGTTTTAGGGTCTTCCTAACTATGCGACTGATTCATAGAATCAGTTACGCATAGTTAGCCCTAAGATCTGACAGGTGTAATTGAATTACACTGTCGGATCTTAGGATGCAATACCTCGGCCGCCGCTGGGGGGAGTTCGCGTCGTAAACCAGCATCGGGTATGCAAATTAGTAGTTACGGCGATCCACAACGGTTTTTCGCGTTCGCTACGTCGCTGCTAGTCTAGTTTCCCGTCGCAAAGTTAGTCGTCGTTTTTGCTGCCCTAACTTTACACAGCACATGTATGTGCTGTATAAAGTATGGCCGTCGTTCCCGTGTCGAAATGTGAAAATTTTTTGTTCTTGGGTAAGACGTCCGGGAATACGAAAGTACGCTACGCACATCGCCGTTCGAAAAAATGACATCACTTCGCGCAAAGCACGGCGGGAATTTCAAAACGGAGCATGCGCAGTAGGTCCGGCGCGGGCACACACCCCTTTGAATTATGCGGGCTTATGCCGGAGGCCGCCAGCGTAAGTTTTCATGCAAGTGCTTTGAGAATCAGGCACTTGCGATGAAAACTTGCAGCGGTGTAACGTTACGATATGTTACGCCGCCGCGATTCTACGTGAATCTGGGCACCTGTCTTCTCTCACATTTTTGTTACATATGCCATGATAAGTATGGTCTGTTTATACAGTTCACACTGCTTGCTAAGATGTGTGCATAAGAAATAGTGACATTATGCAAGCTTTACTGATAGCACTCTTGCATTCTCAGCCGTAGGCATTTCATTGTGTTCAATAATGTCATTGTGATTGTGCTTCTTTTACTTTGTGATTTTCCTTATTGTGTAGAAAAGTGTACCCATTTTAATACAGAATGGATTAGGGAGAGGCACTAATGAAATTTCAGAAACATATACCGTAACTATTATTAACTCTAAAAGCTTACCACAAGGAAAGAGAACATGCTAAAAACTTTGGAGATCAGAAACCATTCTCTCACAGGATGCTATTAGGTAAATATTCTTCTAAAATGTCATGTTATGTTATGTAAAACATAAAAACAAATACTTCACTTATGTGGTGATCATTCATGTTTTTCATGAATTTTGTAAAGCTTGAATATTATAAAATTATAATATTTGTGGTTTGTGGTACGTAATCTGAATTTTGGGTACAATAACTTAATAATTTAAATATTTTTCCAACTAGCCACAAAGAATATTCTAACTTTGTGCTCCACTATGAACTCCAAATGGCTTTGCAAATCCAAATTTTGCCTTCTAATAATATGGACATCACAAAAACATAAGTCCATCCACTACAGAGTAGGCTGTGTGAAGAAGACTATGGGGGTGAGGGGGGTACAGGACCTGTCACCTTGCACAAGAAGAGAAAGCAGCAGTGACCAGTTACAAAGAAGCAAAGTAATATTGGATTATTTTACAGATCTGGGAGAAATACAGAAAGGACATCAAGATTTAAGTAGGGATAAGCACGATGATCATATTAGTTTAGTCTGTAAAAAAATTTAATTTTAGATTTGGAAGGAATATACAAAGGGCATCAAGATTAAGTAAGAATGGGCATGGAGTTATTTGTTTAGCACAGATAATGCTGTTACATTCACAAAAATATCTACAGTGATATTCTGTGCTACGTGTACCTCCCAAGCTCTAACTAATTGGATACACTTAAGCTAGGTACACAGTTGGCTGAACAAAGAAAAGGAAAAAAAAAAGAGATGCCTGCAGCCACACAAGCAATGTGGATGCAAGATTTCAGATTTGGAAGGAATATACAAAGGGCATCAAGATTAAGTAAGAATGGGCATGTAGTTATTTGTTTAGCACAGATAATGCTGTTACATTCACAAAAATATCTACAGTGATATTCTGTGCTACGTGTACCTCCCAAGCTCTAACTAATTGGATACACTTAAGCTAGGTACACAGTTGGCTGAACAAAGAAAAGGAAAAAAAAAAGAGATGCCTGCAGCCACACAAGCAATGTGGATGCAAGAAACTTCACTGTGTGGACATTGTATTCTGATAGGGGGACTTTCCGCTGTCAGAATGCACAGAGCACTGAATACAATTGGCTGCAAGTTGCTGATAAAAGAAGGTTCTATTGAAGTCCCATTTGACGGATGCCAATCTAACAACTGAACCTGCTGAATTTTGATCCATGTGTACCCAGCTTTAGACTTGTGGGCCCGGATTCAGATAGAGATACGACGGCGTATCTCCTGATACGCCGTCGTATCTCGGAGTTCCGTCCGTCGTATCTATGCACCTGATTCATAGAATCAGGTTCCGCATAGATCTCCCTAAGATCCGAAAGGTGTAAGTGACTTACACCGTCGGATCTTAGGCTGCAATTCCAGGCCGGCCGCTAGGTGGCGTTTCATTTTTTGTACGCGAGGAATATGCAAATTAGGAGTTCCGCCGATTCAGAAACGAACGCCTCCCCGGCGCTTTTTTTTTACGTCGTTTGAGTTCGGCTTTTTCCGGCGGATAGTTACCCCTGCTATATGCGGCGTATCCTATGTTAAGTATGACCGTCGTTCCCGGGTCGAATTTTGAATTTTTTACGTCGCTTGCGTAAGTCGGTCGCGAATACGGATGGACGTAATTTACGTTCACGTCGAAACCAATGACGTCTTAGCGACCTCATTTGGAGCAATGCACGCTGGGAAATTTAGCTGGTGGCGCATGCGCAGTTTGATCGGCGCGGGGACGCGCCTGATTTAAATAGTAAACTCCCCCTAGCCGCGGAATTTGAATTCCGCCGGGGGATTTACGATCAGCCGGCGCTACTTTAAAGGCATGTGCTTTCTGAATACAGCACTTGCCTCAAAAACATGCGCTGGCGGATCTTAAATCAGATAGATTACGCGGATCTAAAGATCCACTAATCTATCTGAATCTAGCCCGTGATGTGAATCTGCTTAATAATAATGGTATTTCAAATATATTCACCTCTGCTACACATTTGATGGATTCCTAATGTATAAATGATTATATGCAACTGTGTCATTCACCTGGCCGAAAAAGCTAAAGAAACAATTGTTTATGAAACAAACTAAATTATAAAGGTTATGCGGTAATATTACTTAACCTCCCTGGCGGTATGATTATGTCAGATTTTTGATGCTGAAAGTAGTACAATGTTTCGCATGGAAATTTGGCATTTTATACTGTAGGCCTGTAATTCTTAGAAATAACTCACTTAAAATTGTGCAAACAAGAGTCTAGTAGACATCCCGGGTATGATAAAGTTTTAAACACTAAATCATAAATTATAATATAATAAATATCTATAAATAATTATAACAAATAATAATATAATAATACAAATTATTCAATAATGTGATCAAAACACTGAAATGTGCTCAGTTGCAGAATTGTCGCTGTCATTACTTTTATTGTTTGATGACAAATTTCCCCACAAATCACTATCGCTCAATTCTGCAAGTGATTCTAATTTATTATCACTGTTTTCTAGCTGGTCTAAAAGCACTTTTGATGTAAAGGGATACTTTTTGGTTGCTATGGACAATCTCCAGTTTCCAGGCAGAAAGAACAGTATTTATAATATAAAACTGCATGCAAGGCACTGGACAAACCATTAGGGACAAAGGGGATGTGAAACTATTTGATACAGTACTGTAGTCTGTAAGATTACAGTGTACTGTATGTATACTGTGTTTTTAACTTTTTGAATTTGGCTCCGAGCTCCGTCCTCGTGCGCCGTGACGCTTGCAGGGATCGGAGCTCGGCACTGTGAATCGAGCGGAGACACGGCTCGCAGACACAGCAGGGAAACATTGCAGGATCTAGGGGACAAGGTAAGTAAGAGCTGTACATGGATCCTGCGATGCGATCCCAAGTGTGGCTCGGGGGTTACTGCTTTTAGTACTGAAAATTCACCCTGAGCCAGACTCTGGATTACCGCTAAGGAGGTTAAAGTGCATCTAATACCAAAACTCTTTTTAGTTTTGGATAGCGTAGGGAATGGTTAAAACCCATGTCATTAGCCTTCTTCCCCTGTCTTGTGTCCCAGAGGCAAAATGGAAAATTTACACTAGTAGAATTTCATTTGAAATCTATTGTTTTAGAAGTTTTTGTTTGATGTTCTAATTATTGTGTGGTCATATTGACATGATGAGAAGAATTGAAGGAGCAGGTTGGAAATTATTTTCTCGAACAAATGAACTTCTAACAGTGATTGTATTTTTTGGTCTGGAAAGTACTGTATCACTCCAAAATTGAATGGTAAAAGCATACATTTGTACTTATAAACAACATTCAAAATGCTATCAAGGGCACTGATAAGAATTTTAGCACAAATGTTTGTAAGAACATTTATTCAAAATTCTATTAGCACATGACTATCTTTAGACAATTGTTACCAGAAAGGGTGTTCCCCGCTGAAAGATTTTCTCCATTCTACTGCTCCAGACACAACTGTAAGATTTTGTATTTCCACCACCTTTTGTTCCAGAGTCTATAATCAGCAGGAGAAACAAAGAGGACAAATCTTCCCAAAGGAAAGAAATAGAACTATAAACATGACAAAGGTTCTAATGCTTTCTCACAAAAAAAAAAAAAATGTTTTTTAGAGATGTTTTAAAGCTGGAGGGTGCTGATTTTTTTTCTGCTTGCTATTGTTGATTCACTTTGCAAAAATCAATGACATTTGCACTGCTTTATTAAATAAACATGAAATTGTTTAAAAGGATCTCTGTTATAGCTGCTGTTTAGCAAAGCGGCAAATTTGACCATAAAGGAAAAAGTAATTTGTAGGGTTGCTTAGAAGAAAAGAAAAACAACTCACAGTCAGTACTCTGCTTCTTATAATGTCCATCAATCTGCTGGAGAGAGTGTATTTTCCTTTGTAACTCATTCACTTTGAAGTTAACTTATCTTGAAAGAAATAAGCAAGAACTTAAGTGACTTCATCGTACAAAATTGTGGTAGTACTCATATATTATAAGGCAGAATGCAGCACAATCGTATATTAAAGACTGCTGGTGTCAGAGTTTAAACAAGCTGAATTTGTTTAATATTAAGAAATACAGGGTAACTGTACAGCTCATGGAGAAATGCTTGTCAAACTAACTATATGTACTTAGCCTATTTCTGTAAGTAGTTGGAAACTTAGAACAAAAATCACATTACTTAATGACTACGCTCTTATTACAATGGGTATTAAACAATGGACTCAAATTCTGATTTTTAAAAGAAAATGTATTGAAAGAGTAAAACATTCCACCCTCCTGCCCACCCCCACTAACTAAAGCCTTGTCCTAAGCACATAAACGGTTACATCACGTGGATAAATCAGTGCAGAAGAATATTATCACGGCAGGGTTAATTGATATTCTAAGACTATTTTAAACCCCAGGTCCTCAACGAAGGAAATCCAAAACAACAAGTGAGACAGGGTAGCCAAAGTGGACCACCTAGGGCCCCCCCCCCCCACAATAAGTCATAGCATAACATGCAGTAGAAATACATAACAGTTACAGTCTTAGTCTAAGGCCCCGTACACACGACCAGTTTCCTCGGCAGAATTCAGCTTCCGACCGAGTTTCTGGCTGAATTCTGCCGAGAAACCCGGCCGTGTGTACACTTTCGGCCGAGGAAGCCGACGAGGAGCTCGGCGAGGAAATAGAGAACATGTTATCTATTTCCTCGTTGTTCTATGGGAGCTCTCTCCCCGCCGAGCTCCTCGGCGGCTTCAGTGCTGAACTGGCCGAGGAACTCGATGTGTTTAGCACGTCGAGTTCCTCGGCCGTGTGTACGGGGCTTAACACTTACACACAAGCACACATCCAGTCTCACCTCAACAAATATCTATATTTGTAATCTCTCATATTTGTTGCTGCACCTTATTTCAATATTCCTTCATTTTTGGGCATTCCCACCATACGTGGGCCATGGTTCCCTCCAATTTACATCCTCTCCAACAAAGTGATGTTTTTTTATGGTTGGTAAGTATGTGTTTTATCTGGTGTTATATACCATCTTGCTGGACATTTATTATTCATATATACCATTCTGAAATATGTTCCTAATTGCTATTCATTCACACATGCTCCTATATCCTTTTCCCATCTTTCCATGTATGGTGGTATTTTAGATATGACCATTGTTGCAATTATCTTGTAGATCTGGGAAATACCATGCTTTGAGTTTGTCTCTGAAATACACAGTCGTTCAAATGGAAGTAAGGCCTCGTACACATGACCGGTTTCCTCAGCAGAATCCATCAAGAAACTTGGTGGGAGATTTTTTTTGCCGAGGAAACTGGTCGTGTGTACATTTTTCAGCGAGGAAACTGTCGAGGAACTCGACGAGCCAAAAAGAGAGCATGTTCTCTTTTTCCTCGACTGGAATGGAGAAAATTGGCTTGTCGAGTTCCTCAACAAGCCTGACAAGAACTCTACGAGGAAAACGATGTGTTTCGCCCGCCGAGTTCCTCGGTCGTGTGTACGAGGCGCTACATAAGAGAGTCTTTAAGGTCACCTGGTTTGTCCCAAGTCAAAAACACTTGTGAGACAATTGGCATCAGTGGGAGTGAACACAAGGCTCAGGATATTAAAGAACAGTGGGGGTGATTTACTAAATGCAAATACGCTGTTCACTCTACAAAGGAAGTTGCATTTTCCAAGGAAATTTTCCCAAGAACTTAGGGAATGTGGTGAAATTTCACTTTGCAAAAAATACCCAATCACATGAATGGAAAATAAACAGCATGTTTGCTTGCACATAATTTGATGCTGGAATTTAGCAGAACTTCACCTCATTCACTAAGCTCTGGAGAAAATCACCTTGCAAAGTGCATCTTATGTTGCAAAGTGAACAGTCTATTTGCCTATAGTAAATTAACCCCAGGGTGTCGAAGTGATACAAACCAAGGTCTCATTCATATGGGTGTAAAAAAAGCTATGTACAGTTATGTGCAGCATCTAGTTTTGTATGCATCTGTATGCAGAATATTTATATGAATAAGGCCATTCAGAGATGTTCGTTGGGAGCCATAATGTAGTGCTGGGTTTAACAGCGGAAAAATAAAATGGTGTAGAGGTGCATCTATGGCTGTAAAGATCCTGCTTTTTTAATGCATGTACATGTGCAAACACGCGCAAATGTATCTAAACATGTCTAAACACCTGTAAACAGGCTGCCCACACATGAATGTCAGATTTGGAGCAGCATCTGTGTCCATTAAGCCACTGCTTTCTAATTGAGATCAATAGGACTGCCTGCATAGGGAAGCATGGAACACCTGTGCATGCCTGTGCAGGCAAACACAGCCCTCCAGGGGCATAAGCTTCAACCAGGGGTTAAAGGAAAGAAAATCTCAAAATGTCCCCTTCAACACATTCAGTACAACCAACCAATACATGGATCAGAATTGGAAATTATGGTAATTTTTACTCTGATTGCTCTGTACTACTACTATCACTAAATATTGTTTTATTTCCATTGCACCCAGCTTACTGAATACTGAACTACAAATGCACAAGGTATGAATTCTT
This sequence comes from Rana temporaria, assembly GCF_905171775.1. Lineage (NCBI taxonomy): Eukaryota > Metazoa > Chordata > Amphibia > Anura > Ranidae > Rana > Rana temporaria. The sequence continues at coordinate 490,817,025 of NC_053489.1, forward strand.
TTCCAGGCTGTCTTTTGAGTCCATAAAGGAGCACATGGGAAAATTCTGTAAAAAATGTTCATGTCGGTAGGCTGACGTTTCATTTCTCTATATTTCTTGAAATTACTAGTGCTTCTGCTTCATTCACATGCCAAACAATTGCAGAATGTACAAACTCTTGGCCACAGATAGATCTGATGACAGTTCAACTAGCTACTATAAACCACCAATCTTTTGACTTGAGTGTGATATACAAAATGTTATGGCTACATTTGCTGGCCCTCCTTGTTTGTTATGAAGAACAATGTACAGTACATTAAAAAAAAAAAAACCTCTATAGAATCACAGCACATGAAAGTCAAAACAGCCAAATGTATCTGCTCGCTGTTCAATTATGACAAAACTAAACTTAATTATTGATGCTTCACACTACAAAGTTTTTACGATCGTTATTATCGTTCGTGACATTTAACAATTTGCAATAAAAGCTTTGCATTAGCCTAAATAAAAGCTTACATTAAATCAACTATATATGCACTTCTGTATTTTACTTCTTCAGTAGGGTAACAAAATAGCTGGCTGATTGATGTATATATATATATATATATATATATATATATATATATATATATATATATATATATATAGATAGATAGATAGATAGATAGATAGATAGATAGATAGATAGATAGATAGATAGATAGACATATATATATATATATATATATATATATATATATATATATATATATATATATATATATAGATAGATAGATAGATAGATAGATAGATAGATAGATAGATAGATAGATAGATAGATATTGTATATATGATAGATAGACATTTTAGATAGATTGATAGATAGATTCAATAGATAGCTGTAAATAACATTTACATAAAATTAATACATTTATTTAATACAATTCATAGTTAATTATCAATGTTTTCACCCAAGAACCACTCAACTTGCTTCCAGGTTTCAATGATTTTTCACATAAAAATGAATTTACTTACTACATAAAAAGAAATATAACAAAAAAGGATGAATCTTGGGTGAAAATTGTGTACATTTTGGGTAAAAACATTGGTAAATAAACACCTTAGCAGAGACTTATGTCCTATGTATTCCTATCAAGGCTATCTGCACAGAAGACATTACAATATTAACAACTTTATACACAATTAGGTTGATTTACTGAAGGCAAATTGGCAGTTTGCATTGCAAAGAACATTGAACTAGGCAAGGGAATTTTAGTTTAGTTTAGTAAATGTGATGAAAGTTCTCTTTGCAAATGAATTTTCACTTTGCAAGAGAATCCCCATTACGTACAAAAAAAAAATAACAACAGCATTTTTGCTTGCATATGATTGGAGGATGTAAGTCAGCAGAGCTTTACCTTTCACTAAGCCAAGGGAACATTCTTCTTCAAAGTGAAATTTCCTTTGCAAAGTTAACAGTCTAAGTCTTTAGTAAATCTATTCCAATGTTTCTGTATAATAACTATGTTTCTATGCTAAGCTCACTTGATTCTTGGAAAGTATCATGTATCTGGTTAAAGCTATAAATACATTAAAGTGATTTAGGAAATGTGCAGGTTTAAATCTTTACATATTTAAAATATTTAGTACATATAATGTAATGGCCATGTAATTACAAGTCTGTTTATGATACAAAATTAAAAGTACTGTACATGTACACTTGTGGTAATAGGTTTTATTGGGTCCACATGAAGGTGAACATAAATGCTGGGTTGAACAAGCTTTTAAAATCATAAGGTTCCTTTGTTCATATGGTTTCTATATCTGTAATTACATAGAGTCTGTGTACAAAAAGAACTTTATTTTTTATAATCTTTTAAAGTATTTTGTTTGTCCCCAAAAAGGATTTCCCTTTATTTCAGACTCTTTAAGCCCCATAAGTGAACCAAATATGGAAGGTTTTAATGTCAGACACGGCAATTTACACCAATTTATGTCCCTGTTTATTGTCTGTTGCTTTCATTTGTTCGAAGCTTTAGAAGTTTACATTTTCTGGAAATTGCATTTGAAAAATAAACAGCCTTTTAAGAATTGGAGTTATTATCAAAGTCTTTTTTAGTTTTCACTTTGGAATCGTGTTCTGCCAACGTAGAGCAAAAATATCAAGTATTACAGTCATAAGGAAAGCCTCAAAGACTACCTTAACTAGCTTAGAATATTAAAGCGGAAGTTCACCCGAAAAACAATTTTTAACATTAGATTGAGGCTCATTTTGGGAAGCAGAATCTGGGGTTTTTTTTTTAAATCGAAGCAGTACTTACCGTTTTAGAGATAGATCTTCTCCGCCGCTTCCGGGTATGGTCTTCGGGACTGGGCGTTCCTATTTGATTGACAGGCTTCCGACAGGCTTCCGACGGTCGCATACATTGCGTCATGATGTTTGGCTACTTTCGGAAAATCGTGACGCGCTTCCGGGTATGGGCTGCGGGACTGGCCGTTCCTAATTGGTTGACAGGCTTCCAATAGTCGCATACTGCGCGTCACGAGTTGCCGAAAGAAGCCGAACGTCGGTGCGCAGGCGCCGTATAGAGCCGACTCGCAGTCCGGCTTCTTTCGTCAACTCGTGACAACTCGGCTGAATGTAATGTTAAAAACAATTTTGGGGGTGAATCCCCGCTTTAACTACTTGAGTACCATGCTGTAATACCCCAAATGAATAGGCCATTTTTTAAGTTTCCAGCTCGGATATTTTGACTGATATTTACTGGCTCTTGCAGCATTCTTCCAGAATTAATTTATATCATTTTTTTAAAAATAGGTTGGTGGTATTTGGCGGTATTTATTAATCACCAGGTTTTTAAATTATAATTTTTTTACTATAAAAAGGAAAGAAGACCAAAAGTGTTGAAAAATAATCTGTCTGTTTACCATACTTTCTGTTAACTACTTACCTACTGAGCACTTTCACCCCATTCCTGCCCAGGCCAATTTTCAGCTTTCAAATGCACGGTCATGCAACACTATACCCAAACAAAATGTCATATTTTTTCACACAAATATAGCTTTCTTTTGCTGGTATTTAATCACCACTGTGTTTTTTATTGTTAGCTTAACAAACCAAAAAAAGTCAGAAAATTTTGAAAAAACAAAACATTTTTAAAAGTTTGCAAACAAGTAACTTTTCTCCTTCACTGATGTGCACTGATGAGCATTATGGGCATTAATAGGCAGCACTGATGGGCACTGATAGGCTGCACTGATGAGGCGGCACTAATGGGCACTGATGGGGCAGCACTGGTTGGCACTGATGAGGAGGCACTGATAGGCGGCACTGATGGGCACTAATAGGTGCCATTGATAGGCAGCACTGATAGGGGCACTGATGAGCACTAATAAGTACTGGTAGGGGGAACTCATAGGCAGCACTGATAGGTGACATTGATGGACACTGATTGACAGCACTGATAGGCACTGATTGGCTGCACTGATGAGCACTGATTGGCAGCACTGGTGGGCACTGATTGGCAGCACTGGTGGGCACTGTTGGGACTTCACTGAAAATCAGGAAACTGATAATCAGTGCCGATGTCCCTTTAACAAAAAACGGCTTGTGTTTACATCTATGATCAGCTGTCACTGGATACAGCTGATCCCTGGACATAGCTGATCAGACCCAACCCCTTGTGACGTCACTGCCCAGGGCATGATGGGGCAGTGACATCACAAGTTATGGGCCTCCAGATGACGTCACCCCACCTCATGCCTATATAAGTAATGGCAAACTGCGGACCTAGCATTAGAGAGGGAGAGCATCTAGAGAAGATCAGAGGAAGAACAGAGGGAGAAGATAGCACAGAGAGACCTGGCAGAGGCAGAAGATATCAGCGGAGAGAGGAGACTTGGCAGAAGAGGGAGAAGACAGTGCAGAGAGGAGAAGAACCAAAGAGGAAGAGAAGAACCGGCAGAGGGAGAAGACACTTTTTTTAGGTGAATGGGTAGGGGTACAATATATCCCATACTAATTCACATAGGGTGGGGGGCCAGGATCAGATAAGCCCCCCGCTCGCAGACCCCGATAACCACCGACCAGGGTTGTTGGGAAGAGGCCCTTGTCCTCATCAACATGGGGACAAGGTGCTTTGGGGTGGTGGCAGGCAAAGCACCCACACCCCCATGTTGAGGCATGTGGCCTGGTATGGTTCAGCAGGGGGGCGCTCGCTTGTGAGGATTCCCCTTAAAATCCATAGCAGACTGAAGGGCCTGGTATGGTCTTAGAGGGGGATCCCCATGCCATTTGGAGTTCCCCCTAAAGATTCATACCAGACACAAAGTGCTTGGTATTGTCGGGATCAAAGTCGGATTCCCGTTCATTGAAGTCGGATGGATGTCAGACTTCAAGTCGCAGGGCAAAGTCGGATTCACAGTCGTAGAACTGTTGTGTCGTACCAATGTGAACCCGGTCTTAGTGAATGAACCCCAATATGTATAGCCAGCCTGCTGTGGTTTGGCAGGCAGCACCTTAAGACAGCTGACCTCGTGGGACCAGGAAAATCGATCCTAGACATAACCTTTAAAAGGCATGCCTATGCTATTTCATAAACGCAAACCTTAAACTTTTCCTATAAATACAGGATTAGGATGAACTGACAAAAAAAAGAGAGATTTATCCAAACTTTACTTTAAGAATTTAAAGTGAACACAGACTTGCCAAGCTGTTCTAGTACATTTGTCATTTAGTAAGTGATCCTCTTAACTTGGGCCTCTTGGACCCTCAGGACTAAGTTCTTTATCACTGAGTATTAAGTACTGTCATCAAGTTCAGAAAAATACTTTCACATTTCACAATTTTGCCAAATCTCATTTTAATTAAAGGGAAAAAAACAATTATAAAACATGTTAGCATGCTGCTTAAGCATGTATCTGTATTTGACAGTAAACTTGTACTTATACACAGATTAATAGGTTTTATTTATGCTTAAACAAGAAACACAACAGAGCCAGTGTTATAAATAGTGGGTAGTGTTTAACATCAGGACAGAACTGTAAAATCTGAGTAACGCAGAACTTGGTGACGGCTCATTCCAGATCGGCGCTTTCAACACCTTTTTGTTGATACAACTGGTATGTGAGTAGCTTATTATGAGCAATGTTTTCAACGCAGCACTCCCACTGGAACACCAAATAATGTATTTTATTATGTATATATTAGTATAATAAGCTGTACTTTGTCTGAAATGTGAATTCTAGGTGCAATGCTTGAGTAAATCTGACACCAGTATGATGATATCTGAAAGTTATATAAAATGTCCAGAAACCTCTGAAGCATATTTCAATTCAAAGAAGACCACTGGCCTCATAGAAAAACTTTTTTTTTTTTTTTTAAGAAAGGGTTTTGCAATCTCAAAAAATAACCAGGCATAGAGTTTAGTCTCTTTCATTGACATGGAAAAGAGGATAAAACAAAATCCATGAATTGTCAGTATCCACCTCTTCTACCATGTGACCCAGACTGACATTAGTCAAATTAGTGAAATCTCCTATTTTGTCATAGGATGATAACCTTTTCCTAATTTAGATCTGCTCTGGTATGACATAACTAGAAGAAGAACTCCAACTTTTTCATTTTTCTCTGCATATGCCTACACGATAGAAGCATGAAAATTCCATCCCAGAAATGTTTTTTTCAGTAAAATGAATTGAATATGTGATTGCTTTTTGTGGCGTAGAGCAGTGGTCATCAACCCTGTCCTCAGGGCCCACTAACAGGCCAGGTTTTATGTATTACCTTGGGGAGATGCAGACTAGAATACTGCAATCACTGAGCAGCAAATGATATCACCTGTGATGTATTTCAGTTATCTTGCAAATCTGGCCTGTTAGTGGGCCCTGAGGACAGGGTGGATGACCACTGACATAGAGGACTGTGTTCATATTGCGGCAAGGTGAATATTTTGGCTCATGTTGCATTTTGGGGGGCCCAAAGAGAACCCTTGATGCCATTTCTTAATGTCTTCACAAGACTGACATGGGTCATATAGTAGACAATGTCACATAGTGAGCAATGTGACTCCCAGTGATCATTCAAAGGATGACAGGTGGCCACTGTGCCTTTAACCCTCCTGGCGGTAACCCCGAGCGTGACTTGGGGTGGATTTTTTCTGCTGCGATCGGGGTAAGCTACGCAGAGCCTGCAGCGTGCGCTGGCTTACCGTGTCCTGGATCCAGCGATGTCACCGCGCTGTGTGAGCGAGCGGGACCTCGCTCGATTCACACAGCGTCCTCCTGTGCCGCTGATCTACGTTCCCTGCAACGTTACGACGCACGGGAGCGAAGATCGGCGCCAAATTCAAAAACGTAAACAAACACCTTACATACAGTATACTGTAATCTTATAGATTACAGTACTGTATGTAAAAAATACACACCCCCCTTGTCCCTAGTGGTCTGCCCAGTGTCCTACATGTACTTTTATATAATAAAAACGTTTCTTTCTGCCTGCAAACTGTAGATTGTCCATAGCAACCAAAAGTGTCCCTTTATGTCAAAAATGATTTTAGATCAGCTAGAAAATAGCGATAATAAATTATAATCACTTGCAGAATTGTGCGATAGCGATTTGTGGGGAAATTCGTCATAAAAAAAAAAATAATGACAGCGACAATTCTGCAACTGAGAAAATTTCAGTGATTTTGAGTTGATTACATTATTGAATATTTTTTATTAGAATTATATTATTATTTGTTATAATTATTTATAATTATTTATTATATTATAATTTATCATTTTGTTTTTAAAAAAATGTCATACCCGGGATGCCTACTAGATTCTTGTTTGGTCAGATTTAAGTGAGTTATTCCTAAGAATTACAGGCCTACAGTATAAAACGCCAAATTTCCTTGCAAATAATGGTACCGCTTTTGGTACGTAATTCCAGACAGAATCATACCGCCAGGGAGGTTAAGTTGTTACCTTTACACCTTAAAGATAAATTCTACTGTAGCAACATTTCACCTACATAAGCTCTCTTGTTGTACTGGGATCAGAAACCAATAAAGTAACAAAGAGATAAAAAGTGTAGTAACCTATTGAAACCAATAAGACTAAAATAAGGTCGGTAAAGAAATTATTCCCAAACTATTGTTATTCGTTTATAAGCTTTGTAAAACATAATTTCTGCTTGGTTCACTGAATAGTGTATCTATACGCCAAACTTTGCTCATGGTTTCAAACCGAGCAGGTAATTGTTAGAACCTATGTAATGTTTTTTTCTAGTTATGTTGTTGTCTTATACATCTGTTTTCTAACAGAGATATCCCTTTACTTCCTGCCCTAGAGAAATAACAGGAAGTAGGAGGAAATCTATCCAAAATGGAAGAAATTTACATTTCCACATAGTGAGAACAAGGCACTGGAACAGGTATCCCCATTGAAAGCGTCCCCCTCTATTCTTATTCTGATGAAAGTTGAAAAAAAAAAGATTTTTTCTATTTTCCACAATGGCCACCAGTATAAACAGAGAGGGCGAAACTCTCCTGAGGCGATAGCAGAAAAAACCTGATGCATGTGATAAATCTTCTTTACTCCAACCAAAACTAAAAAATAAAAGTTCTGACTTCAAAATAAGTTAAAATGTTAGTGAGCCCTGCCAAACCACTTTCAGTTAATACTGACATATAATCACACACATAAGTTGAACTTGATGGACTTGTGTCTTTTTTCAACCTCACCTACTATATAACTATGTAAAATATATCCCAAAATAAATTATTTGCCTCCGTTTTTCTAAAAGTTGAACTTTAGGCAGATATACAAAACACTATTTATTAGTGTCATTGAATAGTATCATTTATAAAACATAATTAAATGTATTTTACATGACAGTAACTAAGGTCTTAACATCAGCCTGATCACTAGCCCAGGTGTGTTACATGCTGATACAAAAAATGCTGACAAAAGGAGAGAGCAGCGGAATAAACCTCAGTCTGTTACTGCTACTTCACTGTCCAATCAAAGGCCAGGTACAAGGAGGGTAACAATTTTTATTACCCTAACTGCAGTAAAGAAAATTCAGGTTGGCAACCTAGCTCTGGTTGTGTAAATCCCAGTACAGGATGGAACAAATTAAAAATCCTTTGGCAAGTAAAGTAGCTCCATTATGCGTATGCCCATGTATGTTTGCCTGGAGTTAAGTTTTACATTTTGATTTTTGCAATTGATGTAACTTATGAGCTGCTTAGACACCTTTTCATGACTGTGTAAGTTTTTGAATGCTATATATTTTTTTTTTCCAAATAGCGTATTATAAATTAAATAAATAAAAGTACCTTAATTTAAAGTGGTTGTAAACCCACTATTTGGACTTTTACCTACAGGTAAGCCTATAATAAGGCTTACCTGTAGGTAAGGAGAATATCTCCAAAACCTGCACGGTTTAGGAGATATTCCCCCCGCAATGCGGGCGGCGCATGCGCAGGGGGGAATCCACGGCTGAAGGACCGGCATCCGCCGGACCCTGCCGCTTTTAAATCTCCCGCGCGCACGCGCGGGAGTGACGTCATCGCCGCTCCAGCCAATCACAGCGCTGGAGCGGCGATACCCGGAAGACACGCCGGAGCAAGATGACATCCTGCTCGGCGTGGACCAGGTAAGTGGTACACACCTCGTTCCGAGGTAAGTATTTCATAATAGGCTAGTATGCGGTGCATACTAGCCTATTATGCCTTTTGCATTGCAGGTTTGGGGGAAAAAAAAAAGTTTATGCGGTTTACAACCGCTTTAAAGTGGTGTTAATAGATGACCTAACTGAAAAGCTCTTAAGAAAATTCCTTTTTTATTAACATTTAAGCATAATACATTTTGTGTCTACTTCAGAGCATTCATGACTTAATGCAGTGTTTTACAATTTGTACTGTAAGAATGCCAAATACGAAGATACTCAAAGACTGTGGTATGTTTATAAATTCTATTATGGAGCGCTTTAAAATGTGTTCTTCCGACACAAATAATACCATTACTAAATAAAAGTGATGACATCACTTATTTTACAAGAAATGTATTTTGCGTGTCATGTGTTTTAGCTTCTGGTATCTACATTTCCAATCTCTTAAGTGAAATAAAACATAACAGATTTAAATCTATATTTATTTAGTACAGAATTAAAATTTCCAGGATGGGAAGTGAAGGGAATTTTTTCTTGAAGGGATAAAAACAGCAAAAATAAACTGACAGTGGTTTTAACTCTTCTCTACTCTACTGAAACCTAAAAAAAAAAAAAATGGGATCTGGAAACACTAGAAGCCTCTTGGTTAGCTAGGTATACTTAGTATAGTTGTTTTCTTTTGTCTGATGGAATTAAAATAATTTTGACGAAGTTCACAGTTATTGGTGGTAAAGTGGTTCTGTTCCGCAGAGCGACTCACGCGTGCGTGCTGCAGCTGGAACTCCACTATCGCCTGCTGCTGCTCGCACAGTCTGGCCAGCATGTGCAAGGTGGAGTTCCACCTTGTGGGCACATCACATATGAGGCGGTGAGCGGGAAGGCCGAAGTTACGCTGCAGCGCTGCCAGGCAAGCAGCAGCAGGGTGAGAACGCCGAAAGTGCGCACAGACGGCCCGCACTTTCTGCAGCAGCTATGGCATATTGGGGTAAGTTCTCAGGAAACTCTGCACCACCAAATTCAGCACATGCGCCAGGCAAGGAATGTGCGTCAAACCGGCTAGGCCCAGAGCTGCTACGAGATTTCGCCCGTTATCGCACACCACCAGGCCCGGCTTGAGGCTCACTGACGCCAACCACTCATCGGTCTGTTGTTCCATGTCCCTCCACAACTCCTGCGCGGTGTGTGGTTTTTCCCCCAAACAGGAAAGTTTTAAAACTGCCTGCTGGCGTTTACCCATGGCTGCGCTGAAGTTGGTAGTGAATTTGTTACGCTGACTGGATGAGGAGGAGGTAGAGGATGAGGAAGCGGAGTAGAAGGAGTTAGGAACAGGAGGCAAACTGAAGCACCCTGCAATCCTCGGTGGTGGAAGGACATGCGCCAAACTGCTATCCGCCTCAGGCCCAGCCGCCACTGCATTTACCCAGTGCGCTGTTAGGGAGATATAACGTCCCTGACCGTGCTTACTGGTCCACGTATCCGTAGTTAGGTGGACCTTGGCACAGAAGGCGTTGCGCAGTTCACACCTGATTTTGTCCCCCAGTAGTGGCGGCTGGGCACGACGTACTGTTGGACAGCCAATGCCACCAGGCTTTTAAAACTCTGCGTCTCCACCAGACGGAATGACAGCATTTCAAAGGCCAGTAATTTTGAAATGCTGGCATTCAGGGCCAGGGATCGCAGGTGGGTAGAGGGGTACTTCCTCTTACGCTCCAGTGTTTGGGAGATGGAGAGCTGAATGCTTCCATGGGACATTGTGGAGATGTTTGGTGACCCAGGTGGTAGTGTTGCTTGCCGGTCCTCTAATTGAGGGGTGGCAGGTGGCACTGTCACTACGGAGGTGGATGAAGAGGCAGAGAGGCCCGAGACTGATGCAGAAGAGGAAGCAGGAGGAGCCAGAGACCTTTCTTGGTTTTTGAGGTGTCTACTCCACTGCAGCTCGTGCTTTGCACTTAGGTGCCTGGTCATGCAGGTTGTGCTCAGGTTGAGAATGTTTATGCCTCGCTTTAGGCTCTGATTGCACAACGTGCAAACCACGCGTGTCTTGTCATCAGCACATTGTGTGAAGAACTGAAACGCTAGGGAACTCCTTGGACCTGGCTTTGGTGTGCTCGGTCCCTTGCTGCGTTGGGCAGTAGCAGGCGTACTGTCTAGGGGACAGACGCTCTGCTTTGGCACCCTGCTCCCTCTTCTGCTGTGCTGGTGGCTCTGTGCGACCACCGCCTCTTCCACCAAACTACATGGGTCACCTGCATGAGGTTGATTCCATGTCGGGTCGAGGACCTCATCGTCCTCCACATCATCTTCCACCCAGTCTTCACCACTGCCCTCCTTGTCGGTCTGCACAATTGCAAAAGCACCAGCAGTTGGCAACTGTGTTTCATCATCATCATGCAAGACATGCTGTGATGGTCCCCCCATGAACTCATCCTGAAATATAAGTGGTTGGGCATCGGTGCACTCAATCTCTTCCCCTTCTGCCCTGCTAGGTGGATGGCCCTGGCAACACATGCTAACAGACTCATCAAAAAGAAGAAGAGACTGCTGCATGCTTTGGGGCTCAGACTGCTTGGCTGATTTGCAAGGGGGTGAGGTGAAACAATGTGAAGGAACTGGAGGCACTGTCAGCAACCCAATCTACTACCGCCTGTTCTGCTCCTGGCCTCAACATTCGTAGAGCTGGATTAGGCCCGACCAAATATCGCTGCAGGCTCTGTCGGCTACTCGCACCTGAGAAAGGTGTTTCACTTGTGCTTGTAGCTGGCACAGATCGACCACGTCCTCTCCCTGTAACAGGAGCTCCACCAGCAGCACCACGACCGCGGCCACGTCCCTTATTTGACGTTTTCCTCATATTTCTCAAATTTAGGGTCTTGCCCTAATTTTGAGAAATTTTAAATACAAAAATAGTGTAAGCTGGTGAAATAGGCAGAGATTCACCTATATATTTCTCTACCTATAGCAATAAGCAGGAAGCCAGCACTAAACAATGTACTGCACATACAGTATATCACAGGGGACAGGTGGAGTGCTGGTGAAATGGGCAGAGATTCACCTATATATTTCTCAAATTTAGGGTCTTGCCCTAATTTTGAGAAATTTTAAATACAAAAATAGTGTAAGCTGGTGAAATAGGCAGAGATTCACCTATATATTTCTCTAGCTATAGCAATAAGCAGGAAGCCAGAACTAAACAATGTACTGCACAGACAGTATATCACAGGGGAAAGGTGGAGTGCTGGTGAAATGGGCAGAGATTCACCTATATATTTCTCAAATTTAGGGTCTTGCCCTAATTTTGAAACATTTTAAATACAAAAAAGTGTAAGCTGGTGAAATAGGCAGAGATTCACCTATATATTTTTCCACCTATAGCAAGAAGCAGGAACCCAGCCCTAAACAATGTACTGCACAGACAGTATATCACAGGGGACAGGTGCAGTGCTGTTGAAATATACAGAGTCACCTATAGATTGCTGACTTCCCCTATAGGAAAAATATTTCAGGAAACTCTCCCTGACTATGTACTTGACAGAAACACAGTATATCACAGGTGCACAGGTGGTGTGGCAGGTGTACTGCTGTTTAAATACTCAGTCACCTATAGAGTGCTGACTGCCCCTATAGGAAAAATATTTCAGGAAACTCTCCCTGACTATGTACTTGACAGAAACACAGTATATCACAGGTGCACAGGTGGTGTGGCAGGTGTAGTGCTGTTGAAATACTCAGTCACCTATAGAGTGCTGACTGCTCCTATAGGAAAAATATTTCAGGAAACTCTCCCTGACTATGTACATGACAGAAACACAGTATATCACAGGTGCACAGGTGGTGTGGCAGGTGTACTGCTGTTGAAACACTGAGTCACCTATAGAGTGCTAACTGCCCCTATAGGAAAAATATTTCAGGAAACTCTCCCTGACTATGTTCTTGACAGAAACACAGTATATCACAGGTGGACAGGTGGTGTGGCAGGTGTAGTGCTGTTGAAATACTCAGTCACCTATAGAGTGCTGACTGCCCCTATAGGAAAAATATTTCAGGAAACTCTCCCTGACTATGTACTTGACAGAAACACAGTATATCACAGGTGCACAGGTGGTGTGGCAGGCGTAGTGCTGTTGAATTACTCAGTCACCTATAGAGTGCTGACTGCCCCTATAGGAAAAATATTTCAGGAAACTCTCCCTGACTATGTACTTGACAGAAACACAGTATATCACAGGTGCACAGGTGGTGTGGCAGGTGTACTGCTGTTGAAATACTCAGTCACCTATAGAGTGCTGACTGCCCCTATAGGAAAAATATTTCAGGAAACTCTCCCTGACTATGTACTTGACAGAAACACAGTATATCACAGGTGCACAGGTGGTGTGGCAGGTGTACTGCTGTTGAAATACTCAGTCACCTATAGAGTGCTGACTGCTCCTATAGGAAAAATATTTCAGGAAACTCTCCCTGACTATGTACTTGACAGAAACACAGTATATCACAAGTGCACAGGTGGTGTGGCAGGTGTACTGCTGTTGAAATATGCAGAGTCACCTATAGATTGCAAACTGCCCCTATAGCTGAAAAAAATTCCTAAACTATATGAAGCACAGCAGATGTCACAGGAATAGTGCTTGTTGATATTTCTGGAGCAACATACAACTACAACTGTCCCTAAGCAGATTCAGCAGCCTTTCCCTCACATAAGTGAAGCAGTGACAACGAGCCAGATGCCATAAGATGATGCGGATATCAAAGAAATAAAGTGTGCTTCTTGATATTTCTGGAGCAGCATACCAGCATAGACCTAACACTGTCCCTGAGCAGATTCAGCAGCCTTTCCCTCACATAAGTGAAATACAGTGACAACGAGCCAGATACACCTAAGACTTTCCCTAAGCAGCAGATTCCAGCAGCCTTTCCCTATCATGAGTGAAGCAGAGTGACGATCTGTGCTGTGTGCCTCTATCTAATATAGAGACTGGTCACATGATGGGCCACATGCTGCACTGGCCAATCACAGCCATGCCATAAGTAGGCATGGCTGTGATCAGTTCCCAGTCACAGTAGTAACACGAATGGCGATTGGCTGCCGTGCAGCGCGCCAAAACATACCCGAACTCCGAACCCGGACTTTTTCCAATTATTCGGGTTCGGGTCCCAAAGTCTGTACCGAACCTGAACTTTACAGTTCGGGTTCGCTCAACCCTAACAGCGACTGCACTTCCAAGTGCACTTTTAGTGCAATTTCAAGTGTACGTTTGCACTTATAGTGCAACGTGGATTTTCCTTTTGTAAATAACCCCCTTTGTGTTCATATGGATATGAACAAATGGACTATCTTGGTAAAAATATGTTTTTCTTTTGCACCTTCTTTATCTTCAGATGAAAGTTTGGCCAAAATATATATATTTTTTTGGACTGAGTAGAAAAAGGTAGGAATACTGTTAGGTTTTTATGAATACCAATTAAACACTTGCGCTCAGTGACCAAAAAAAAATAAAATTAAAATATCAGCTGCTGTGCGTAACACCTGATGTGTTTGCATAGAATTTCATCCTTAACCACAGCGCTTAAACCATCAACCACAAATTATACCAAATTATACTAAATTACTAAATTATAAAATTATAATGTCCCATATAGTGCAGCTATAAAGAGAAAGTCCATTAATGAATAGCATCCTTCAAGCGCTGTGGTTAAGCAAATCAAATTCTATTGCTCATAAATTACTCTTCAAAAAGTGCTCTCGTGTTCAGCAATAAGCCACCACCACATTTGAAAACTCACTAGACAGGATTTATCCCCTGCTAGAGTATGTCAGTCAGCGCTTTCCCCCAAGGGGTCAATCATCCAAGTAGTGCCAGCCCGTAATGCAAGGTGCAGGGGTGCCGCCCCCCCTATCCAGCCCCCTAATATACATGTGGGGCACCGGACGCATGGATTCCAATGTTTTTTTTTCTTTTCTGAAGCACGTGATTAAAGCAAGAGGCTTCAAAAAAGGGTGGGCTCGGGGGGCAGAGCACTATGCCCTGAGCCCACCCAATTATGTGACAGTAGCAAATAAATATTTGCTATTGTCACACTGATTCTCCCCCTGGCCAATCAGGAGGTGGATCCTGAGACCTGTTTCCTGATTTGCCAAAGGGAGAAGTGATCCTATTGGACTAGGAGGAGGAGCGGGGCAGCGTAACTGGAGAGAGGTGGTAACACCCATGTGGGCTGGGTCAGGATCCTGGTCAGGATCCTGATCACAGAAGGTTTTCTACCTCAATGTAGAGAATGCATTTACAGCCTCTCCAAATATTTAACAAAAATTACCCCAAGTTACATTGATGATTAAATAATAATGCCCCCCCACAAATATTTCCTAAAATATGCCCAATGTCATCATTGTGATTTGCCTCATCCTGGCTTTTCTTTAGTTTATATACATGTGATCCAAACTGTAGTAAGTTTTGGTTTCTGAATCTTCATTACATATCTAAAAATGGCTAAACTAGAAACACTTTCTAAAGCTGAAACTCTGCAGAGCATATCCACTAAATCTCGTGTAAACTGTTAATTTCAATATATTTCAGCTAATATAAACCTTCCAAATAAATGTGTTAGGAAGTCACAGAATAAGGCCACCAGTCATCCTAATGCTTATTTTAGACTCATTTAATGTTATGGAAAGTTTGAACACACGGCTATATTTAACCAGTTTTATGTGCAAAATTCCATTATACAGATTCTAAAGTGATGGAGACTAGGTGCAGTTGCCTGTAAAACACTACACACTCCATGTTTGCTTAAAACCTGTCACCAGCAATAAATTGTAAAACTAACAGGAAAAGTGCTGAAATCACATAATCTGTGTCAAGCTGCAAGTTATAGTCTCTATATAGTGTGCATATAAAGCAAATTAAATCCTTTTAAACACAGGTGTACAGAAATATATATTTTTCAAATGAGTTGGGACCTTGCGGGAGATTTGATTATTTAAGAAAACACTGCAGGATTTTAGCATAATTAAAAAAAAAAAGGGCAATAACTGTACTTTGCAGATGCTAATCCATGGCCAGAGAATGTACTTTCTGATGTGTAAGGTGAACCAATCTATTTACTTACTGAAATTAGTAAAAGGCTGCTTTGGTCCCTCTTTCCCTCACTCATTGACCTCTACTAGGGGAATTCAAGAAAATCACTTTTTTCCTGACTTTCAAAATGTCAGGGAATTTTGCAATCAGATCTTTTGCCTCTATAATGTAATTGACTAGGTCATCCATGTTAGGTGAATGTGTCACTGTCACTGTCACTTCCAAATGAAACATACAGTAGAAAACCTGGTAAGGGTATTTAGGTGAATAATGTCAAGCTGGCTGGGAATGTAACTCTATAGTGCCCCATACTCATTGTTCCTTTTTTTTTTTTATCAGAAAGAGAGTTTATTAAGAACCAACAAACAATATGCAGTCAAGTCACTTTCCGAAAGAGTAATGTCACATATCACAAAGTATTAAGTTTCGTGTTTGTACAAGGGTACACACATAAGCAAACAAAATTCTTAAAAGGTACATACAGTGCTTTGAAAAAAGTATAGTATATATGTTACAACCAAAAAAAAATACATTTATTTTTTTGGGACTTTATGTGATAGACCAACACAAAGTGGCAAATAATTGTCAAGTGAAAGGAAAACGATAAATGTTTTTCAATTTTTGTTTACGAATAACAATCTAAAAAATGTGGTGTGCATTTGTATTCAGCCCCCTTTACTCTGATACCCCTCACTAAAATCTAGTAGAACCAATTGCCTTCAGAAGTTAACTAATTATTAAATAGAGTCCACCTGTGTGTAATTTAATCTCAGTATAAATACAGCTGTTCTGTGAAGCCCTTGGGGGTTTGTTAGAGAACCTTAGTGAAAAAAAACAGCAACATTAAGACCAAGGAACACACCAGACAGGTCAGTGATAAAGTTGTGGAGAAGTTTAAAGCAGGTTTAGGTTATAAAAAAATATCCCAAGCTTTGACCAACTCACAGAGCACTGTTCAATCCATCATCCGAAAATGGAAAGAGTATGGCACAACTGAAAACCTACCAAGACATGGTCATCCACCTAAACTGACCAATGAGAGCATTAATCAGAGAAGCAGTCAAGAAACCCATGGTAACTCTGGAGGAGCTGCAGCGATCCACAGCTCAGGTGGGAGAATCTGTACACACATTAGTTGTGCACTCCACAAATCTGGCATTTATGGAGGAGTGACAAGAAGAAAGCCATTGTTGAAAGAAAGCCACAAGAAGTCCCATTTGCAGTTTGCAAGAAGCCATGTTGAGGACACAGTAAACTATGTTCTGGGTGCTCTGGTCAGATGAGACCAAAATTGAGATTTTTGGCCTAAAAGCAAAACACTATGTGTGGTGGAAAACTAACACTGCACGTCACCCTGAACACACCATCATCACCGTGAAACATGGTGGTGGCAGCATCATGTTTTGGGGATGCTTTTCTTCAGCAGGGACAGGGAAGCTGGTCAGAGTTTATGGGAAGATTGATGGACAATCTTAAAAGAAGAAAACTTGTTAGAGTCTGCAAAAGACTTGAGACTGCGGCGAAGGTTCACCTTCCAGCAGGAGAATGACCCTAAACATACAGCCAACGCTACAATGGAATGGTTTAGATCAAAGTCCAGACCTAAATCCAATTGAGAATTTGTGGCAAAACATGAAAATTGCTGTTCACAGACGTTCTCCATCCAATCTGACAGAGCTTGCACTATTTTGCAAAGAAGAATGGGCAAAAAAGTATCTAGATGTGCAAAGCTGGTAGAGAAATACCCAAAAAGACATGTAGCTGTAATTGCATTGAAAGGTGGTTCTACAAAATATTGACTCAGGGGGACTGAATACAAATGCACGCCACGCTTTTCACATATTTATTTGTAAAAAATATTGAAAACCATTTATTATTTTTCTTCCACTTTGTTGGTCTATCACATGAATTCCCAATAAAATACATTTACGTTTTTGGTTGCAACATGACAACATTTAGAACATTTTAAGCGGTATGAATACTTTTTCAAGGCACTGTATACATAATTGTGTTAGTCTTTGGGTTACATTCAGGGAACAGCTACGGACAGACTCCAATGCCTCAGACCATTGGTCTCCAGAAATGGCCCCTACATCTTTCTCCCATTTCTCCATATCTGTATTAGAAAATCATTCCAAATAGTCCCCTAACAGCATCGCATAGCATCTAGAGATGAAACCTTTGGTAGAAGTGCAATGCTGCATCATATGAATTATAGGGGTTGGGGACAATTCTGGAGTAGCCAAAGGGGGCTGAGCCTTGATGGCATGCTGTAGTTGCATATAACAGAAAAACATATTCAGTGACAGGCCATAGTTACATAGTTAGTCAGGTTGAAAAAAGACACAAGTCCATCCAGTTCAACCACAAAAAACAAAATAAAAAAACACAGTAAAATCCTATACACCCAACTCCATACCCACAGTTGATCCAGAGGAAGGCAAAAAAAACCCAGCGGAGCATGATCCAATTTGCTACAGCAGGGGAAAAAATTCCTTCCTGATCCCCCGAGAGGCAATCGGATTTACCCTGGATCAACTATACCTACAAATCTTAGTACTCAGTTATATTCTGTACATTTAGGAAAGAATCCAGACCTTTCTTAAAGCAATCTACTGAGCTGGCCAGAACCACCTCTGGAGGGAGTCTGTTCCACATTTTCACAGCTCTTACTGTGAAAAAACCTTTCCGTATTTGGAGGTGAAATCTCTTTTCCTCTAGACGTAAAGAGTGCCCCCTTGTCCTCAGTGATGACCGTAAAGTGAATAACTCAACACCAAGTTCACTGTATGGACCTCTTATATATTTGTACATGTTGATCATATCCCCCTTATTCTCCTCTTCTCAAGAGTGAATACATTTAGTTCCTCTAATCTTTCCTCATAGCTGAGCTCCTCCATGCCTCTTATCAGTTTGGTTGCTCTTCTCTGCACTTTCTCCAGTTCTCCTATATCCTTTTTGAGAACTGGTGCCCAAAACTGAACTGCATATTCCAGATGAGGTCTTACTAATGATTTGTACAGGGGCAAAATTATATCTCTGTCTCTGGAGTCCATACCTCTCTTAATACAAGAAAGGACTTTGCTCGCTTTGGAAACCGCAGCTTGGCATTGCATGCCATTATTGAGCTTATGATCAACTAAAACCCCCAGATCCTTCTCCACTACAGACTGTATGTAAGTTTTAATTGATCAAAAGTAAGTAGCCTACCTTTATCAAAGATCTGGCGCATATGTGTAATGCCCAGTGCACATCATCTGTCAGCACACTTTATCTTACCCAATTCCGATAGATCTGGTTGTTCCAGATTGGACTGTAAGTAGTAAAACCCATCATTTGCTGTAACTTTTTCGCCTTGGACCAGATCTTATGCTTCAACCTATATGCGGGATATGACTTGTTAGGTTTCAGAAAGAGGTGATCTTCCAAACCCCCAGGGAGACTTCAGGCCCCTGCAGACTTCAGTGTCACCATTCATGCCTAATTACCAGCCACTCCCTCCACAGGATTGGGATTGTTCAGGGTGCTCACCATGCGTTGCAGCTGGACTGCTAAGTAATACATCCAGAGATTCAGAAAGGCCAGCCCCCCATTATCTTTGGACCATTGTAGCTGCTCCAGCCTAATTCTAGCAGGACTCTTTCCAGAGTAGTGAGCACAAAATGGAATTGACCAATCAAACTATTTTTAAAGGGGTAACCACTGGAGCATTGTGTAGGAAATAAAATAACTGGGACATTAATAGCATTTTTACTAAGTTTGCTCTACTGACCACCGAGAGTCATAACTTGGATCATACCTTGAGCTTGTCCCTAAACCATGATAGTAGTGGGAAAATGTTTAAGTGACAGTAATCAGGAATCTTTAATGAGATCATATAACCCTGTGGTACCTAAACTGAGTTACCACTGGTATTGGGAAAAAGACAGACAACTGGGGTTCCATAGCTTGGTCTAATTGTAATAAGGCTGACTTCGTCCAATTTATAGTCAGACCAGAGTACCTGCCAAACGCATGGATTATTTCCATCACTGCTTTCATTAAGAACATGTCGTGTGTCTCCCATCAGTAATAGCATATCGTCAGCATATAGTAATTTTTTTTATGGAGGCTTCCATATTTTAAACTTTCCACAGAGTCACTAGCGCTAATCAAAGTCACCAGAGCCTCTATGGCAAGGGCAAACAGTAGGGGAAAATAGGAAAGCCCTGCCTAGTCCCTATTTCTACTCAAAAGGCTGGGAAGTCCTACCTCCCTCCTGGATGACTGCCTGCATACAGTAAACACACCCAGGCAATGAAGGTTTTGTCGAACCTAGACCAGAGGCGTTGCTAGGGGGGTGTGGGGGGTGCGGCCTGCACCCGGGTGACACCCGCTAGAGGGGTGACACCATCCCGTTTTTTTTTCTGATCTGTCTCTGCTGCTGTCTCACGTCACGCAGAAGAGCTGTGTGAAGCCACCACCGCCTCCCCCTCCTCCGTGTAGACTACACGTCACGTGCCTGCATCATTTCCCGCGCTGATCATCTGCTCTGAAGGGGGGGGTCTGTAGTGTATTGTAGGGGAGGTCTGGGTCTGCACTGTAGGGGGTGTCTGAACTGTGAGGGGGTGTCTGCAATGTAGGGGGGGTGTCTGAACTGTAGGGGGGTGTCTGCAATGTAGGGGGGTGTCTGAACTGTAGGGGGGTGTCTGCACTGTAGGTGGGACTCACTGCACTGTAGGGGGTGTCTTCACTTTGGGGGGGGGGCGGAAAGTTGGGGGTGTCTGAACTGCAGTGGGGACTGACTGCACTGTAGGGGGTGTCTGCACTGAATGGAGGCTGTCTGTACTGTACGGGGGTCTGTTTAACATGCAGGGGGTCCAGAACTGTTAGGGGGGATGTCTGTGTAACATACACGCGTCCAGATCTGTGGGGGTCTGTGTAATGTAAAGGAGCCCAGAGGTGCAGGGTGCTGTGTAATGTAAAAGGGGTCCAGAGGTGCAGGGGGCTGTGTAATGTAAAGGGGTCCAGAGGTGCAGGGGGCTGTGTAATGTAAAGGGGTCCAGAGGTGCAGGGGCTGTGTAATGTAAAGGGGTCCAGAGGCGCAGGGGGCGGTGTAATGTAAAGGGGTCCAGAGGTGCAGGGGGCTGTGTAATGTAAAGGGGTCCAGAGGTGCAGGGGGCTGTGTAATGTAAAGAGGTGCAGGGGGCTGTGTAATTTAAAGGAGTCCAGAGGTGCAGGGTGCTGTGTAATGTAAAGGGGTCCAGAGGTGCAGGGGGCTGTGTAATGTAAAGGGGTCCAGAGGTGCAGGGTGCTGTGTAATGTAAAGGGGTCCAGAGGTGCAGGGGCATGTGTAATGTAAAGGGGTCCAGAGGTGCAGGGGGCTGTGTAATGTAAAGGGGTCCAGAGATGCAGGGGGCTGTGTAATGTAAAGAGGTGCAGGGGGCTGTGTAATGTAAAAGGATGCAGTTGTGGAGAGTGGGGTACACAGTAGTAACAAAGAGATATTGAAGGATGCAGAGGTATGCAGGGGGTGTTTTTACATTTTAACGTCGGGGGTGCCAGATATTGGATCCGCCCCGGGTGCCAAATGCTCTAGGTACGCCCCTGACTGTATTGATTGGAGCGGTGCGAGCAGGGCATCTACCTGTGCGGGGAGGCTGCCTGTAACATTCCTCAGTCAGGCTATCCCAGTGTGAGCCAGAGTTGGTGGGCGGAGCTGTGGGTGTGGCTGCCTCCTCTTCTCCTCCCACAGACTCCTTCACCATCGATGATGCTGCAGCTCAAGCAGCTAGAGGTGAGGACACAGCAGCCCCGCCCACAAGCTTGTGCAATGCCAGCCTACTCTGTACCACCCAGCCTGCCTTGTGCAATGCCAGCCTACCCTGTACCACCCAGCCTGCCTTGTGCAATGCCAGCCTACTCTGTACCACCCAGCCTGTCCTGTGCAATCCCAGCCTGCCCTGTATCACTCCAGCCTACCCTGTATCACCCCAGCCTGCCATGTGCAATCCCAGCCTGCCCTGTACCACCTCAGCCCGCTCTGTATCACCCAGCCTGCCCTGTACCACCCAGCCTACCCTGTACCCCTCTAAACAGCCCTGTACCACCCATCCTGCCCTGTGCCACCACAGCCTGCCCTGTACCACCCCAGCCTGCCCTGTACCACCCAAATCTTTCCCATGCCACCCCAACTTGCCCTGTGCCACCCTAACTTGCCCTGGGACACCCCAATCTGCCCTATGCCACCATAACTTGCCCTATACCACCCCAACCTGCCCAATGCCACCCTAACTTGCCCTGTACCACCCCAACCTTTCCCATGCCATCCCAACTTACCATATGCCACCCTAACTTGCACTATACCACCCCAACCTGCCCTGTGCCACCCTAACTTGCCCTATACCACCCCAACCTGCCCTATGCAACCGTAATTTGCCCTATACCACCCCAAACTACCCTATATCACCCCAACATGCCCTATACCACCTTAACCCTATACCACCCCACTACACCAACCTGCCACTATACCACTCTATACTACCCTAACCTGCCACTATACTGCCCTATACTATCATTTACAGGGGCTGGTTTGGGGTGCGCCCCGTGCCCGTGCGCTTGTGCTGGGCAGCCTAGACAGAGGGGGGTGACACCATGTTTTACGGCACCAGGTGACACCAACCCTAGTGACGCCACTGAGCCAGACTTCTCCAACACTGCCCACAAATGACACCACTTCACGCTAACAAAGGCTTTGTTAGCGTCTAGTGATAGAATTGCACTAGCTCCCATATTGTCTGCTGGAGTTTGCATGTTGATACATCTTTTAAGCTTGACGGCTGTAGATTTGTTGGGCACAAAAATCTTCCTGATCTGCATGGACAATGCTAGCAATAACTTTGTTTAGCCTCCTAACCAGGACTTTTGCTATGATTTTTATATCAGACTGTAACAGGGAGATGGGTCTATATGAGCTGGGTTATGTGGAGGGTTTGTCAGGTTTCAAAAGTAAAATAATACCAGCTCTACATATGGATTGCGGTAATCGACCACACTTGTGGGCTTCAATGAACATCTTTATTATGGCAAAAGTTTGTCAGAATATTTTTGAAAAACTTCCATGGGTAACCCATCATCCCCAGGAGCCATAAAGGTGGGAAAAGAGCTGAACGCCTTCTGAAGCTCCTCCACAGTGAGAGGTGCATCCAAACTGGCGTGGTTTGCATCTGAAAGTTTAGATAAGGTGATAGACTGTAAGTAGCCCAATAGAGTCACATGTCTGTAAGAAACCTTAGACGCATATAAATCTCAGTAAAACCTCACAAGTTCCGCCATGACTGTCACCTGGGAATTTGCCCGGCCCCCGTAGGGAGTTTTAGAGCCCCTATTACCAGAGCCGGTGGGTGGACATTCACAATTTTGCCAAGGAGACAACCAGTCTGCTCCCCCTCTTTATAAAACGTAACCTTAGAAAAGAACCTCTTCTTCTGCGCCTTTGAGGATATAAGAATTGACAATGTGTCCTTTAGAAATGAAAATACTATTTAAAGGAGTCCTACTGGAGGATAGTGTCAGCATATAAGGCATTATCCGCAAAGAAGCCGGTAAGCGTTTAAACTCTAAGAGACCTTGGGCAAGTCAATTCTCCGCTTAGCCGTAATTCAGCATTTTAGGGGCAAATGAGACCTCTCTTGGGGCATACTGTATCTGGGACACCAAACTGACTGGGCGTTCTCTAGACAAAGGTTCTCTAGACTGAGTTTATCTCTATATATCCAGCCAGGACATTTCCTCCAGGAAGCCTGACAAAGGGGTACCCCTAAACATAAGTTCTTTGGACAGGCTGGGGGGAGGGGGTGTCTGTTCAGCATTGGGTTTAGGATTTTATTGTTAGGCTCCACTGTTAGGCATCTTCATTCAAAAGGACAGGTATACTGTAGCATGAGCTGGGGTTGTTATCTATGAATTGTCGGTCAAAAAATATTAGTTTGGTTCACGATGCTTTCGTCTGGGAAAAATCTATCTCAGAAATGTTTCCGGTGTTGGCCTGCACACCTAACTGTGCTGTTAAAGAGGGGAGGGGAGGGATTATAGCTGACCCTGATCTAGAAGGCAGCTACAATGGGTTTATTAAGACATCTGGAAGATGGGTTTGGGCCCTAATTCTTTGGGTCTAGCATGAAATTCTAGTGCTGCTACTGGCCCGGGGCATTTGCCGATTGGCCTTTGGGGTGTATAGCGGTGCTGGTGGCTGCCTGGCCTTCAGAGCGTCTTCTTTTAGGATGGACTGCTTCCTCCTCCAACTCGGTCTGCGATGTACCGCCTTTGATGGGCTCGAATTTCGAACTGTATTTAGAACTGGAACTAGACAGTGAGAGCTCCCCGCTGCTCCCATCCATCAGGCTTAGAATTTGATATGCCACTTCAGTGGTAAAAACATTTTTGGACATGGTGGCTGTATGACGGGTGACACTGAGAGGCTGCATGATAAATAGTGATGGGCTGCATGACAGGTACTGCTGGACTGCACAACAGGTAGTGATGGGCTGCACGATAGGTACTGCTGGGCTGCACGTCAGGTACTAATGGGATGTGAAAAATATACTACAGCGCTAATTAAATAATCAATTCCACGTGCACCTAAATAAAAAAAAATCGGATCGAGCTGAGGAAACAACATACTGAGTGGCGTTTTCATGCTTTACTGAAAGCCGGGATTCGTAAGTGCATATGTCAATGCTCTGATTACATTTTTTGATCTGTCATCGAATATTGCGCAATGAGATTTTTTCTCTTTTCTTTCATGCAATCCCTGTCTGTGAGTGCCTGTATCATCTGATCACAGCGGTGGAGGGCTGGATTAGCATTCAGATTGAAGAGAGTGATTTTTTCCCTGCATGGAATCCTGCTAATCACTGTGCACTAATTAAGGACATATTAGTAATTCACAGTTTATGGAGTGTTCTCCCTGATTCGTTTTTCTTTGTACGTTTTATCACCTTTTAAGTTAATATTAGCGCATCTATATTTTATATGTACTAATGGGATGTCTGTCAGATACTAATGGGATGCAGGTCAGGTACTGCTGGGCTGCACGACAGGCACTGCTGGGCTGCACAACAGGTACTCTGATGGGCCGGAGACAGATACTCTGATGATCTGTTGACAGGTACTCGGGTACTCTGGTAAGCTATTGACAGGCACTTGGGTACACTGATGAGCTGGTGACAGGTATTTGGGTACTCTGATGGGCTGGTGGCAGGTACCCAGGTACTCTGATGAGCTGTTGAAAGGTACCTGGGTACTCTGATGAGCAGGTGTCAGTATCGCGGGTACTCTGATGAGCAGGTGAAAGGTACTTGGGAACTCTGATGAGCTGGTGACAGGTACTCAAGTACTCTGATAAGCTAGTGACAGGTACTCGGGCACTCTGATAAGCTAATGATGGGTACTCTGATGAGCTGGTGACAGGTACTCGGGTACCCTGATGAGCAGGTGAAATGTACTTGGGAACTCTGATGAGTTGGGGACAGGTACTCGGGTACTCTGATGAGCTGGGGACAGCTACTCTGGTACTCCGATAGGCTGGTGACAGGTACTTAGGTACTCTGATGGGATGGTGTCAGGTACTCAGGTACTCTGATGAGCTGAAAACGGGTACTCTGGTACTCCGATAGGCTGGTGACAGGTACTTAGGTACTCTGATGAGCTGGTGACAGGTACTTGGGTACCCTGATGAGCAGGTGAAATGTACTTGGGAACTCTGATGAGTTGGGGACAGGTACTCGGGTACTCTGATGAGCTGGGGACAGCTACTCTGGTACTCCGATAGGCTGGTGACAGGTACTTAGGTACTCTGATGAGCTGGGGACAGGTACCCGGGTACTCTGATAAGCTATTGAAAGGTACTTGGGTACTCTGATGAGCTAGTGACAGGTATTCGGGTTTCTCTGATGGGCTGATGGCAGGTACCCAGGTACTCTGATGAGCTGTTGAAAGGTACTTGGGTACTCTGATGAGCAGGTGTCAGTATCGTGGGTACTCTGATGAGCAGGTGAAAGGTACTTGGGAATTCTGATGAGCTGGTGACAGGTACTCAAGTATTCTGATAAGCTAGTGACAGGTACTCGGGTACTCTGATAAGCTAATGATGGGTACTCTGATGAGCTGGTGACAGGAACTTGGGTACCCTGATGAGCAGGTGTAAGGTACTTGGGTACTCTGATGAGCAGGTGTCAGTATCGCGGGTACTCTGATGAGCAGGTGAAAATTACTTGGGAACTCTGATGAGTTGGGGACAGGTGCTCGGGTACTCTGATGAGCTGGGGAAAGCTACTCTGGTACTCTGATGGGCTGGTGACAGGTACTTAGGTACTCTAATGGGCTGGTGACAGGTACTCGGGTACTCTGATGGGCTGGTGACAGGCACCCGGGTACTCGAGGGATGTGGAAGGAGGATGGCTGACCCCCAGAAAGGTAAGTGCCGGGCGAGGGAGGGGCATTTTACAGGGCACAGCGGCGACAATGGGCACAGTGGCGACAATGGGCACAGTGGCATCAATCGGCACAGTGGCGACAATTAAAGGGCACGGTGGCATCAATGGGCACAATGGCGACAATGGGCACAGTGGCGACAATTAAAGGGCACCGTGGCATCAATTGGCACAGTGGCGACAATTAAAGGGCACAGTGGTGACAATCAAAGGGCACAGTGGTGCCAATTAAAGGGCACAGTGGCATCACAGGGCACAGTGGCCCAAGGGGCACAGTGGCATCAATTAACGATACTTACCAATTACCGCCCCATTTCTCTACTGCCTTTTCTATCTAAGGTCCTGGAGCAGGTTGTGTTTATCCAGCTGCAGGAGCAGTTTGAGTCACACGGTCTGTTCCATGACTGTCAGTCGGGATTTCGACCCGGTCGCGGTACGGAGATGTCTGCCTTAGATATGGGGGAACGGCTGCTGGCTGTCCGCGACGCGGGGGGGTCCGCAGCCTTGGTGCTGCTGGACCTCTCTGCGACGTTTGACACCATTGACCATTCTATCCTTCTCTCTAGAATGCAATCCTTATTTGGCTGTGAGGACGCAGTGTTAAATTGGATTAGATCCTTCCTGTCCGAAAGAACGCACTCCATAAAAATGGAGTCGTACCGCTCAAACACCCAGTCATTGACCTGCTGGGTACCTCAGGGCTCTGCCCTTTCTCCCTTATTCTTTAACTGCTACATGCGCCCACTTGCCGACCTCATTACCAGCCATGGTCTAGGCTGCCAGATCTATGCGGATGACACACAGATCTTGGCAGACCTTGCAAGTGGACCTAATATGCCTGAGCAGCTGAATAAGGGACTATCTAACATCCAACAATGGATGGACACAAACAGGCTAGGCCTTAACACCGACAAAACTGAGCTTTTGCTGATCGGCCCACAGGCCAACTCTACCTTTTTACCTGCCTGGCCATCCTCGTTTGGCCCTGCCCCAACTCCAGGTAAGCAGGTTAAAAATCTGGGTATAATTTTTGATGCTGAACTAAGCTTCATGCCTCACGTAAAATATTGCATAAAATCAGCCAACTATCATCTGCAATTATTACGGAAAATTAAGAATCTCTTCACTCAGCACAACCGTATGATCTTAGTTCATGGACTTATCCACTCTAGGTTAGATTGTTCTAACGTTTTCTTTCTAGGGCTCCCACAGAAGTGGATAAAACGATTGCAGATTACACGGAATCATGCTGCAAGACTAGTCACAAACTGCCCAAGGCGGAATCACATCTCCCCGGTGCTTAAGAATCTACACTGGCTTCCGATAGCAAAACGGGTTGAGTTCAAGGCACTCTGTCTGGTGTTTCGGGCCTATTGGCAACTAGGTCCGATGTACTTATCGAATATGACACAACACTACTGTCCACTCAGAGAGCTTTGTTCGACTGACGCTCTGTTAGTGATTATTTAATCTAGTCGATCAGCTTCAAAAGGTGGCCGCCGGCTCCAAACACTGGGGAATTCTCATTGGAACCAGCTGCCCCATAAGCTCCGAGCATCCTCCTCCTTGATGGCCTTCCGTAAGGGCTTGAAAACACTTATTTTTTCACAAGCCTACAGATAGAGACTTGGCCTTCCAAGCCCTTAGCAGGACGTTGCCTTAATCCCAGGCTGCGGTCCATGGTCAGGGAGTAGGGATAGGCTTTTTGTGCCCTGACACCCCCCCCTTCTTTTTATATTTCTGTTTATTTCTTGTCTGTTCCCCTCTTTTACTTAGATGTCCTAGTTTCTTCTTTTTGCTCCTGGGAACTGTATACCCCCAGCTTGTTGGTAAGCGCTTAGACGCGAGTTTCACAACTCGCATGCGGCGCTCTATAAAGATTTATTCCAATCCAATTGGCACAGTGGCAACAATTAAAGGGCACAGTGGTGACAATTAAAGTGCACAGTGGCGACAATTGGCACAGTGGCGACAATTGATGGGCACAGTGGCTACGTTTGATGGCATGGCACAGTGGTGACAATTGATGGCACAGTGGCTGTGTTTGATGGCATGGCACAGTGACTGTGTTTGATGGCATGGCACAGTGGTGACAATTGATGGCACAGTGGCTGCGTTTGATGGCATGGCACAGTGGCTGCATTTGATGGCATGGCACAGTGGTGATAATTGATGGCACAGTGACTGCGTTTGATGGCATGGCACAGTGACTGCATTTGATGGCATGGCACAGTGGTGACAATTGATGGAACAGTGGCTGCGTTTGATGGCATGGCACAGTGACTGCATTTGACGGCATGGCACAGTGGTGACAATTGATGGCACAGTGGCTGCGTTTGATGGAATGGCACAGTGGCTGCGTTTGATGGAATGGCACAGTGGCTAGGTTTGATGGCATGGCACAGTGGTGACAATTGATGGCACAGTGGCTGCGTTTGATGGCATGGCACAGTGACTGCATTTGATGGCATAGCACAATGGTGACAATTGATGGCACAGTGGCTGCATTTGATGGACACAGTGAGGCTGCAATTGTTTTTTTTTGCGCCCCCCAAAATAGAAATCCAAAACTCAGCTTCAGTCAATGTCATAACTACCTTAAAAGAAATGAGCAGTGTGGTAGAACTCAAATCATGAAATTGTAAACAGTGTCTTCATACTTAAATCTGTTTCTATTTGATTTCTGTTGTAAAAATAGTACCAAAAGTGTGTTTGCTGTTAAAGATGGCTTCATTTATAAGTCAAAAATGTTCATAAAATTACGTTACGAGCCAGTTATGAATACCTTTCTCACCAAATCATTATGGGCTGCGTCCCCACACAAATGGTATGATTTTATTCTGAGTGTATTATTTCTTATACCAAACTATTTCAACTAGAAGAAAATGTTGTTAAAATTGTGTTGAAGAGTCAATTTTTCATTTGCTGTATGTCACTTTGAGACATTACACTTTATAGTTTTCAATTAAACACGTTTTACTGCTAATATACAGTATACATGTATATAAATATTATATATATATATATATATATATATATATATATATATATATACCCACGCACATACACACACAAGGTATTTAAAAAAAAAAAGTAAAACAGATGTTTGAAATTCATAGAAGTTTTGTGCCTCTGCTTTGTATACCAGTGGTGAAACCACTTTGTGTACCTGTCTATTATTATATTACTGACTGGAGTCTGGTCTTCTGATCTACCAGAAATAGAATGATGAAGGCCTACTCCTAACTCCTTCTCACCATGTAAACACTTTCTCAGTATTTATTTGATGCGAGTGTCCTGAAATAAAATGAACCAGCTTACCAGTTATCTTTTATGTCAATTCTTTCCATCTTTGACTGGAAACCTACTTGAAAACGTTTGTTTCTCCCTTGTTTTCCGAATATAATTGCAATGATTTAGAGTTATGTATGCATAACATCAATCCAGAATGTCTAGACTCCAGATATTATCATCATCCTCTTACAACACGTTTGATGTTGGTTTGAAAACCAGTAAATTCATGATTTAGGTACGTGCCTGCTTCCCACATTTTTAATGCTTGTTAACGTATTCCTCTCACGGACCCATTTCTGAGGCATAACTACATCCATGTGTGGTAAGCACAATGTTACCTCTATGTGTTTTGGAAAAAATAAGATAATTGAAATAACTCTAATTTAAGGAGAATCATTTTAATTATAATAATTTTACATTTGAATAACTTTGTTAAAAAAGAACTGTTGACATTCATTTAGAGTTTTTTTTTTAAACAATGACTTAACAGTTAGGGTATTTATAACTCTTTTATAGATTAAATCTTGCTAATTTTGGCATGGATGATTTATATCAAATAACGACATATAATTATGCAAAACAGAATTCTAGATATTTCAAATATTTAATTTTTTTTTTTTGCGTAGACTACCTTAGTGGAAGGAAATATTTCTGGGTTACTTTCATGTGGTTCAATTTGACAGGTGTTTTTCTTTGGTTGAACTCAATGGACATGTTTTTTCAGACAGACTAATTAGGTAACTAAAATTGAGTATATACAAAATTGATTGTATATACAGTGTATATATATATATATATATATATATATATATATATATATATATATATATATATATATATAGTAGGTATAGCAGGTACATAGCATTCCATGCTGTGATTGTGTAAACTAGTTTAAAAGCTTATTTTGCTTATTTTTTTTACACAATGAAACATTTAGTTTCACATGACTTATCTATTCAGTTAAAAATGAGATACAGGCATTCTATAGCTTATATAGAATAACTGACTAACAACACCACTAGAGAGAAGACAGATTTGTGATTGACAGCTCTGATCTCTGGCTACAGGGACCGCTTTGGAGGCTAATAGGCTACATAGCGCTCCAGTGCTGTGTGATATTTCAGTTTTGTGAATGAATGATCAGCTACATTGGGCTGCAATATACATGGCACAGGCCTCAACATTGTGTATCACCCTATCATAAGAGTGAAATCAAACACAGTGCTACAGCCCTGTGTGATCCATCAGCCAGGCTGTGTATGTGTAAAAGCAGCCACTGATAAACACACTGAGCCACAGCTCTGTGTAATGTATCTACTGAATATCTCTCTGAGAATTTTTCACTTAAGAAGGCAGAACAGAGAAGTTATTTTTTTAATTGTAAACAGTTTACGGAAAGGGAACAAGTAAGACACTTGCCTACTCAGGTCATAAGTAGCCAGAGAGAATCTTCTCATGTTTGTCATCTTAAATCTTCCACTGGAGAGGATTATTTACCTCCGCAGAAATAGTGAATTAATTTTATTAATTCTACCGTGATTTGTGTACATCTGTGGTTAATTTTTACTCTTCTGACTTGTTAGCCTTTCTGGTTTCTTTTAGCTCACGTGCCAAGAGAAAGACGTTTTGGAACCTCCGATTTCTTTAATTGAACTTACTAAGGCTCTGAAATGTTTTTCTTTGTCACCTATGTTATTTGCCCTGGTAATTGAGACTTTGGCTCTCACATTATGTAAATCCATCGAGATTGTTGGTTTTAAATGAGGCTTATTAGAGGAAAAATCTATATTCTACACTAATGACATTTTATTATTTTTAAGAGATACTACTACCTCCTTAACTAGTTTATTGTCTTTGATATGCAGATTTGGCTATGTCTCAGGTTTAAATATAAATTGGGATAAGTTGCTTCCATTAGACCCCCTAAGGGTTATTCTGCCTGATGATGTAGGTATGATTAAAATTGTGGATTTGCACTGTTATTTGGGCATTAATATCTCTTCCTGCCTCAAGGATTATTTGACCTTGAATCTGACCCCAGTGATTGGAAGTTTAAGATTTAAGTGTAAAAGTTTGAGCTGCCTCTCGCTTTCAGTGGCTGGCCGCACCAACTTAATTAAAATGATCTGGCTCCCCAATTGCTACATTTGTTACAGAATGCTCCCATCTGGATTCCCAAGTATTAGTTTAATATCATTGATGCTTCATTTCGGGAGCTGGTATGGAAAGGAGGCTCACCAAGAGTGAACTAAGAAGTTTTACAAAGACCTTTAGATTAAGGAGTATTGGCACTCCCTAACATGTGACTATATTGCATGGCTGCTAGAAGATTCAACATTTGGGGATGGGAATAGAGACTCCATGCATATACTTATGCCAGGTATTTTGGGTGAAGCAAGGGTGGTATCAGTGTTAGAAGCCAGACAGTTACTGCATTTGAAGTCCTTTCCTATTTTTTTAATAATTCAAAACATTTGGGACTTGGTTAAATCTGTGCTTAATTATGAGGGACTCTCTATATACATCCCTCTGTGGGGGAACAATTGAGTACCATGTAACAATGGGAATCCAAAGACAAAATAATCCTTTAAACAATTACAAGATGATGTTCAAATGTCTATTTTCTTTCAGTATTGTATCTGCAGCTGCTTTCACTTCATACAGGGCATCAGCAGATACTTTACACAGAACCTAAGCAGCACCGATTTTTCATTTATAACAGTGACAGATCACTCAGCTTAGAAAAGAGGTGAGGCTCTGTACTGCCTTCACCTCCCCCACAGGAACAAGAACGCCCATAATTTGGGCTTCAAAAGGCATGTAGCTACAACCAGTATTAGGAGGTGTTTTCAGGTGATTACAGGGCCACCAGTCAGAATGGGATCAAATGCTATATGCACCTGGTCACCTGGGGAGTTATATAAAAAAAAGAACAATACTCAGGGGCGTGAGCCCTATGAAAGGAAGGAGCCTGAGAGGGATTTGGTGTTCTCGTCACTTGTATCTACTAATCGAACCTGGTTAAACACTAGTCATACAACATATACATATTGTATACTGTGTTAGCAAAGTTCTTGAGTGAACCCTACATAACAAACAAAGCATCTTCTTAACTCTAAAGTCATCTATAATTAATTGTCTAGGTAACCTCAACTAAATTCCATTGCCATTTCTTTTGGGTACATTTTCCAGCTGTTAGAGAGTTTCACTGCTGTAAATTGTACAGCTCTTATGTCCAAGCACAACATGTTTTGTCCTGCAGGCTTAGGTTGATTACTTGATTGGCTCCATTCATTTTTTATTTTATGAGTAATGACAATCCTCAGTCCTTTTTACAAGCATGTAAGGATCTACTTGTATAACAAAAAGAATATGCAAAAGCTTTGCATGCTATGTGCATTCATTACATGATTTAATGTTTGTCTTGTCTCGCTATACACATCTTCTACAAATTCTACTGAGAGCATGAACTTACCATGTGAATATGAGCACACATAAGCAAGCTGCCTTGGGTGGGGTGCCCAGTAGATGCCAATAAAAATGAAGAGGGAAGTGAACACCTGCTGGGCACTGTTCCATAGCGTTCATAAGGGCTTGTTTGTCAAAGATACTCTCCCGTTTCCATGCTATATCTCATTCTTAAATTTTTATAAGCATAACTTACAGCCACAGTCAGTGTAAAATAAACCAATGTCATGGTACTTAAGCAACCTAAGGCAAATATAATCTATATTATAGAAAGCTATATATTTTTTACTCTGTTTTACACTCTGTTGAATGGAATATAATGTAACCTAACCATACTATACTTTAGTAGTTTATTCAGATGTGTAGCAGTTGGCTCCCTTGTAAAATAAAAAGAGGTCCACTTTAAATGTCTGCTAATATGGTCTTTATGGATCACTTCTATAATACTTTCTGTCTATGTTTTTTTTTGATTAAGAAAGAAAAGCACAAAATAGATTATAGGAAAACATTTACACAAGGGTGACATAGAGTGATGAATTGTAATAACATAAAACCAAGACAGAAAACATATTAATGGAAACTGTGCAGCTGTTCTTGTAATTAGTTGCTCAGGCATTAAAGGTTATTGGACTTTTTTTTAATGCATGGTAAGGTTTTTATTTTGCTTTACTTACAGGTATTATTTTTAATTACACAAAAGTAGTTGAAGGGCAGGAGAAGGTCAGGTAAAAATATCTGTTTTGCCTTACAGTTTCCCAGTGACATTACCTATAGGTTTTTGCAGATGCTGAAAAGTCTAACATTTTTCTAACATCCTGTTAGGGTCACTAATGATTTTTATTTTCCAGGAGAGAACAGGCATCTGAGATATTGCTGTAAGTTCTGCTGTGTGTTCGTAATGTTAAGCTTTGTGTTATACACATTTTGTAATTACAAAATTGTATACCTGAATCTACACTACATTCAAAGATATATTATACAGTGCCTTGAAAATTATTCACACCCCTTGAAATTTTCAAAATTTTCTCATGTTACAACCAAAAACGTAAATTTATTTTATTGGGATTTTATGTGATAGACCAACACAAAGTGGCACATAATTGTGAAGTGGAGGGAAAATGATAAATGTTTTTTTTCTAATTTTTTACAAATAAATTTGTGCAAAGTGGATTGTATTCAGCCCCCCAATACAAAGTCAATACTTTGTAGAACCACCTTTCACTGCATTTACAGCTGCTAGTCTTTTTGGGGATGTCTCTTACACATCTAGAGAGTGAAATTGTTGCCCATTATTCTTTGAAAAATAGCTTAAGCTCTGTCAGATTGGATGGAGGGCATCTGTGAACAGCAATTTTCAGGTCTTGCCACAGACCTGATAGAAGGTAAACCTCTGCCCCAGTCTTTTTCAGACTCTAATGCCTCGTACACACGGCCAGGATTTCCGTCAGGAAAACTGCGATGGGAGCTTGTGGCCGGGAATCCCGGCCGTGTGTATGCTCCCTTGCAGTTTTTCGGTCGGGAAAACTGCCAAAAACCGCCGGCAAAAAAAAGAGAACTGGCTCTCTTTTTTCCCGTCAGGATTCCTGACTGATTTTTTCCCATCGGAAATCCAGAGCATGTGTATGAGGCATTATAGGTTTTCTTCTAACGTTGCTCTGTATTTAGCTCCATCTATCTTCCCTTCAACTCGGATCAGCTTCCCTGTCCCTGCTGAAGAAAATCATCCCCATAACAAAATGCTGCTTGATCTCTCAGCCCCCAAATGCCTTCTATCAGTTTTGCTACTGCTTATACTGTTTTACCAAATACCCATAGGTAAGATTGCTAGGAATCACTGTGTAGTGTTCCCTCTCTTCCCTTTCTATTAATTACCATTGATTAGTTTCTCATTATCAACTATCATTTACTGTAGGATACCCCAGTCCCTAGCTGCTCCTGATGAGTGGAGATATTTACCGAAACGTGTCGAGCATATGAACATACAATATAGCTGTCTTGTCACAGTAAAGATGCTTTCTACTATGGGCTTGATATTGTCTGAATCATCAATTGTATTTTACTATTTATCATGGTTATATGTCATTCTGGGTCACATTGCTGGTTTCATTGTTCATCATGTGTTACTATGTTTGTTTATGTTACTATTAGAATGCTATATGATTTACCAATCATGCTTCTGTTATACATTTTAACTCATTTATTGATCTACCCTGTTTACCTACATTGCATTGCGCCCTAGCATGCCATTCATAAATATGTTTTATCATATTGATTGATTCACTCTGCCCTAGTGTTCTGTTTCAATTAAAGTCCCAACAACTTATTTTCCCTATTTCAAAATGCTGCCAACACCATGCTTCACAGTGGGGATGGTGTGTTCAGGGTGATGTGCAGTGTTAGTTTTCCACAATACATTGGATTTTGTTTTTTAGGCCAAAAATACATTTTGGTCTCATCTGAACAGACAACCTTCTTCCATAAGTTTGCTTTGTCCCCCACATGGCTTCTCGCAAACTGCAAATGAGATCTCTTGTAGCTTTCTTATGACAATGGCTTTCTTCTTGCCACACTTCCATAAAGGCCAGATTTGTGGAGTGCACGACTATTAGTTGTCCTCTGGACAGATTCTCCCACCTGAGCTGTGGATTTCTGCAGCTCCTCCAGATTTACCATGAGCTTCTTGGCTGCTTCTCTGATTAATGCTCTACTTGCCCAGCCTGTCAGTTTAGGTC
This sequence comes from Rana temporaria, assembly GCF_905171775.1. Taxonomy (NCBI): domain Eukaryota; kingdom Metazoa; phylum Chordata; class Amphibia; order Anura; family Ranidae; genus Rana; species Rana temporaria. Next base: position 490,852,681 of record NC_053489.1, read on the forward strand.
AGATGTTCCCAACATTATGAAGAGCGAGGGCCACTTAAGCGACTTGGTAACCGGTCGCGGGCCACAATGAGTGGAGCGGGCAGATGACAGGTCCGTGTCCACTCTGCATATGCAGAGCAGACACAGCCCACTCTAATCTATGGGGCCACTGATCCTCCCAGATGGAAGGGGATAGATACCCGTCTGTTTTTTTAGCAGATCGGATTGGAGGTCATCTACAGCTCCATAGAGGTGAACGGAGGATCCAAATGGCTCAGACATATCGCATGAAAGGGGCCTAAGGCTGCTTTCACACTAATGTGCTGCGATTTAACCACACTGCCGATGCAGCACAGTGCGCCTGTGGATTTCCTGCGGGTTATCTGCACTTTGCCATAGACATCTATTATGTCCTGCAAGTGTGGTGAACTTTCTGAAAGTGCACCAAATCCGCAGGTAATAACAGAAGTCTATGATTCAATGAAGGTAACCTGCAGGTGCATTGCTCTGTACCTGTGTATCAGTTTGAAATCAGCCCAGTAATCACTGCAGAACAGATATGCCCATATATACACTGTGATTTTAGTAATAAACTTACCTTTAATAACAGTCTTCCATTCAGGTATCACTGGATATTGCTGTCCCAGGCAGAGTGCATTTGGTATTACTCTGCCTATGACAGGAGCCAGCACTATAAAGGAAGCATCGACTTACGCAGCTTTGCTCTGCAGCCACTTGCTTCCTCTACCACTGGCTTCATTCACAAAACTGATGCTCTGGGATGGGGTCCGCCATCCCAGAGCAGGAGGCCACGGGCCACATCAGAGGGAACCACGGGCCACATCAGAGGGCTCCGCGGGCCACATCAGAGGGCTCCGTGGGCCACTGGTTGGACACCCCTGGTTTAGGTGGACACCCATGTTTTGGTAGGTTTACAGTTGTTTCATGCTCTTTTCGTTTTTCGGATGATGGATTGAACAGTGCTCCATGAGATGTTCAAAGCTTGGGATATTTTTTTATAACCTAACCCTGCTTTAAACTTATCCACAACTTTATCCCTGACCTGTCTGGTGTGTTCCTTGGCCTTCATTATGCTGTTTGGTTACTAATGTTCTCTAACAAACCTCTAAGGGCTTCACAGAACTGCTTTATTTATACTGAGATTAAATTACACACAGGTGGACTTTATTTACTAATTAGGTAACTTCTGAAGGCAGTTGGTTCCACTAGATTTTATTTAGGGTTATCAGAGTAAAGGGGACTGAATACAAATGCACGCCACACTTTTTGGACATTTATTTGTAAAGAATTTGGAAAATCATTTATAATTTTCCTTCCACTTCACAATTATGTGACACTTTGTGCTGGTCTATCACACGAAAAACCCAATAAAATACAATTATGTTTTTGGTTGTAACATGACAAAATGTGGAAAATATCAAGGGGTATCAATACTTTTTCAAGGCACTGTACACGATGGACAATAGAAGGTAAAGAATGAGAAATAGACAATAGGATGTACTACCAGCTGTTTGAACATCTAAGCAATAAAATAAACCAATGTGATCAGCACCACATAAATAGTTTAAACCAATGTTATAGAACCATGCAGGATCCTTTTATTAAGGTGAGAGACTTTGCAAATAATTCATATTATCAATAACATTTGAAATTACAGCGAATTGGTGTTTTATATATCTGCAATATAATAGCTGATTTACATTACACATTATTATTATACAGGATGTATATACATGCCTCTTGTAGATGAAACACTGAATTTGAAAAATTCACAGACCAAGGGAGAATTAATAAGCATAATACATAAAGCTACCGTATATACTCGAGTATAAGCCAACCCAAATATAAGCCGAGGCACTTAATTTTACCAAAAGAAATGGGAAAGCGTATTGACTCGAGTATAAGTCTAGGGTGTCCATCTGCATGCCTCACTGTGCCTCACTTTGCCTCCTTATGTCCATGTGCATGTCTCACTGTATCCATGCCTCACTGTGTCCATGTCTCACCATGCCCATGCCTCACTGTGCCCATGCCTCACTGTGCCCATGCCTCACTGTGTCCATGACTAGACTGATGTTTAACATGGGAGTCTATGGAAGGGGTGCCCAGCTTTGAAAAATCTGTGCTACCCAGCCGTAAGTCCCCCAGACAACAAACTTTGCACACTTGTATTTTGGGCTACATGTGTGCCAAGTTTGGGGTCCAGGAGACCTAAGGCCGGCCAGTACCATGTCCCCAAATTCCAGGAGATCAGGTGCAAAAAGGTGACTCGAGTATAAGCCGAGGGGGACATTTTCAGCTCAAAAAAATGTGCTGAAAAACTCAGCTTATACTCAAGTATATACGGTACCTATCTTTGCCCATGCCCTATCTGCCGCAGCTCAAAATTTTAAAGAAAAGCAAGATGTACAATACAGTACTGTTTATTAATTATGTTTCTCACGATGAGTGAAAATGCTGTCCATCAAGGTGGTGCAGCATTGAAAAATTATAAGTTCCACTTTCTGTATGATGTGCAATGTGAACAATAAAGTGGTCACCATTTTAGTTCTAGACCAAGCGGACAGTGAACTAGATGCCTGGTTAACCTCAATCTTAATCTGTGTCAGACATAAGAGTATCTGCCTGGGGTAAGTAAGTTAAGCAAAATCTGGTTTCTGTTACATTGTTTCAATCTACAGACAAGTCCAAAGCATAGTTTTAATGAAGGTTGATTGGGGTCAATAAAATTCAGAGGAAATTGTAATATAATGCAATAAGAAAACTGATTGTTGCAGATTCTGCTGTAGAATAGACTGACTCTGAACTTCATCAATTTTCACATGTTTTGGCTCTTGTTCAGGTATGGTTAGTGTTAAATTCACTTAGGAGGTTTCTTACTTTTACCAGCATATTTTTACTTCGTACTGTTCTATCTTTACATATTTTGAAATGGTGAGCTGTGATAAATACTAGTGTACTGCAAGTGTTGTCATAATTTCCAATTTTAGGATCATATAACCAAAAACAAAATGGTGTCTGATTATAAGAAAAAGTTAATTCCCAGTTCATGCAATTTAGTCACTGGTGGCTTTTCAGGATTACAAATGACTTATCCTCATAACAAAAATAACTCCCATTACAAATAACTGTAAACAGCTATCTTAAAACTAGTCCTAACCCAAATTCAATATTGCTATAAATACTATATACCCTACCCAAAGAATTAAAGAGTTCGTAAAATCTTCTACCATTGAAGCTGACGAAGTCTATTGTGCAGAAATGAGAATACTTTCTCAATAATATTTATTACTCGACATGGGCTAAACGACCCCCGGTTCGGGTTAGCATCATAACTTTCGAACATTGCAAAAGTTTGGAACCGAATAACGAACCCGATTGAAGTCTATGGGACACGAACGTAAAAAGGCTTATATACAAATAATGAGGCATAAAAAAGGGTATGGGAGTCTGGGTATTGTCCTGGGGAACATGTATCACTGAACACAAAGGGGGTTATTTACGAAAGGCAAATCCACTTTGCACTACAAGTACAAACTACAAGTGCAAAGTGCACTTGAAATTGCACTGAAAGTGCACTTGGAAGTGCAGTCGCTGTAAATCTGATGGGTAGATCTGAAATGATTTTATCATCCAATCATGTGCAAGCTAAAAATATTTTTTTTAGTTCCATTGCATGTCCCCCTTGGATCTACAGTGACAACACTTCCAAGTGCACTTTCAGTGCAATTTCAAGTGCACTTTGCACTTGTAGTTTGCACTTGTAGTGTAAAGTGGATTTGCCTTTAGTAAATAACTCCCAAAGTTTGTAAAAAACATAGGGCCAGATACACAAAAGGGATACGCCGGCGTATCTACTGATACACCGTCGTATCCCTGTTTCTATCTATGGAACTGATCCACAGAATCAGTTTCTCATAGATAGGCAGAAGATCCGACATGTGTAAGGGACTTACACTGTCGGATCTTAGGATGCAGTACCTCGGCCGCCGCTGGGGGCATTTCTCGTCGAAATGCCGCGTCGGGTATGCAAATTAGCACTTACGGAGATCCACAAAGCGGTTTCCCTTCGTGAAGTCTCCGTAAGTTGTTAGTTTGCAAACGCAAAATTAGGGCTGCTTTTACATAGTGTAAAGTTAGTACACCATGTAAAAGTAGACCCTTCTTTCCCGCGACGCTGTCAATTTTTTTTTACATTTTTTTTTCCCGCCGCATCTCTTTTTTTTCCCGACGCAACTTTTTTTACCCGGCGCGATTCACAAAACTCGGCGTAACGTAATTTCGCGCAATGCACGTTGGGAAAATCGCGTCGGGGGCATGCGCAGTACGTCCGGCGCGGGAGCGCGCCTAATTTAAATGGGACTCGCCCCATTAGATTAGGAACGCCTTGCGCCGGACGGATTTAAGTTACACCGCTCAAAATTTCTAGGTAAGTGCTTTGTGGATCGGGCACTTAGGTAGAGATTTTGCGGCGGTGTAACTTAAATGGCAAAAGTTAAGTTACAGCGGGTTTTTGTGGATCTGGCCCATAATTTTTAAATGAGTAGTGATTTACTGATGCCTAATTTGAAGGCATACAAATTTGAAATAACAATAAAAACAAAAACATGTATTTAAATATAGTGCCTGGGGGATCCCCTTAGTCTGCCTGTAAAGTGGCAAATCCGTACCATGTAAAGAACCTGCTGCAGGAATAATGAAATTTATATAGCCAAAAAAAATGCACATTTTCCTACAAGCTTTCTTTTTTTGTAAACAATGTTTTGGGGAGCCAGTCTGTATGATGACGCCACAATTTAGTGCACTCTAAACAAGATTAGAGATTTTTTGGATAAATTATGGTGTCTCTTTTGCAGACTTTGGACAGGTGTGTAAAATTGGGCTTTGGATGTTGGTGGTGTCTGCACACAAAATCCGACGTAACTTAATTTTTTCCGTTTAAGTTACACCGCCGCAAAATCTCTACCTAAGTGCCTGATCCACAAAGCACTTACCTAGAAATTTTGAGCGGTGTAACTTAAATACGTCCGGCGCAAGGCGTTCCTAATCTAATGGGGCGAGTCCCATTTAAATTAGGCGCGCTCCCGCGCGAGACGTACTGCGCATGCTCCCGACGTTATTTTCCCAACGTGCTTTGCGCGGTTTTACGTTGCGCCAGGTTTTGAGAATCGCGACGGGCGTAAAAAAAAAAGAGTTGCGGCGGGAAAAAAAAAAAATGACAGCGACGTGGGATAGAAGGGTCTACTTTTACAAGGTGTAAACAGTTTAGGCCTTTTTAAAAGCAGCCCTAATTTTGCGACGGCAAACTAATACTTACGGAGAAAAAACGAAGCGTAAAAGCTTTGTGGATCTCCGTTAATGCTAATTTGCATACCCGACGCTGGATTTCGACGAGAAATGCCCCCAGCGGCGGCTGCAGTACTGCATCCTAAGATCCGACAGTGTAAGTCCCTTACACATGTCGGATCTTCTGCCTATCTATGAGAAACTGATTCTGTGGATCAGTTCCATAGATAGAAACAGGGATACGACGGCGTATCAGTAGATACGCCGGCGTATCCCTTTTGTGGATCAGGCCCTGTAAACCCATTGAGGTACTGTTGATGAAAGCAAGAATTGGCCTTGCTGTCAAAAATTTAAATCATAGGCACCTGTTAAACAAGTGAGGAAAAATTGGTCAATGGGTGTTAATTGTGCTCATGGAACCTACACTAAAACATTTCTTCCAGATGAACTCAACACCCAAAATGCTAGGCAGCCTAGACAGTCTTTCAGAGATTCCAGATCCAAAAAGCACTTAATCAGCGACGTTGGCATCAGGGGCTTGATAGCTGCTGCTAATCCAGGACTGATTTATTTTGCTCTCTTATCTGTCACAAAACCTCCAGCAGCACTGAATGCCAGTTCTGAAAGCACACTGGATGCAGGGCAGCCCAGCAGCTCAATTGCATACTAAGCACGTTCTGCCCAGTGAAATGTATAAAAAAGGAGGTACAGGTGGGGCTGCCTAAATCTTATGTGCTATGTTTAGAAAATCTGAACCATGTACATACAATGTAAATTATATGACGTGAAGAAAAAGTTCCTATAAAGTGCACAGTAAAAAAAAAAAATGGTGCTGCATACACAAACATATACAGTATCTCACAAAAGTGAGTACACCCCTCACATTTTTATAAATATTTTATTACATCTTTTCATGTGACAAAACTGAAGAAATTACACTTTGCTACAATGTAAAGATATAAAATATGTACAAAAATGTGAGGGTGTACTCACTTTTGTGAGATACTGTGAAATAGTAAAAAAAAAAAACTATAATAAAGTGCTCAACGTGCTTTAGTGTGCCAAAAATGCCCATAGGACTGCCCCGAGGTTAAGGTAGGAAAAAAAACACACAGGTCAAGAGCAACAGCTAGAAAACAAGCCATGTCGCCACATAACCATCCCTGTGCATGGTGGGTGCACTGATCGTGCATGTTAATCTGCAAAATATGTGTTATTGGATTAAGTGAATGAATAAATGAGAGGATATGTAAGTGTGTGTGTGTGTGGTAAGGAAACCATCTATGTGTTCCCACAAAGGGACTACCATGGGTTTGGGATTGAATATACCCAAAAACCTAATTAGAGGAACAAAACAGAAGGTTGGGACTTTGAACGAAGCACGTGATTACAAAATAGTAGCTTGATGAATGTAGGATGTTTATTAATTCATATACATTATTTAGTTCATATAAAAAAGAGCGCTCGCGACCCGATCCGAAGCTCCATGACCGCGCCCGCGGGACCCTCGGAACTTATCACCGCCGATGTCCTGCGATCGGGTCACGGGAGCTGAAGAACGGGGAGAGGTGAGTGTAAACAAACCTTCCTAGTTCTTCTCTGTGGTAGTGTCACAGTGCGCTCAGCCTATCAGCGGCCGCGGCGGGACATTGCTGCGACCGCTGATAGGCTGAGCGCACTGTGAGTCACCGACCCGCAGGAAGTGGAAGAGACCGGGACCGGAGAACGGGACGGCGATATCGGAACAACGGGGGATCGTAGGCAGGTAAGTGAAAGTTTATTTTGTATAGTTTTACAGCCCGGGCACAGTGGGGGTTAAAAGTTTTAGCTTGGAGAACTCCTTTAGCCCCTACAGCTCCCCCTAGTGGTTAACCCCTTCACTGCCATTGTCATTTTCACAGTAATCAGTGCATTTTTATAGCACTTTTCGCTGTGAAAATGACAATGGTTTCAAAAATGTGTCAAAATTGTCCGATGTGTCCGCCATAATGTCGCAGTCACGAAAAAAATGATGATCGCCGCCATTAGTAGTAAAACAAATTATTAATACAAATGCCATAAAACTATCCCCTACTTTGTAAAAGCTATAAATATTGCGCAAACCAATCGATAAACGCTTATTGCGATTTTTTTACCAAAATTAGGTAGAAGAATATGTATCGACCTAAACTGAGGAATTTTTTTTTTTTTTTTTTAATTGTCGCTCTATTTTTGTTTATAGCACAAAAAATTAAAACCGCAGAGGTGATCAAATTGAGGTGATCTATTTGTGGAAAAAAACGGACGCCAATTCTGTTTGGGAGCCAAGTCGCACGACCACGCAATTTCCAGTTAAAACGACGCAGTCGCGAATCGCAAAAAGGGGAAAGGTCCTTAACCTGCATAATGGTCCGGGTCTTAACCGGTTAATAAACACCCTACATTCATCAAGCTACTTTTTGCAGTAGCGTGCTTCGCTCAAAGTCCCAACCTTCTGTTTTGTTCGCGTATATTCACAGGGATGGAGGCGCATGGCCTTACCAGGCCATTGCTTCATATAAAGTCCCACCAATCCCCTTCCCCTTTACACCCCTTTTTTTAGTATTCAATTTAGGGATGGAAGAACGTGGCAGCATTTTACTTAATATTATTGCCTATACCATTCTTTTAAATAGCTGAGATTAAACCTATTAATCAAATAATGTGTAAATAGGAAAAACAGTAGCACTAAAAAGTGATACACAATATAACACCAACTATAAACGATGACAATATTGATGTATTGCGTGAATATTAAAAATATCACCCAGTGACACGTGACAAATTAATAGTCCATAAACAAAAAAATTGTTGAAGTGAAGATATTGAATGCAAAAAATCCAAATGATGAATCTTCTTATATCTTAAATCTTCCACCACACCAACGTGTATGTGACACCACTCCCTCTGAAACCACACTCACCAACTAATCTTGCCTTCCACTTTCGTGTTTGGCTCAGATGCTTTTTAAACCACACATGGGTTAAAACTATCATCCACTATTCAACCGTGCTTCAAAATAGGATCTCTCCACATGTGAAATGAAAAAAATGCTCCAATAGCGTGATATCATTTCAACCAGTTTATTTAAAATCACACAAAAATTTCAATCTTTGCACTCACATTTCAAACAAATAAAAACAGCCCGTAATGAAAAACCACAGCAAAGCTTAAAGTGTTGACTCAGCGGTGCACTGCAGTCATGGCAGACCTGAAGTGTGCACTCGATATAACCTCTCACCCACTCCAAAGCTCCGGATCACGGTGTCAGTGTCCTGCTCTCAGCTCAGGCGTCACACGTCAGTATGGACGATTGCCGTATAGCCACGCCCCTGACATGTTTTGTTACATTGACTTCCCCATGGAAGCCTCTAGCTGGTCTATGCTAGTCTCCCCTATTCTAAATTGTTATCATCATTATTAGTCTTATTAGTTATATTTATTTATTTGTTAACTTCATAATTTATCTTTGGTGATGAATTCATTCTATCCCCAATAGGTGTGCTGTCTTGCTGCCTCTTGGTGGTGTGTGGGCTGGCATCCGTGGGCCAAACTTTTCGTCTTGTCTGGGAGCTGCAACGCACACTGGCGGCCTCCTTTCCCCCACGGCGGGTATGTCGTCACTGCGCTTAGACATCACACCACACACACTGAGCGTGCGTTGTCCTTGTGGCGCTGTCGCGCCGGCAGGAATACTCTCCATCTCTGCAAGCTCGGTGGAGAGCATGGCGTGGCACGCTTCCTGGGCGGCAGGTCGCCTAGGGGACGGCATCTCCTCCTCGCACTGCATGCGTGCGTGACCTTGGGGGCTGCCTGATGGCGGCGCCTATTTGGCCTACCTCCCATTATGGGGCTGAGCACTCAGGATTCTATGCTAAATGGCAACCATAGATCCATTATTCTTGTAGCATAGTGAATAGAAGTTCATGGGCTCCTATGGTATGGCGTGGAGGTTCTTCATTCGCCTTTTTTATTGTGTTATAATAGGAATTTTCCTCATCTTACTTTGTTGTATTAGAAAACCATGGACCATTCCCAATTTTCTCTTTTTAAATTGTACTTTGTTTGTATGAATGTTTATATATATATATTACAATATATATATAAGAAAAATAAATATTATATAAAATGTGCAGTAACATACTTAAATATACTGTGTTTAAATTACATATTTACCGGTCCCTTCCTCCGTTCATCCTAAAACATCCCTGCAGCATCAGCCGCCGGGAGAGGAGCTAAGCCAGCAGCGGTGTGGGGGGAAGGGGGGGAGCTTGGGTAGTAGGGTTTATCTATGCTGCACAGGGTGATTAGGGTGTATCTGGGCACACCTGGCACACCCTGTGCGCACGCCTATGGCAGTAACGTACTGAAATATACTGCAGTTAATGTGCACTAACGTTCTAAAATATACTATGTTAAACCTGCACTAATACACTGCAATATAGTGCATTAAACCTGCAATAATGCACTGAAATATACTGCGTTAAATGTGCATTAAGGCACTGCAATATACTGTGGTAAACATGCAATAAAGCATTGAAATATACTGCATTTAACATGCAGTAACGCACTGAAGTATACTGCGGTAAGCGTGCACCAATGCACTAAAGTATGCTGCTTAAAAGTGCAGTAACGCACTGCAATATACTGCAGTAAACGTGCACCAACACACTGAAATATACTGCGGTAAACGTGCACCAACATACTGCAATACAGTATACTGTGGTAAACATGCAATAACGCACTGAAATATGCTGTGGTAAACCTGCAATAATGCACTGAAATATACTGCAGGAAACCTGTCCTGACAAAATAAAATGACACTAAATTAAAAATAAACAGTCACACTACTCTCACACTGTACTATCACCAGATTCTCACTAATGTGACACTAAAGTAAAAATTAATGGTCACACTACATTCACACTGCACTATCACTCGATTCACACTAAACTGACACTAAATTAAAAATGAACGGTCCCACTGAAATCACATTGCATTATTACAAGATTCACACTAAATTGACACTCTATACTTACAATAGAATCACAATAGTACACTATAGCACACTAACTCTGAACAGAGCCCTGTTCTATCTCTCTCCATGCCAATATCACACTGCAAATGGCTGCAGTAGGAAGAATATTTTTATAGTGCGTGATGGTACTAAGAGCAATGAGCCATGATTGGATAGTGTCATCATCACAGTGTCCAATCATGGCTCTGACAGTGTTATCTGCCCTGATTGGGCAAAGCTTTCATTGCTTCAGTCAATCAGGGCTTCCAGTGCACTGTGCAGTGGCGCAGTGCGTTGTGGTCGTTCGGTGGGCCGTACAAACAGCCGAATGCCCCGATAATGCGGTGTTCATCGAATGGGTGAACAGGCAATGTTCGGTCCGAACTCATGCTCTTTCTGAACTGTTTGCCCAACTCTATTTATTATGTTTTTCAGAGAAAAGTTTAACAAATCTGATATAGATATCTGAAAAAGTACCCAGTAATGGATCAGTAAACCGTGTATAAAAAAAAGGAGAACAGTGTTCAGAAAGCATGAGCATTCTATAAAAGACAATCCACATTGCATATCTTATATCTTATTGCAGGTAAAACTTAAATACAGTGGAACCTATAAAAGAAGTATGAGTATATGAAGTCTGAATCATTACTGTGACTTTTCAGCATATCTAGTACCATTAAAAGAGAAAAGCTGGAACATCATCAGCTTTTCGTCACCAAGAGGAAATTTGCATTTATAGAATAAACTAATTCCAGACCTTCTCAAACTTTGATTGTGTATCATTTAGTACACTGACGATTTATTCATTAACCACTAGAGTACCGGGCCATCGTCAAATGACGGCTCCACGGTTACTCTGAAAATTCAACAGGACGTCATTTGACGTCCTGTATTCTTGCAGCCACTGGGGGGCGCGCGAGCGCGCCGGCGGCAGCGCGCGCTTGCCCGGCGCGTCCCCGAGATGCCGATGCGCGTGCCTGGCGGTCGCGATGTCCGCCAGGCACTCGGAATCGGCGGCTACAGGGACAAGACGTGGAGCTCTGTGTGTAAACACAGAGCTCCATGTCCTGTCAGGGGAGAGAGGAGACGGATCTGTGTCCCTTGTACATAGGGACACAGCATCGGTCACCTCCCCCATTCACCCCCCTTTCCCCACAGTTAGAACACAATTTAGGTATACATATTAACCCCTCCCTCACCCCCTAGTGTTAACCCCTTGAATGCCAGTCACATTTATACAGTAATTAGTGCATATTTATCGCATTAATCGCTGTATAAATGTGAATGGCGCCAAAAACGTGTCAAAAGTGTCCGATGTGTTCGCCGCAATGTCACGGTGACAGTAAAAAAAATCGCAAATCGCCGCCAATACTAGTAAAAAAATTAATAAAATAAAAATGCCATAAATCTATCAGCTATTTTGTAAACGCTATAACTTTTGCGCAAACCAATCAATATATGATCATTGCGATTTTTTTTACCAAAAATATGTAGAAGAATACATATCGGCCTAAACTGAGGAAAAAAAACTTTTTTTTTAAAAAAAATTGTGATATTTATTAAATAAAAAAGTAAAAAATAGTGTTTTTTTTTTAAATTGTCACTCTTCTTTTGTTTATAGCGCAAAAAATAAAAACCGCAGAGGTGATCAAATACCACCAAAAGAAAGCTCTATTTGTGGGAACAAAATGATAAAAAAATTGTTTGGGTACAGTGTAGCACGACCGCGCAATTGTCATTCAAAGTGCGACAGTGCTGAAAGCTGAAAATTGGCTTGGGCAGGAAGGGGCGTAAGTGCCCAGTATGGAAGTGGTTAAGAATTATCCAGGTTAATTTGAGCTTCATCAAAGAGAGATTCACAACATGACTCTTCCAAGCTGTAGCTATTGCTAGTTTAGCCACTAAATACATAAAATAGGTTAGCTTTTTAGTATGTCTGGAAACGTTGTCAATAGGTTCATTTAGGAGGGCAGGCCTAGTGTTCTTGGTGATATTCACTATAGTAATGGAATATATCAGGGAATGTACACCACAAGTGTAACACCATTCCCATCTGACTGCATCTTCAGAAGTAATAGGAAGGAGAAGAAATTATGGGCCAGATTCAGGAATAATTACGGCGGCGTAACGTATCCCCTTTACGTTACGCTGCCGCAAGTTTTCGACGTAAGAGCTTGATTCACAAAGCACTTGCCTGTAAACTTGCGGCGGCGTAGCGCAAAGCCGTCCGGCGCAAGCCCACCTAATTCAAATGGGGCGTGTACCATTTAATGTTCTGCACATGCTCCGTTAGGAAATTTGCTTTGCGCGAAATTACGGCGCCCCGACATGTTTTTTGAACGGCGACGTGCGTAACGTACTTTCGTATTCCCGGACGTCTTACGCAAAAAAAAAAAAAATTGAAATTCGACGCGGGAACGACGGCCATACTTTAACATGGCTGTTCTAAATCTAAGCCATGAAATAGCAGGCTTAAGATTGCGACGGGAAAAACCGACTAGCGACGACATAAGAGAATGCGACGAACGTGCGTACCTTCGTGGATCGCCGTAAACAGATAATTTGCATACCCGACGCTGGAAAACTAGGCAAACTCCACCCAGCGGCCGCCGGAGAATTACACCTACGATCCGAAGGCGTACAAAGCCGTACGCCTGTCGGATCTTAGCCAAAAGCCGTTGTATCTTCGTTTGTGAATTACAAATAAAGATACGACGCAGCAAATTTGAAAGTACGCCGGAGTATCAGCAGATACTCCGGCGTACTTTTTCTGTGAATCTGGCCCAATATTTCCTTCCCCAAAACTATAACAATTGTTCTTTGACACAAAACAATTTTTTATCAATGGGACCACCAAGATCTGAAACAATAGTTGGGTTGCTGTAAACAACTATCACAATGGTGGCTAATACATTTAAGATTAATGCTTAGATTAAAAAAAAAATACAAAATTGTAAAATTGATGCCCATTTCATGCCAAAATTTAAAAACAATCTAAACAGCATTTATGTTTTTAATTAACCATTTTAAAGGAACATTTGAACTATGTTGTCAGGCTGATATCAGCTTGTCTCAAAGCCTGCCAGGTTAGTTTAATTCATTGCCCCTTGGATCCTGTTTTTTATTATTGACAGGATAGTTCATGTACGGGACAGTCCTTGTCAGTATTCAAGAAAACAATTCAAAATTAACCTCAGAAAGAACTTGAGAAACACTCCATGTGATATCAAGCTCTTTTAAATGTAGAAATTCAGAAAGAATTGTTAACAGTTGTGGTGAACCACTAAATATCCAAGTTGTTACAAGAAATTCATGAAAATGTCACATTGCTTAAATTGCATTTTATTGACATGTGAATGACTAACTTTAATGGTCTCTCTAGCTTAATAACCGGGATTTCAGCTCTACTAGTTCTGTTGCTCAGTTATGCAACAAGAACACCAACAAGCTTTTAATGACAGACAGTTTAGACGTGTGTTATTGATAATGAATCAATATTATACTCTACAGAAGAGTGTGAAGAATAGACTGACTTCCCAGAAAAGGTGGTATAAATCATCTAAGACTGCTGAATATATGATAATTTATATTTATTATCCTCATGGTAATAAACATTGTACTTACTTGTAAAGATTTATTAAAGTGATCTTTTATTTTACAAATTCCCACCAGTCTTTATCTATATAAAAACCATATACTGTGTCTAATCAAGAAAATACCATTAAGATTATTTAGAACAAAATGTTTCAGCAACATGAAGTGTGCGCAATGCATGTCTTCTGCCATCTGTTCACTGTTATTTTATGCTCTCTCATAACACTTTATTATCTAAATAGCTCCCCATTTATTTGAACAGCGTAGAAGCAATTGTGACAGATGTATTGTGACTGATGACAATTAGAGTAATTTAGGAAGGAGCAAAAGTACAGAAAGGGCAGATTAAGCAGTGTAAAAGTTGTCTGCACCTGTTTCTACCTTTTGTTTTCATAAACAGAAAGGGTAACGTGTATGCAAAATTGAAATTTTTTTTCGTTTTGGAAAAAATATAGAGATTCACCCTTATTAAATAAGTTTTTTTTTACCTTTCTATGTATTAAGATAAAAAAAAACTTCTGTGTATAGCAGCTTTCCCAGAGCTCCCTAATTACTTGCCTAAGCGATGTCCACAAATGTCTAAGCCATCCGGGACACTCCTGATTGGCTGAGACACAGCAGCGGCACCATTGGCTCCCGTGGTAGTCAATCAAAGTCAGTCAGCCAATAAGGGGAGAGAGGGGGTGGGGCCGGGTCGGGGCTCTGTGTCTGAATGGACACACAGAGCTGTGACTCAGCTCCAGTGCTCCCATAGGAAGCTGCTGACTGTGGGGGCACTGGATAGGAGGGAGGTGCCAGGAGTAGCAAAGAGGGACTAGAAAAGAGGAGGATCCAGGCTGCTCTGTGCAGAACCAACTGCACATAGGAGGTAAGTATAACATGTTTTTTTTTTTTAAACAAGCTTTTGCAATCCTGATCCTGATCCTGATGTCCATTTTCTCCAGTACAGAAAGTGATGGAAAAGTAAACATTTTGAAAAGTCAGAAGAACAGGAGGTTAGGGGAAATATTCCATTGGTAAACCTCTTTTGGTGATGGTGACATATGTCTCAGGCCCCGTACACACGACCGAGTTTCTCGGCAGAATTCAGCCAGAAACTCGATCGGAGCTGAATTCTGCCGAGAAACCCGGGTGGGTGTACACTTTTGGCCGAGGAAGCCGACGAGGATCTCGGCGAGGAAATAGAGAACATGTTCTCTATTTCCTCGTTGTTCAATGGGAAATTTCGGCTCGTCGAGATTCTCGGCGGCTTCACAAGGAAGTGTGTACGAGGCCTAAGAAGGCATTTCCTATTGCTTTGGAAAAATGTATTCTTTCTTTCTGCTGTGTCTCTGGGACAGGAAGTGAAGAGAAGTCACCCAGATGGGACGCAGACCAAAAAAAATTCTGCCAAGGGTCACAACCATTTCCTAATCTATCCTAAAAATGAGCATTTACTCACAGTTTAATAATGTTTTAGGCAGCACAGAACTTCTGGTAATCTGGGGAAGACAGCCAGAGGAAACCAGATATTGAAGATTTGAGGTATGTAAATTGGGTAGGGGGAGAGGCAGAGTTAAAGAACAGGCCAAAAGTAAGAAGATCCAGTATATAAAAAGTTTGCAGATTGAAAGAGCTTGCCCCCACAAGAGATGGAGAAGGTTGACAGTTGTACCATATTCCTGGGTATGTAGGTTAATTTTTCATTGTAGACAGAAGTGGACGTATAGGCAAGAGACACAAGGAAAATATGACACATAGGGCAAAAGTGAGTGCTAGTTGAAGGCTTAAAACTCAATTTGAAGGCCACAGGGATTGAAGAGTTAAGTGCTACAAGATAATACATGCAGGTAACAGGGTTTAAAGGATGAAAAATAATAAAGACACAAAAATCACAGCATTTAAAAACAAAATTATAAGCACAGTATAAAATAAACCATGAATGTAGTAAAATTAGCAGACAATTATACAGGAAGGCCAGATAAACCCAGCGTAAAAATACAAAAAACCTTAAGCCAAAATGGATAAAGGAAACACCAAGGGGTCTGGGATCAGGACATAAACTATAATGTTCCAGGATTGGGCATACTTCAGATGCATCACTGTGATATCAACAAATAAAGATCAAAAATTTGAGAAAAAAAAAAGTTTCCGTAGTTTGTTATAAACAGGTAATTTTTCTCCTTCACTGATGTGTGCTGATTAGGCTGCACTGATGGGCACTGATGAGGCAGCACTGTTGGGCATTGATGGGCACAGATAGGCTGCACTGATGGGCACTGATAGGCGGCACTGATAGGCAAATCTGATGGGCACTAAAAGGTGGCACTGATGGGCAGTTGGGCACTGATAGGTAGCACTGATAGGTGACACTGATGAGGAGGCACTGATGGGCACTAATTGGCAGCACTAGTGGGATCTTATTGGCAGCACTGATGGGCACTTATTGGCAGCACTGGGGGGCACTGATTGGCAGCACTGGTGGGCACTGTTGGGACGGCACTGATAATCAGGACGCTGACAATCAGTGCCCTGATTATCAGTGTATAACCCTTATAGAGCTGTCAGCATGAGGAGTGCTAATAATCAGCTTCTATTTACATCCATGATCAGCTGTGGTTGGACAAAGCTGATCATGTGGTAAAGAGCCACTAATTATCTTTTTACCTCAATCTGTGATCAGCAGTGTCCTCTAGACCAGTGTTTCCCAACTCCAGTCCTCAAGGCACACCAACAGGTCATGTTTTCAGGCTTTCCATTATTTTGCACAGGTGATTTGATCAGTTTCACTGCCTTAGTAATTACCATAGCCGTTTCATCTGAGGGAAATCCTGAAAACATGACCTGTTGGTGTGCCTTGAGGACTGGAGTTGGGAAACACTGCTCTAGACACTGTGATCACAGAGCGCGCTGCCTGCGTCCCACAGCAGGCGCAATCATGGGATGCTGTCATATAGCGGTCTCCCAAAACTAGACAGACGCTCTGTAGCCATTATTCAGCTATAGCATGGTTAGAAACTGGTTAAGGGGAAGCAAACACGCACCTATTAGGTCTTAAAAGGGAGCAGTAAATATGTGCGGTTGAGCCATGTTTTCACTGTCCCCCCCAATCGCAAGTGTAAACAATGCCTTACTCTTCTATTGCTCCTTTAATGTCCTATCAGCTGACTGACCATGTGCTGTGCTGATGCTGCAGTGGAGAACCTGGTTATCCTGCCTGGTAGTGATATCTAGATCTAAAAAATGGCTGTACGGAATTAAAAATCTTTTGTAAGGTAAAGCAGTTCTCATATAAATATGCACTGATTTATTTAGCTGCTTGTTCAGCTTTAACATTAAATTACATCAATTGGCAGACATTTACCAAGTTCACTGATAATATAAAAAAATTAATATTTTTTCAATCTGTGGTTTAGGAAGCTTTGGCTTAATAATTATTTATGTACCAATTCCTGAACCTCTGAATGATTTACATGACATGCATAATATAATCCTACATATCAAATTCTGCTGATGTTTTCTCTTTGTTGCTAGCTAATAGGGAATTTCTTCTGAATGAGCCAGATGTTAAAAAGGAACTGTTAATATACATAGTACTTAATAAGTGAAACCAAGACTATGGTGCTTGTTGGTAATCTATGAAAATATAACATCAAGCAACATACAATATGATTACTGCAATGTAATTTAGTAAATGTCAAATAATGAATAAAGGCAAAGGAAAAATAGCCTGTTCATTTTGCAAGTGAATTTTTCCATGGCTTAGTGAATGTGGTGAAAATTCAATGTACAAAGATGACCACGCTCAAAGTCCTCTCTGGCAAGATACCCCTCCACGTTGAGGGCATGTGGATTAATATGGTATAGGAGGGGGGCACTCACTTATCCTCCATTTCCTAGCTTGCCATGCTGCATGCTCGGATAAGCATACTTTCTTTCTTGTTTTTTTTTAAATGCACACCAAACCCGAGGGGTCGGTTAGGGAAGTTCGGTTGACTATTATTTTTATTTTTTTTGTGTGAGGGCTCTCGTATTTTTAGGGGAACCCTATGTCAATTTTTTGATGCAGCGTCCCCTTTTACCATTAATATCAGACCCTCCCCTAAGATAAGAGTCTAATATAGGTGAAGGGAATCCCTGGCAATTTGTTTACAAACAGAAATTAACCAGCCAAAGCTGGCAATTTAACAGATTTTCTTTGAAAATTTCAGTTTTGCTGCAGTTGGTTTTATACATTGTTGCTGATGCGCCATTTCATAGGCAAATTAAGGGCATCAAACCGGCATATTATTTAAAGCGGTGGTTCACCCACACTAACAACATTTTAGCATTAAATTAGGCATAGTAGCGCGAGCTACAGTATGCCTGTATTGATTTTTTTAGCCCGGTACTCACTGTGCAATCCTGTATAGAAGATTCCGACTCCCCGCGGGGAATGGGCGTTCCTATCAAGAGGGAGGATGATTGACGGCCGGCTATGGCACGTCACGCTCCCCGAAGATAGCCGGAACGGGTCTCGGCTCTTCACGGCGCTATACGGCGCCTGCGCACAGACTATGCGCAGGCACCGTGAAGCGCCAAGTCCTATTTCGGCTATTTCCGGAGAAGCGTGACGTGCCATAGCCGGTCGTCAATCATCCTCCCTCTTGATAGGAATGCCCATTCCCCGCGGGGAGTCGGAATCTTCTATATAGCATTGCACAGTGAGTACGGGGCTAAAAAAATCAATACAGGCATACTGTAGCTCGCGCTACTATGCCTCATTTAATGCTATTAAAAAAAAAATGTATTAGGGTGAACCACCGCTTTAAAGGAATTTCTAAGCTCCAACCAGCCTGCGACCAACCAAATTAACCTGTCTAACAGTATGCGTTAAAAACAGGGGTTTAGTTGCACACATTTGCAAATACATGCGTAAGCTGCAGGCCCCGCCAAGGCACCCTGTATCCTGCAGACCCTAACTCTCAATTTGGAGAGTCTCCTCAGTGGGAGCACCCTTTTTTTTGTATTGCTGACATATTAGTCAGGCAACGCACTTTTGCTGTCATTGTGCTATGTGCTGGGTGTCTAGTGTTATGTGCTGGGTGTCTAGTGTGTCTAGTGTGTTCCTGCGCCTTTAAGGAGGGTTGGGCTCACTCCAGTCATCTGCCCTTCATCTATCCATCAGAATACATGTGCTCCCACTGTGGAGACTCTCCAAATTTAGAGTTGGGGTCTGCAGGATACAGGGTGCCTTGGCGGGGCCTGCAGCTTATGCATGTATTTGTAAATGTGTGCAACTAAACCCCTGTTTAAACACATAATGTTAGACAGGTTAATTTGGTTGGTCGCAGGCTGCTTGGTAAGTTCAGCTTGGAAATTCTTTGGTTTTATCTGACATGCGTTCGCCCTTCCGGTGCTCCTTGCTGTGAATACCAGTTATAGGACGGGGCAGTGACCCTTTTTTTTGTAATGTTATTTAAAGGAATTTAGCATTTTCAATGTTGACCTAAAGTGTTTATTAAACCCTCACATATACCCTGTGAAGTGAAGTTTTACTTGTTTATTTGTAGTCTTCTCTTTCCTACACCCCTTCAAAAGGGAAGAATCATGTTAAAATATTTCTCCATCTGTTAGTATCACAGAAGAGGGGCAGAGAGGCTGCAGTTAGACCCCTTTCACACTGAGGAGTTTTTCAGGCGGTACAGCGCTAAAAATAGCGCTGCTATACCGCCTGAAAACTCCTGCACTGCATACTCAATGTGAAAGTCCGAGGGCTTCCACACTGAGGCGATGCGCTGGCGGGAGAGGAAAAAATCTTCTGTCAGCAGCATCTTTGGAGCGGTGAGAGGAGCAGCATGTATACTGCTCCTTCACCGCTCCTTCCCATTTAAAACAATGGGAAACCGCGGCAATACCGCTCCGCAAATGCACCTCTGCAGAGACGCATTGCGGGCGGTATTAACCCTTTATCGGCCGGTAGCAGGGGTTAATACCGCACTGCTAGCGGCTGAATCCCGCGGCAAATCCGACGGTATAGCGCCGCTATTTTTAGCGGCGCTATACCGCCACCGCGCCTCCCGCCCCAGTGTGAAAGGGACCTTACAGTGCATGAGAGCCAATTGGAGGAAAGGAATACACACCCTTTCACCCAGCAGAAGAACTGTGTTGTGAATAGACAAGCTGTTGTGCTGAGCTCCCTCCCTGACACAAATTTTATCTCACGCGTCGGGAAAACTTCAGAAGTGACTCATGCTGATAACAAAGGAACGGAGCACCAGAGAGAAACACCACTTAGAGCTTTGGAGAGAGCTAAGTAAACAGATATATGTGATTTGCTCAGATTTCATGACTGAGGTTTACAACCACTTTAATGCATTATTAACCGCTAGCCAACCAACCACCGCGGTTATAATGCGGCAGATTGGCATGGCTGTGCAAATCACCGTATCTGTACATCGCTCCTTTATGACGTCACAGCCTGTCCCCGGAACCGATGCGTGGGCGCAATGTAAACATGAAATGTAAACATGCAATGTAAACACACAAATCTCGGTTCTCTCAGGGGAGAAGAAACAGATTGTGTGTTCAGTGTTCATACTAAGTATAAACACAGATCGGTTTCCTCCCCTAGTCAGTCCCATCCCCCTACAGTTAGAACACACCTAGGGAACACATTTAACCCCTTGATTGCCCCATAGTGTTAACCTCTTCCCTGCCAGTGACATGTATACAGTAATCAGTGGCTATTTTTAGCTCTGATCGCTGTATAAGTGTCAAAAGTGTCCAATCTGGCTGCCGCAGTGTCGCAGTCCTGATAAAAATTGCAGATCGTGCCATTACTAGTAAAAAAAAAAAATAATAATAAAAATAACAAATCTATCCCCTATTTTATAGACGCTATAACTTTTGTGCAAACCATTAATATACGCTTATTGCAATTTTTTAACCAAAAATATGTAGAAGAATATATATCACGTCACTGGGGAAGCCTGAGCTCTCCCTTGCACCAGAGGGGGGTGGGGTCATGTGACTGGTGGCCCCGCCCTCACCTACATAAAAGCTGTCACTGGCTGAAGCCACGTCATTCGCCGGGCTGTCTCCTGTGGAGACAGGCGATGCGTGAGCTGGATGGACATCTCATCGCTGGATCCTGGACCTGGATGAAGAGGAGATCTTTTAATCGCTGAACCCTGGCGGAGAGGAGATCACCCGTCGCAGGATACCGACAGCGTTGGAGCGGAAACCGAGATTGGATTACCACCACTGGATTTTTTTTTTTTTTAATAAAGGACTTTCTCCAAGTGTGTTTTTACAATTCTTTACACTTTCTTAGTGAAATGGTAGAGGTACAATGTACCCCATTACCAATTCACATGGGGGGTGGCATCTGGGGGTCCTCTTTGTTAAAGGGGTCTTCCAGATTCCGATAAGCCCCCCGCCCGCAGACCCCCACAACCACCGGGCAAGGGTTGTGGGGATGAGGCCCTTGTGAGGACATGGTGCTTTGCTGGTGCCAGCCTGCAATATGCTGAAATTGTGATGCTATAGGTTAGGGGTAGGCAGGCTTTCAAGTTCTATAATATTGCAATGCCTTCAGTTTTTAGTCAAAGTTGCCTAATCCTCCATATATATTCCTGATAACAGTATTAATGTGTTTAATTTTTTTTAGGGGATCCATCAAGGAGAGTTAAGCTATAGGCATTAATGTTTTTTAACCACTTAAGCCCCGGAGCATTTTGCTGTCCAAAGACCAGGCCACTTTTTGCGATTCGGCACTGCATCACTTTAACTGACAATTGCGCGGTAATGCGACGTGGCTACCAAACAAAATTGACGTCCTTTTTTTCCCACAAATAGAGCTTTCTTTTGGTGGTATTTGATCACCCTTGCGGTTTTAATTTTTTGCGCTATAAACAAAAATAAATAGAAAATTTAGAAAAAAAATCTATATTTTTAACTTTTTGCTATAATAAATATCCCCCAAAAATATATAAAAAACATTTTTTTCCTCAGTTTAGGCTGATACGTATTCTTCTACATATTTTTGGTAAAAAATTGCAAAAAGGGTATACTGATTGGTTTGTGCAAAAGTTATAGCGTCTACAAAATAGGGGATAGAATTATGGCACTTTTATTATAATTATTTTTTACTAGTAATGGCGGCGATCTGCGATTTTTATCGTGACTGCGACATTATGGCAGACACATCGGACACTTTTGACACATTTTTGGGACCATTGTCATTTTTACAGCGATCAGAGCTATAAAAATGCACTGATTACTATGAAAATGACACCGGCAGTGAAGGCGTTAACCACTAGGTGGTGCAGAATGGGTTAAGTGTGCCCTAGGGAGTTCTTCTAACTGTAGGGGGGATGGGCTGTGTGATCACCGCTTCCGATTACAGGAAGCTGTGATCACTGTCCTGTCTCTAGGAAGACTGGGGAAATGCTTGTTTACATCAGCATTTGCCTATTCTTCCTCTCACGATCGCGGGTATGCCCATGCACATCGAGTCCGCGCGACCCGCGGTCGGAGTCACAGAGCTTTTGCAGCGGGCGTGCGTGAGCGCCGGCGGCGGCGCGCACCCGTCCACAATGCCCGCTTCTTAAAGGGGACATATATGTCCCTTTTGCCTGTCCATGCCATGCTGCAGACGTATATCTGCGTGCGGCCGTCGGCAAACGGTTAACATTATGCTCCCATCAATGAGATTTGGGTTGAGCACACAAATTTTACTTATGTAAAGATCAAGACATGACAAGGTCTCCCTAAACTCAATTGTATTGAATTTTAATGAAACTATAACCTGAATGGTTGTTATAGATATTACTGAGGAGTTGACCTAAGGGTTTCTCAAAGATTACATCCTTAATAACTTCATTCAGGGAATAAAAGGTATCACTAATGTGTATCTAATGTGAAAAACAACAATGCAATATAGTGCAGCTCCCCAGTTCTTAGACGGCAGTTATTAATAAAGTTACTATGCCTTTTTCTCTGTTACTAAAAAAACTGAATAATAAAACAAAAATGTATCTAGACTACTATGAAAAAATGTTAAGTGGTAATTTGGGGAATGAAACATTAAAGCGGTAGTTCACCCTCCTTCACCCCATTATTCCATTACTTTCGGCATCGTAGCGCGAGCTACGGTATGCCGGTCTTAAATTTTTAATCCCCGTACTCACTGTGCTATTGTTGATTGAAGAATCCGACTCCCGCGGGGAATGGGCGTGCCTATGGAGAGGGAGGATGATTGACGGCCGGCTCTGGCACGTCACGCTCCCCGAAGACAGCCGGAGTAGGTCTCGGCTATTCACAGCGCCTGCGCACAGGCTATGCGCAGGCGCCGTGAATAGCCAAGCCTATTTCGGCTATTTCCGGAGAAGCGTGACGTGCCAGGGCCGGCCGTCAATCACCTTCTCTCACCATAGGAACGCCCATTCCCCGGATTCTTCAATCAACGATAGCACGGTGAGTACGGGCATAAAAAATGTAAGACCGGCATACCGTAGCTCGCGCTACGATGCCGAATTTAATTGTCTAATAAAAAAAAACTTTTTTTTTTTTTTTAACAGGGCGAACCCCCGCTTTAAGAAAAAAAAATGAAAAATATGTATCCTTTATTGTGTCAGAATTGTTGAGCAAAATGACGTATACACATAAATGACACTTTTGTTGATTTAAAATTTAAACTTTATAAATATAACTTAATCCAACTAAAAATAACACATCATTAGAAAAATACAAAGACAGCCATTGTATGCACCAATTCATTTAAAGGTTACTTAGGACATTAGTTCAAATAATTATAAAAATAAGGTAATCTGGAAAGAATTAAGCAATTAAAACGCCAGGTCATGCTAAGAAAAGCAGAGAATGTGTTTTTGTCCTTCCATTTACTCCCATTATCCTTGTAATGTTCCTAATTTAGTTTAACCTCTACAAAGCTACAAGAAATAGGTCATAATTCTTTTGTGTTATGACGTAAATGATTTTTTTAGACAAGTCAGGGAATCGACTGTATTGATACTATTGATGACAGGAAGGACATTAGTAATCTTCTGTGTAACTGAATATGTAACTTTAAGATTTTAAAACAGACAGTTTATATAGTTAAAATAAATGTGCGATGCAAAATAAATGATATACTGAGAATAATGAATAGATTTTACTGGAATGCATTTTGAATGTAATCAGCTATAATGGCTTTTCAATATGGTTTCCGATTTTTTGGTATCAAGACCTAAGGTTTTGAATGTACAGTTTTTCTACATTCAGAATAAATTGCAATTCACTGGACAAACCAAAAGAAAGTGAAATGATGCTATGATAAAAGGGGATGCTTAGCACAGTTCAGTGAAAGGAAGCTGAAGTCATAATGGGATGAAAACAAAATGCCGTCATTAGATAGGGGTCAGAGGGTGTAACTTTTTGTTTTCTTTTTTAGAGAGATAATACTTTAACTATTTATTTATTTCTTTATTATGAGAAAAATCAATAAATAAAATCAAAGAAGTGCTTAAAAAACATTGAATACAATAATCCAAGCAAATTATCATAATAGCAAGCAATGTGGCCAATGCACAACAATTTACAACCCACAAAAGCCATCAACATCATAAGCAAAAGTGATTATTTATATTTTTGACTGATCACCAGGAACAAATGCACAGGCCTATTTACACTAGACGTAGTTCCTGGGACCCCTTCCACTGTATAACGGTAGGTGAGAACACCCCCCAGTTCGGTTCTCACCAGAATGCCTCGAACAGGCAAAAAGTTCTAGCGAACATGCAAACCCTATTAAAGTCTATGGGACACCAACATGAAAAACCAAAAGTGCTAATTTTAAAGACTTATGCCGCGTACACATGACCGTTTTTCACGATGTGAAAAATTACATTTTTTTTATGTCATTAACTGCTTCCCGACTGCCCACCGTCATATTATGGCGGCAAGTCGGCTCCCCTGCGCGAGAGCCCGTAGCCGGGTACCAGCAATTGCTTGTTACAGAGCGGGGACCGGGAGCTGTGTAAGTAAACACACAGCTCCCGGTCCTGTCAGGGGGGGAAATGCTGATCTTCTGTTCATACAATGTATGAACAGAAGATCAGTCATTTGCCCTAGTTAGGCCACCCCCCCTACAGTTAGAACACACCCAGGGAACATACTTAACCCCTTCCCCGCCCCTAGTGTTAACCCCTTCACCCCCAGTGGCATTTTTATAGTAATCCAATGAATTTTTATAGCACTGATCGCTATAAAAATGCCAATGGTCCCAAAAATGTGTCAAAAGTATCCAAAGTGTCCGCCATAATGTCGCAGTACCGAAAAAAAACGATGATCCCCGCCATTACTAGTAAAAAAAAATATTAATAAAAATGCCATAAAAATATCCCCTATAACATTTGTGCAAACCAATCAATAAACGCTTATTGCGATTTTTTTTTTAGAAAAAAATGTAGAAGAATACGCATCGGCCTAAACTGAGGAAAAAATATATTTTTTTATATATTTTTGGGGATATTTATTATGGTAAAAAGTAAAAAATATATATTTTTTTCAAAATTGTCACTCTATTTTTGTTTATAGCGCAAAAACTGAAAACCGCAGAGGTGATCAAATACCATCAAAAGAAAGCTCTATTTGTGGGAAAAAAAAGAACGCCAATTTTGTTTGGGAGCCACGTCGCATGACCGCGCAATTGTCAGTTAAAGCGACGCAGTGCCGAATCGCAAAAATTGCTCTGGTTTTTGGGCAGCAATATGGTCCGGGATTAAGTGGTTAAAAACGATTGTGTGTGGGCTCCAGAGCATTTTTCGCAACGTTAAAAATGGACATTAAAAATTTAGAACATGCTCTAAATTTTGACGTAGTTTTTCACGTTGTCATTTTTCACGTTGTCATTTTTTACGTCGTAAAAAATGGTCGTGTGTAGGCTTTAACGACATGAAAAAAACGCGCATGCTCAGAAGCAAATTATGAGATGGGAGCGCTCGTTCTGGTAAAACTAGCGTTCGTAATGGTGATAGCACATTCATCACTCTGTAACAGACTGAAAAGCGTGAATCGTCTCTCACCAAACTTTTGCTAACACAAATTCAGCAAAAGCAGCCCCAAGGGTGGCGCCATCCGAAAGGTACTTCCCCTTTATATAGTGCCGTCGTACGTGTTGTACGTCACCGCGCTTTGCTCGAGCATTTTTTTTTTACAATCGTGTGTAGGCAAGGCAGGCTTAACAAGAATCGGGTTGAAAAAAACAGTTGTGTGTACGCGGCATTATATGCAAGTTATTGCCATAAAAAAAGTTTATGGGGACCCAGGTACTGCCCTAGGGGACAAATATCAATGCAAAAAAACGTTTTTAAAACGATAATTTTTTCAGGAGCAGTGATTTTAATGATGCTTATAGTGAAACAATAAAGATGAAATATTCCTTTAACCACTTCAGCCCCGGAAGAATTAGCTGCTCAATGACCGGGACATTTTTTGCGATATGGCACTGCGTCGTTTTAACTGACAATTGTGCGGTTGTGCGATGTTGTACCCAGACAAAATTGACATCCTTCTCATAAATAGAACTTTCTTTTGGTGGTATTTTATCACCCCTGCGGTTTTTATTTTTTGCGCTATAAACAACAAAGAGCGACAATTTTGAAAAAAACACAATGGCCCAGATTCAGGTAGAACCGTGCAATATTTGCGTGGGCAAAGGGCAACGATTTTTGCTCTGCGCCCACGCAAATATTTCGATTTGCCCGCGATTCACGGAGCAGTAGCTCCGTAAATTGCGCGGGCGCTATGCTAATTTGCCCTGCGTAAGGGCGCCTAATGTAAATGATCCCGCCGGGGGCGGGAATCATTTAAATTAGGCGCGCTCCCGCGCCGAGCGAACAGCGCATGCTCCGTCGGGAAACTTTCCCGACGTGCATTGCGGCAAATGACGTCGCAAGGACGTCATTTGCTTCTAAGTGAACGTGAATGGCGTCCAGCGCCATTCACGAATCACTTACGTAAACGACGTGAAATTCAAATTTCACGAGCGGGAAGGGTGGCTATACTTTAGCATTGGCTGCGCCTACTATGAGTAGGAGCAGCCTTATGCTAAAGTCGCCGTACGGAAACTCCATACCTTGCGTGCGCAGGGGCCGCGCAACTTTTGTGAATCGGTGGTAGTATGCAATTTGCATACTATACGCCGATCACAATGGCCGCGCCCCCTAGCGGCCAATGCAAGAATGCAGCCTGAGATATGAAGGCATAAGGAGGCTTATGTCTGTCATATCCTAGGCTGCAGTCCGCGTAGCGATGTTCCTGAATCAGGGGCATTCGCTACGCGGGAGCAAAACAGCTATTGCGCCGCGCAACTTCTTGAATCTGGGCCAATATCTTTTACTTTTTGCTATAGTAAATATCCCAATTTTTTTCCTCAATTTAGGCCGATATGTATTCTTCTACATATTTTTGGTAAAAAAAACGCAATAAGCGTATATTGATTGGTTTGCGCAAAAGTTATAGCATCTAAAAACTATGGCGAAGATTTATGGCATTTATATGGCATTTTATATGGCTTTTTTTTTTATTTATCTGCAATTTTTTGTGGTATTGTGACATTGCGGCAGACCGGTCGGACACTTTTGACACATTTTTGGGACCATTGCCATTTACAGAGCGATCAGAGCTATAAATATGCACTGATTACTATGTAAATGCTACTGGCAGGGAAGGAGTTAACACTCTGGGGCGATCAAGGAGTTAATTGTGTTCCCTATGGTGTGTTCTAACTGTGGGGGAAGGGTAATCACTATAGGAGATAACAGATCGTGTTTTCTACTTTGTAGAAAGACACAATCTGTCCTTCTCTCCTCAGACAGCATGGGGATTTGTGTATTTACACACACAAACCTCTGTTCACGCGTTCGCGTGTGGCCAGTGGTGATCGCGTCCGCCAGCCACGCGCATCAGGTTCCCCTCAGTGCAGGTAAAGCATGCACGCCTCGGGCAGCACTCGGGCACCCTCTGGTGGCTCTCCTGGGCAAAGCTGTATATGTATGGGATTTCGCCTAGGAGAGCCATTCTGACGCAGTATATCTGGGTGAGCTGGTCAGGGACCGGTTAAATATCGTGCCTGGGGGGTCCCCTTAGTCTGCCTGTTCAGTGGCGCATATGTGTAAAGATGTATAGAACATGCCGCAGCAGTAATGACATTTCTAAAGGAAGACATTTAATTTAAACCTGCTCACGGCAATATAGATGAAAAATCGGTGAAAAACACAGCGTAGGGTCCCCCCCAGTCCATACCAGGCCCTTTGGGTCTTGTAAGGGTTTTAAGAGTAACTCCATGGCAAAATGTACAAAAAATTGGCATGGGGTCCCCCCAAAATCCATACCAGAACCTTATCCTGGCATGCAGCCTAGCAGATCAGAATATGGGGGGACGAGCGAGCACCCCCTCCCCCTTAACCATACTAGGCCACATGTCTTCAACATGGGGGGGTGGGTGCTTTGTAGATGGGGGCAATGGCCTCTTCCCGACAACCCTGGCCAGTGGTTGTCATGGTCTGCGGGCAGGGGGCTTATTAAAATCTGGAAGCCCCCTTTAACAAGGGGACCCCCAGATCCCTCCCTCCTATTGAATGGGTATCGGCTACATTGTACCCCTACCTATTCACCAAAAAAGAAAAAAGATATAGTTTTTGACAATTCCTCCATTAAAAAATACAAAAGAGTGTCTTGCATAGTAAATCCACCATTAATAATGCCCCCGATGGACGCGAAATATAAAAAAAAATGAAAAATCTCCCGGCAACTGTTGTCTTTTCGCTTTGACAGCTCATATATAGGCAAGGGCGGGGTCATCCGCTGACATTACCTGATGACCCCACCCCCTCTGACATCACAAGGCATCTCATGACGTCAGAAGGTCACTCGATTACGTCACTGGGTGGCCCCACCCTTGCTTATATAACAGCTGTCAAAGCCAAGAGACGCGGTCACCGGGAGATACCGTTTTTTTCTTAATTTTGTCATAGGGTTATCCTTAACCACTTCATTACACTGTATTATATACTCTGTACTGCACTATATACCCTGCACTGTATTATATATACTACACTGACTGAACTATATACTCTGCAATATATTATATATACTATACTATACTGATGGCACTATATACTCTGCACTGTATTATGTAAACTAAACTGATTGCACTATATACTCTGAACTGTATTATGTATACTACACTGACTGCACTACATACTCTCCACTGTATTATATATACTACACTGACTGCATTATATATACTACACTGACTTCACTATATACATACTCTGAACTGTATTATATATTCTACACTAACTGCACTATATACTATATACTCCGAACTGTATTATACTGTATATAATACACTGATTGACTGCATACTACACTAACTACCCTGCCTAATCTCTATTCATTCACTATGGGCCTAATCCACAAAGGGGATACGCCGGCGTATCTACTGATACGCCGTCGTATCCCTGTTTCTATCTATGGAACTGATCCACAGAATCAGTTTCACATAGATAGGCAGAAGATCCGACATGTGTAAGGGACTTACACTGTCGGATCTTAGGATGCAGTACCGCAGCCGCCGCTGGGGGCATTTCTCGTCGAAATGCCGCTTCGGGTATGCAAATTAGCACTTACGGAGATCCACGAAGCTTTTACGCTTCGTTTTTTCTCCGTAAGTATTAGTTTGCCGTCGCAAAATTAGGGCTGCTTTTACAAAGTGTAAAGTTAGTACACCATGTAAAAGTAGACCCTTCGTTCCTGCGACGCTGTCAAATTTCTTTTTAAAAAAAAAATTTCACGCCGCATCTTTTTTTTTTTCCGACGCAACTTTTTTTACCAGGCGTGATTCACAAAACTCGGCGTAACGTAAAACCGCGCAAAGCACGTAGGGAAAATCGCGTCGGGAGCATGCGCAGTACGTCCGGCGCGGGAGCGCGCCTAATTTAAATGGGACTCGCCCCATTAGATTAGGAACGCCTTGCGCCGGACGGATTTAAGATACACCGCTCAAAATTTCTAGGTAAGTGCTTTGTGGATCGGGCACTTAGGTAGAGATTTTGCGGCGGTGTAACTTAAATGGGAAAAATTACGTTGCGCCGGGTTTTTGTGGATTAGGCCCTATATACGTTCTTCAAGGTCCCAGCAGTACTGATTCACAAAAGTTTTTGGGAAAGGGAAAAAAAAAGAAAAACAAACACACACACACAAACAAATGGTAATAAAACTAGCATAGTTAGTGAGATAAGACAGAGGGAGAGCTGTAGACTGGGGGTTGATAGCCACAGAGGGGGTCATAAAACTGTTGGATAGTGAGTAATAAAACCCATATCTAAATTTAGGCTGTTATTTTCTGTCAAATCCATTTTGTTGCTAAAGGACCAGGCCCCTTTTTGCAATTCGGCACTGCATCGCTTTAACAGACAATTGCGCGGCCGTAATAAATATCCCCAAAAAATATATTTATATTTATATTTTTTGATAAAAAAAATTTAAATAAGCGTTTATTAATTGGTTTGCGCAACAGTTATAGCGTGTACAAAATAGGGGATCCTTTTATGGCATTTTTATTAATAATTTTTTTTTACTAGTAATGGCGGCGATCAGTGATTTTTACCGTGACTGCGACATTATGGCGGACACATCGGACACTTTTGACACTATTTTAGGACCATTGTCATTTTTACAGCGATCAGTGCTATAAAAATGCACTGATTACTGTGAAAATGAAACTGGCAGTGAAAGGTTTAACCTGTAGGGGGAGCTGAAGGGGTTAAGTGTGCCCTAAGGGAGTGATTCTTACTGAGTGGGGGCGTGGCTGTGTGGGGGGGGCTTACTAGGAAGCACGGGGAGAGGTTTGTTTACACTTACCTCTCCCCGTTCTTCAGCTCTGTGACCCGATCGCAGGACACCGGCGGCGATCGGGTCTGCGGGTCCCGTGGGCACAGTCACGGAGTACCTGACTGGGTCACAAAAGCGCCGCCGGCGTTGCGCTCGTGACCCACTGATGCGCATATTAAAGGGGGACATACCATGTACGCCAATATGTGCAGCCGTGCCATTCTGCCGACGTACATCGGCGTGTGGCAGTTGGCAAACGGTTAAGGCCCCTTTCACACTGAGGAGTTGCAAAACCGCAATAAAAACAATGAGCTCTATTAGCGCTGTTTTACCGCGCTTTGGCCGCGTTATCGCTAAAAATTGCGTCAGAAAACAACCTCACCCCCTTACATCACATCCTGTGCACTTCCTGCTTTTTCGTCAGAGAAGAAATAGAACAGGGAGAAGATGGAATATTATGAGCTACTGTTGATGTTTGTGCTACATGACCGCAATGTTGCTTTTAGGTTCATCACATCCAACAAATGCACTCAGAGATAAGACAATTTGTGTTGCTCTATCATGACCTGAGAGTGCACCCTGATAAATTCAGAAATTACACTCAGATGAGCATCGCAACGTAAATAACAATATCCGAGTTCTCTAAACCCAGTCCCGGTAGTCCCAAACTCCTTAATACCAGTCCGGTAGTCCAAAACTCCTAACCCTAACCCTAATCCCAGACCCCATAGTCCCAAACCCCTAACCCTAACCCTAATCCCACTCCTCATAGTCCCAAACTCCTAACCCTAATCCCTCTCCTCGTAGTCCCAAACTCCTAACCCTAATCCCACCCCTTTTTGTCCCAAACCCCTAACTCTAACCCTAATCCCACTCCTCATAGTCCCAAACCCCTAACCCTAGTCCCACTCCTCATAGTCCCAAACCCCTAACCCTAATACCACTCCTCATAGTCCCAAACCCCTAACCCTAATCCCAGTCCCCATAGTCCCAAGCCCCTAACCCCACTCCTCATGTAACAGGCGCTCTCGGCGTTGTAGTGCGTTCTACGCTGGAACGCATATGGTGCCCGCGTGATGACATCATCGCCCTGTGCCGCGTACGTTCCAGCCTGGAATGTGGAAGTGCGCAATGAATCACGGCTTTTTCACACTGCACCTGTCCCCTGCCTATATAGGCATTCACAGTTCATAGAAACCTTGTTCTATTATTGTCGGCCGTAGCCGGCTTGGCTAACGAACTACAGGTACCATCAATCCCAGGCTGGAAACCATCCCACTCTTGCATCTGCATTGCAAACTCTAGAGATATCTACTCTCCATAAAAGAATCCCTTTGCTGCTGAACTACAACAAGACTCATCCTCTGCAAACGGATAAGTAGCCATTGTTTCACTTGTAGTGCTTCAGAATCATCTGCTACATATATTGTTTCTAATCAGTTGCTGTATTGGACTCTGGCTTGCTAAGTATTAAAATACTGCATGAGATTGTCTCTTACGCAACTATTGGCTGCCATCACGATTACTAATTACTACGTACTTGACATAAGTGTTACTTGTTTATGGGCCCATGCCTTAAGTTACTGAACATGTTTGCCTTATCTTTTCTATGCTAAAGGTTGAGGATATTTCATACCTGCTCCCTTAGTGATCTAATGCATTCTTTATGTTAAAGTGATATGATGTAGAGAACCCCAAACTCCTGTTCTGTTTGGAGTGACACCTGGGGTCCGATACTGATAATCACTTGCATACAGAAGTGCATTGAAATCCTCACGTGCATTGGAATCTTTTAACGCTAGGGGTTGGATGCATGTTGTAATACCTCCGCCCTTAGAAGCTCAACGCATTCATATATGTGAGAGAGAAGATGTAGTGACCCCCCAAACTACTGTTGTCTGATTGGAGTGACGCCTGGGGCCTAATACTGAATTCTCACATAGAGAAGTGCATTGAATTCCTTTCCTATCCGCAGTTGTGGTTCACTCCCGTTCACCAGAGCTGTTTCAGAATTATAGAACCTTAAAATGAACCCAGCGGAACTTGCCAATCATGTGGTCGCCCTTACTGAAAAGGTAGACGCGCTTGCTTAAACTGTACAAACCCTGCAGTTGGAGAACCAAACACTGCAAGAATTAGTTGCGCAAAATCCAAATGTGCCTCGTTTTCCCCTTGAACCTAAGGTCAATCCACCTGCACTTTTTACTGGTGATCAGAAGACCTACAGAGAATTCATTAATGCATGTAAATTGATGTTTGAATTATGCCTTCCCCAATGTCAGGATTAAGGTGCTTACCCTCATATCCTATTTACGTGGAGAGCCACGTGCTTGGGCAAATACCTATCTAGAAAAAGAGGATCCAATCCTAAATTCATGTCCGTCCACAATTTTTAGCAACGATGTCCTTGCTTTATGATGACTTCAACAAGCAACTCACTGCGGAAATGCTATTAGGAATCTCAATCAAGGTACAAGCCCAGTTGAGGACTTCATAGCCGAATTTCAGAGCTGGGATCTCGAGACTGAGTGGAACGATGTTACCTTCCGTAACTATTTTCGTCTCGGCCTTTCAGAACCACTCAAGGATGAGTTGGCTAGAGCAGATCTCCCTCAATTTCTTGACGATATGATACAACGTGCTATCACAATAGATCATAGGCTAAGAGAGAGACGAGCTGAATGTTCATCAAATTCCACAGCACCTGTCCCTACACCTCAAAACTTGAGTCTGTCCCCTTTTGATGAAAAAATGGACATTGGGACCGTGCAAAGTGGCAACAACCCTGCAAAGCCTTCTGAATGATGTCTTAAGAGACTTTCTGGACATGTGCGTAGTGGTGTGTCTAGATGACATAATTAACTGCTCAGTTGAACTATTGCAACATCGGAAATATAAATCGGATGCCTATTTGCAAGACTCATAGCTCATTCCCTCTACGCCAAGTTTCAGAAATGTTGTCTTTGAATAGACCTATATTCCTATCCTTGCCTTTGTTATTTTTTCAAAAGGCGATATAAAGTTTTTTTTGGGGGTTTGCTAATTTTTACAGAAGGTATATAAAAAAATTCTCACTTGTGAAACCCCTTACCTTGTAAGCCTTCACTTATTGAGATCCCCAGGAGGGTATCCCTTAAGAGGGGGTACTGTAACAAGCGCTCTCAGCGCCGTAGTGCGTTCCACGCTGGAATGCATACGGCGCCCGCGCGATGATGTCATCGCCCGGTGCCGCGTGCGTTCCAGCCTGGAACGCGGAAGTGCGCCGTGAATCACGGCTGTTTTGCACTGCACCTGTCCCCTGCCTATATAGGCATTAGTGTTGCTCACGAATATTCACATTGCGAATATTCGTTACGAATATGGCATATTCGAATATTCGCGAATAACTCGAATTTCGCGGCCAAAATTCGCTATTCCGAATATTCGTATTTTTTCAAATTTATTTTTAAAACAGATCACATCCTAGTGATCTCCATCGACGTCTAAAAGCATTGCTGGTATGATTAGAGACCCTGGGCCGAGTAGCTAAGCTGAGGCGATCCTTTTATGTTGCCGAATATTCGCAATCGCGAATATTTGTATTACGAATATTCGCGAATACTTTCTCCGCCCTTCTTTTGCATTAGAGCCAATCAGAGTTCTCCTACCACAGTTGTCATAGGAGAGAGTGGAGTGTTTCTGTGCGTTTTTCCAGTGTATCACATCTTCAAAGAATTTTCCATCTTTTGTCCCGTGTCATCATTTGCATTTCACCTCTTTAATGAGAATAATAACTGTTTAACATAAAGACATTTAAGAGATGTCAACGTAGTAAACGGTTTACTTGGCTTTTTTTTAACTCAACAGAATCAGGGGCCCCAGTGTGCGGTTGATCTTTACCTAACTCAATACAGGTCAGTCTAGAGGAGAGATCTGTATTTTCCAAATCTATGGTTATTCAATATTTATTAAACTAATCAATATACAAATTGGTCAAAGTAAACCCTCAAATCTATATAATAATGTATTTATTTTATTAATACCTTGTTGTTAGTTGCAGGGTCCATTACGTAAAACCACACTTTCTCCAAAGGGCAGGTGAAATTGAATGTTTCAAAATATCGCAATCAATTTTGCATTCGCATTAGCGAAATTTCGCAATCAATTTCGCATTCGCATTAGCGAAATTTCGCCAAAATTTTTTTTTTATAAAATATCACGAATATTCGATTTTAGCGAATATTTCACGAATATTCGTCTATATATTCGTGATATATTGCGAACTCGAATATGGCGTATTCCGCTCAACACTATATTAGGCATTCACAGTTCATAGAAACCTTGTTTCTATTATTGTCGGCCGTTGTCGGCTTGGCTAACGAACTACAGGTACCATCAATCCCAGGCTGGAAACCATCCCACTCCTGCATATGCGTTGCAAACCCTAGAGATATCTACCCTCCATAAAATAATCCCTTTGCTGCTGAACTACAACAAGACTCATCCTCTACAAACGGATAAGTAGCCATTGTTTCACTTGTAGTGCTTCAGAATCATCTGCTACATATATTGCTTCTAATCAGTTGCTGTATTGGACTATGGCTTGCTAAGTATTAACATATTGCTTGAGATTGTCTGTTGTGTTCTCGGGTGCTTACTGTGGAGTAATTTAGGGGGGACATACACTCTCAAGTTACCTGAGCTATATTTGTTTCTCTTACGCAACTATTGGTTGCCATCACGATTACTAATTACTACGTGCTTGACATAAGTGTTACTTGTTTATGGGCCCATGCCTTAAGTTACTGAACATGTTCGCCTTTTCTATGATAAAGGTTGAGGATATTTCATACCTGCTCCCTTAGTGATCTAATGCATTCTTTACATTAAAGTGATATGATGTAGAGAACCCCCGAACTCCTGTTCTGTTTGGAGTGACGCCTGGGGTCCGATACTGATAATCACTTGCATACAAAAGTGCATTGTAATCCTCACGTGCATTGTAATCTTTTAACGCTAGGGGTTGGACGCATGTTGTAATATCTTCCGCCCTTAGAAGCTCAACGCATTCATATATGTGAGAGAGATGATGTAGTGACCCCCCAAACTCCTGTTGTCTGAGTGGAGTGATGCCTGGGGCCTAATACTGAATTTTCACATAGAGAAGTGCATTGAATTCCTTCCCTATCCGCAGTTGTGTTTCACTCCCGATCACCAGAGCTGTTACACCTCATTGCCTGAAAACCCTAACCCTAATCCCACTCCTCATAGTCTCAAACCCCTAACCCTAACCCCAATCCCACTCCTCATAGTCCCAAACCCCTAACCCTAATACCACTCCTTATAGTCCCAAACCCCTAACCCTAATCCCACTCCTCATAGTGCCAAACCCCCAACCCTAATCCCAGTTCCCATAGTCCCTAACCCAAACTCTAATCCCACTCCTCATTGCCTGAAAACCCTAACCCTAATAACACTCTTCATAGTCCCAAACCCCTAACCCTAATCCCACTCCTCATAGTCCCAAACCCCTAACCCTAAACCTAATCCCACTCATTGCCTAAACACCCTAACCATAATCCCACTCCTCATAGTCCCAAACCCCTAACCCTAAACCTAATCCCACTCCTCATAGTCCCAAACCCCTAACCCTAATATCCCACTCCTCATAGTCCCAAACCTCTAACCCTAATCCCACTCCTCATAGTCCCAAACTCCTAACCCTAATCCCACTCATTATAGTCCCAAACTTCTAACCCTAATCCCACTCCTCATAGTCCCAAACACCTAACCCTAATTCCACTCCGCTTAGTCCCAAACCCCTAACCCTAATCCCACTTCTCATAGTCCCAAACCCCTAACCCTAATCCCAGTCCCCATAGTCCCAAACCCCTAACCCTAATCCCACTCCTCATTGCCTGAAGCCCCTAAACCTAACCCTAATCCCAGTCCTGATGGCCCTAATTATGAATAAATGCATTTATATTTAAATTCAGAATACATAAACATAAACTCAATTTTTTTTTTAACTATGAACATTTATTAAATGTATTGTTTTTTTTTGTAATTGCACAACATATGCATAACATTTTATTACACAACATATACATAACTCAAAAATATTTTAGAAGATTGGAAATCTATTTAATCTATATATACAAACTTTATTATATACACTTTTATTTCAAATAATCAATACATAGAAACAAACAATGTTTAATAAAACTTAACTGATAAAACTTAATCATCAAACTTTTAAGAAAACTTTAATCAAAATATATACATTTTAGTGTAACCTATTTACAATTATAGGTCTTGATAACATGGTGGGAGAGGGTGTGAATCCTCTCGAGGGGTAGGAGGAGGAGGATGTTGAATTGGGGGACAGTAATTAGGGGGCATGTCATATGGCCCAGCCTGCAATCTAGAATTATATTGGGGGTTCATCATAAACATCAAATTTAGTCCACATGTAGGATGATAGGACAAGGCCCGATTATGATAAGACATTTCCACTGTTTGATTCCCATATCCACCATGGTGTTGTTGGTTGAGATTTTCGAAAAGGCTGGGAGCGGACACTTGTGGACGTTGATTTTTGCTGATAGGATTGAATCAGTCTCATAATGTCTATTTGGAGATCGCATTGTAAGCCCTGATCCAATTTTTCAATTTGTAAGATCAAACTTCTGGTGAAAGAAGTAATCTCACTAGATTCTTTTTTTTGGGCGGCAATTACATTTTTTACAACATCTAAAAATTCCTGATTCTGTTGTGACTTTGGTTTGGGTTTGGCTCTAGAGTTTCCCTTTCTTCTTGGTGGCTCTGGTGTATTGTCTGTATTATCTCCTCCATCTCCCTTGTCTAAATCTTGTGTCTCGTTGGTACTTTCGTTTTATTGGGTTTGGTTCAGCTCCTCTTCCTCTGTATCAGTACTGAAATTGCTTTCTGTTCTGAAGAAAATATAAATGATTAGACAATGCTAAATGATTATTGCAATTATTATTTCTATACATTTCTTTTAAACAAACATTTTTAAACAATGTATAAAAGTATACTTACTGGGGCAGATCCACAGACAGAGTACGCTGTTGTATCTACTGATACGCCGGCGTACTTTCAAATTACCCGCGTCGTATCTTTAGTTTGAATCCTCAAACCAAGATACGACAGCATCTGTGTTCGATCCGACAGGCGTACGGCTTCGTACGCCTTTGGATCTTAGATGCAATACTTCGGCGCCCGCTGGGTGGAGTTCTCGTCGTTTTCCGCGTCGGGTATGCAAATTAGCTATTTCCGTCGATTCACGAACGTACGCGCGGCCGTCGCATTTTCTTACGTCCTCTGTAGTTGGCTTTTTCCAGCATATAGTTAAAGCTGGTATTTTGCGGCGTATAGATAGACTTGCCATGTTAAGTATGGCCGTCGTTCCCACGTCGAAATTTGAATTTTTTTTATTTTTTGCGTAAGTCGTCCGTGAATAGGGATGGACGTAACTCACGTCAAAAATGACGTCCTAGCGATGTCATTTAGCGCAATGCACAGCGGGAAATTTTGGGACGACGCATGCGCAGTTCATTCGGCGCGGGGACGCGCTTCATTTAAATGAAACCCGCCCCCTAATCGCAGATTTGAATTCCGCCGCCAGAAATACACTACACCGCCGTAACTTACAGCGCAACATTTTTGAGGATTCGAAAGAACGCCAGGTAAGGTACGGCGGCGTAGCGTATCTCTGATACGCTGCGCCCATCTAAATCTCTGTGGATCTGGCCCACTGTCTCTGCTGTATCACAGGCTTCAAAAATTGCAGCTCTGAATAGTGACAATACATTCTCCCCAAATTACCGCCGGATCCACTTCTAACATTTTGCTGTTTTAAATATTCTCTTCGGAAATTGTCTCTCAAAGTTTTCCAGCGAACCTTGATCATTCGCACTGAAAAATACAATTAATTGTTTTCTTTTTACAGATATCTTGCCTCAGGAAATACCCAGACTTTTTATGGGCGTAAGATGTTGATTTCACGCCTCACTGCCTATCACAGTTTCGGAGGCCATGAAATGCCAAGATAGCACAAAACCCCCCAAAATGACCCCATTTTGGAAAGTAGACACTCCGGGGCAGATTCATGTAGAACTGCGGCGGCGTAACGTATCTCATTTACGTTACACCGCCGCAAGTTTTACGGGCAAGTGCTTGATTCACAAAGCACTTGCCTGTAAAGTTGCGGCGGCGTAGCGTAAATCCCCCTGGCGCAAGCCCGCCTAATTCAAATGATCCGGGTAGGGGGCGTGGATCATTTAAATTAGGCGCGTTCCCGCGCCGATCATACTGCGCATGCTCCGTCTTGAAATTTCCCACCGTGCATTGCGGGACATTACGTTGCAAGGACATCATTGGTTTCGACGTTAACGTAAATGGCATCCAGCGCCATTCATGGACAACTTACGCAAACGACGTAAAATTTTCAAATTGCGACGCGGGAACGACGGCCATACTTAACATTGGATACGCCACCTAGGGGGCGTGTTTATCTTTACGTCATGTATCTCTTACGGAAACAACGTAAATTCACTACGACGGGCAAGCGTACGTTCGTGAATCGGCGTAACTAGTAATTTGCATATTCTACGCCGACCGCAATGGAAGCGCCACCTAGCGGTCAGCGTAGATATTGCACCCTAAGATACGACGGCGTATCTTAGGCATGTTTAAGTGTATCTCAGTTTGAGAATACACTTAAACATACGACGGGCTTAGATTCGGAGTTACGTCGGAGTATCTGCTGATACGCCGGCGTAATTCTATGTGAATCTGCCCCTCCAAGTTTTTGCTGAGAGGCATGTTGAGTATTTTGCAGATTTTGATTTTTGTCAAAAAGTTTTGAAAATAGAAAATTTCCTTTTCTGTCTTCATTTTCCAAAACAAATGAGAGCTGCAAAATATAATTTTTTTTGTAATTTTCCTAAAACTTGTGGCAAAATATACAATATTTTTTCTTTTTTCTTTTGCTGAATAGCAATTTCCAGTGGGGCTAATGCACTATAACTGCAAGCCATGCTCAATTATGGAATGAAATACCAACTGTGCTTGGCTTGCAGTTTCAGCTCTGCCCCACTGACTTGAATGGTCAAGTTTGACAGGCGGTGACGCTTATCAACTTGGCATACTGCAGTAAATTTGCTACAGGGTCTGGTAGTATTGTACAGTCAGGTTATTCCAAAAGACCAGACTGGCAATTTGATAAAAGATGTATGCCAGAAATAAGACAAAATTAATTAATTAATAATAACAAAATAATAATCAGGTAGTATATGAAAATTAAATGTTTGATGAGCACTTAACCACTTAAGACCCGGACCATTATGCAGGTAAAGGACCTGGCCATTTTTTTCAATTCGGCACTGCGTCGCTTTAACTGATAATTGCACGGTCGTGCGATGTGGCTCCCAAACAAAATTGGCGTCCTTTTTTTCCCCACAAATAGAGCTTTCTTTTGGTGGTATTTGATCACCTCTGTGGTTTTTATTTTTTGCGCTATAAACAAAAATAGAGCGACAATTTTGAAAAAAATTCAATATTTTTTACTTTTTGCTGTAATAAATATCCCCCAAAAATATATAAAATTATTTTTTTTCCCTCAGTTTAGGCTGATACATATTCTTCTACATATTTTTGGTAAAAAAAATTGCAATAAGCGTTTATTGATTGGTTTGCGCAAAAGTTATAGCGTTTACAAAATAGGGGATAGTTTTATGGCATTTTTATTAATATTTTGTTTTTACTAGTAATGGCGGCGATCAGCGTTTTTTTCGCTACTGCGACATTATGGCGGACACATCGGACACTTTTGACACATTTTTGGGACCATTGTCATTTTCACAGCGAAAAGTGCTATACAAATGTACTGATTATTGTGTAAATGACAATCGTAGTGAAGTGGTTAACCACTAGGTGGCGCTAAGGGGTTATGTGTGCCCTAAGGAAGTGATTCTTACTGTAGGTGGGTGTGGCTGTAGGCGTGACGTCACTGATCGTCATTCCCTATATCAGGGAACAGACGATCAGTGTCACTGCCACAGTGAAGACGGTCCCACGGTCACGGTCACGGAGCTTCGGACCCGGTCAAGTGAGCGCGCAAGCCGTGCCATTCTGCCGACGTATATAGTCGGTAGGGGGTCCGTCCTTAAGTGGTTAAAGTGGAACGTCACTCTCTCAATCAACATTGATTAATTTTTAATTCGTAAATAGGAAAGTATAACATATTTAGATGTTTTCATTTTTATTAAATTTCTTCCGTTGCTTAATGATTTCTTGCCTAGGCAAATAATGTCATACATCCCAGAAGTACTCAGGAAGGTCAACAACTGGGTTAATTTTTAAGTAACTCAGGGGTTTTCAGGAGGGGAGGAGAGGAGGAGGGGGTTTTCTTACCTAGGCACGCTCCCCTGCATGCATTTTTAAGATAAGGGCAGGAAGTAAATGCTATATGAGTTAGTTGCCCTTACTCAAGTTGGCTGTGGTCAGAAATGCTAGAGGGTTATTTTTCAAAGAGATTTCTCAACAAAATAAAGCATAGCCACATATGTGGATGGGGAAGTTTGCTTTAAATATTAATATTGTGCTAAGATCCAATTTAAGTGTGAGAAATATTGACACCTAGGGGCAGATTCTCGTAGAATGGCGTAAAAATGGGCGGGCGTAACGTATCTGATTTACGTTACGCCGCCGCAAGTTTTTCAGGCAAGTGCTTTATTCACAAAGCACTTGCCTGTAAAGTTGCGGCGGCGTAGCGTAAATCACCCGGCGGAATTCAAATTCGGTGGGTAGGGGGCGTGTTTCATTTAAATGAAGCGCGTCCCCGCGCCGAACGAACTGTGCATGCGCCGTCCCTAAAATTTTCTGGCGTGCATTGCTCTAAATGGCGTCGCAAGGACGTCATTGGTTTTGACGTGGACGTAAATTACGTCCAGCAGCATTCACGGACGACTTACACAAACGACAACATTTTTAAAAATTTTGACGGCCATACTTAACATTGGCTGCGCCTCATATAGCAGGGGCAAGTATACGCCGGGAAAAGCCTAACGTAAACGTCGTAACTTTACTGCGTCGGCGCCGCTTACGTTCGGGAATTTGCGTATCTAGCTAATTTGCATACTCGACACGGAAATCGACGGAAGCGCCACCTAGCGGGGAAAAAAATATTGCCGGATAGAATGGATATCTATGCGTAACTGATTCTAAGAATCAGTCGCATAGATACGACGGCCCAGATTAGGACTTACGACGGCGTACATGGCGCTGCGCCGTGGTAAGCCCTTTGAGAATCTGGGCCACAGTCTTCAATTTTCATAACTTGAAGGACTAAAGCCCACACTTTCTTATGTATAACATAGTACCATTTTCTAGAGCCATTTCATTACAGGTGAAATCTAACACAGCTCTTGGTCTCACTACAGCAAGTAGCAGTGGAAAGAAAATCACATCACAAGGTTAGCTGCAGACTCATCAATGCCAGGTCTAATGATAAGCATTAGTGCATCAAGTTATAACTATGTGTGCATATATGTGTTTTATAAAAAGCATGACGTATTCCCATCTGCTGGCTGCACTCTTGTGCTTCTAGTGTATACAAGTAAATGTGCTTACTTCCCAATCAAGAAGCGCTTTAAAGAAATGCAGAGAGCACATGAAGCTGTCACACTTTTTCTTGGCAGTGGAACATTCATTTCATTTACAGCTTTTCTCAAGGGAGCTGAAAGATGAGCTGCAGATAAGAAGCAATAGAGGAAATGATGGAATGCCTTGGCTGTTTGTTTCCTCATTCTGTTGCCCTTTGGGATTAACACTGACTGATTAACCTCTTGTAAATATGCAATCCATGCTATGCTGTCAAGGCACGTGGTTTCAGATTTTCATTTGCCAGTAACATGAACAAAACTGAATGTAATGAAATGTAACTCCCTTCCCTTTTAAACTTCATGGAGACATGGAGTGTTGATTAGGTTACACATTACCTAATGGAATGTAAAAAAATAAGTTGCATATAAGCCACCAAAAATACATTATTCTGCGTTATTGAATATTATTCATTTTAGACACAAATTCATTTCAGACACAAATGTCATACACACATTCAAACCAATTTCATGTGGAAGCCACAATT
Source organism: Rana temporaria (assembly GCF_905171775.1). NCBI lineage: Eukaryota > Metazoa > Chordata > Amphibia > Anura > Ranidae > Rana > Rana temporaria. Next base: position 490,895,607 of record NC_053489.1, read on the forward strand.
TTTTTGGACTGTGTGAAGGAACCCATGGAAACACAGGGATAGCTTATATACTTCACGCAGAACGTGACTCAGGTGTGATGGAATCTAGGACCAAAAAGATTAAAGCAAGAACCTTAAAGCGGGGTTTCACCCAAAAAAAAAAAATGTTTAACATTACATTCAGCCGAGTTGTCAGAATGACAATCGGCTGTTTTTTTTTATTTCATTGCCGTACATACCGTATTTTCACCGCCGCTTCCGGGTATGTAATCTGCGGGACTGGGCATTCCTAATTGATTGACATCCTTCCGACCGTCGCATACAGCGCGTCACTAGTTGCCGAAAGAAGCCGGACTGCGAGTCAGCTCTATATGGCGCCTGCGCACCGACGTTCGGCTTCTTTCGGCAACTCGTGACGCGCCGGTCGGAAGGTTGTCAATCAATTAGGAACGCCCAGTCCCGCAGATTACATACCCGGAAGCGGCGGTGAAAATACGGCAATGGAATAAAAAAAACAGCCGATTGTCATTCTGACAACTCGGCTGAATGTAATGTTAAAACATTTTTTTTTTGGGTGAACCCCCGCTTTAATTCCTTTAGGTAGCCTCAATGAAAGGCTATATATTTTATCAGATTTTTTCCAAACATGTTTGTCATGTATGACATAGGAGGTATATGCCCTTATTTAATATTTAGGGTACACCTCTGTAGAATATAGGGATGATGAGTGCCATAATGTAACAAAAGACAAAACTTTTTGGGGTTGTTTTGGAGGACTGTAGAGGGAGTAGAGAAGGATTAGAACACCTGTCAGTTTTTATTGCTGTCTGTGCCCTGGTTAGAGAGATTTACCATAGCTACTTGTGATACAATATTTTTATTGAATGGATAAGTTCAATTGGTTACATAAATGAGGTTATATATACTTGAGAGATGTAATCTAAAGAGATCTTAATTGTATTTGCTACTTGGTCAAGCTTTTTTAGAATGTGAGCAACATTTCCTTTATGAACATGAAAATAAGTGTAGTAGACCCTTAGCACGCTCGACCTCCAAGAAACAGTCTAGGTGTTATATCTCAAAGGTGTGCTGCCCTCAGTGCGGCCTAGTATATGCTACTGAACAAATAGCTTCTACTTTTCATGATTATTATTCTAAATGATATAACGTATTTTTCTGACCATAAGGCCGCATACCGAATGAGGTTCAGTTTCATCGGTCCAAACCGACCGTGTGTACGGCCCATCAGTCTTTTGTCCTTCGGACCAAAATTTTAAAACTTGCTTTAAAATCGAACCGATGGACCACTGACCGATCGGGCCAAACCGATGGTCAGTATACAAAAGCATCGGTTCAAAACCCGCGTATGCTCAGAATCAAGTCTACGCATGCTTGGAAGCATTGAACTTCGTTTTTTTCAGCACGTTGTGTGTTTTACGTCACCGCGTTCTGACCCGATCGGTTTTTGAACTTATGGTGTGTACACACATCAGACCATCAGGCCACTTCAGCGGTGGACCGATGAAAACGGTCCGTCGGACCATTCTCATCGGATGAACCGGTCGTGTGTACAGGGCCTAAGATGCACCTTTTCCCCCAAAAATATGGGGGAAAATGTTTCTGTGTCTTATGGAGCGAATATACACCAGGCACCACCCCCTGCCATCACCGGCAACGCCTCCCCTCGTGTCCGCCAATACCGTCCCCCATTGCCGTCACCATGTTAGTACCGGAAGAGAGACAGGAGAGCAGAGGACAGACATCTCAAGCTCCCACGAGCACCGGGCTATCTTCTGGGTGGGTCTGACACTGTTGCTGCACTGTTGCTGAGCCATTATGGCACTAGTAATGCTGTATTTATGGCAATGGTCAGGCTGCATTTATGGCAACAGTCGGGCTGAATTTATTTCAATTGTCAGGCTGCATTTATGGCAATGGTAAGGCTGCATTTATGGCAATGGTCAGGCTGCATTTATTTCAATTGTAAGGCTGCATTTATGGCAATGGTCAGGCTGCATTTATGGCAATGGTCAGGCTGCATTTATTTCAATTGTAAGGCTGCATTTATGGCAATGGTAAGGCTGCATTCATGGCAATGGTCAGGCTGCATTTATGGCACTGGTACAGTAAGTCTGCATTTCTTTGGCACAAGGCAAGCTGCATTTCATGGGCACTGGTTTTAGTACACCATTTGGTTCAGAATATTTTTTTGCCTGCGTCTTATGGAGCAAAAAATTTGAAGGATACATCTATATCAACATCAGATGGTTACAGTCATCCCCAACTCTCTGACTATATCCATGGTACTGCTTTACCCAGCTTGTTGGAGTAGGCCTACTGAGTCCTTTTTCAACAGCAAAACTTACTCAGGTCCTTAAATCTGTGAAACCAGATAAAAGCCCTGGCCCTGATAACTTATTTGAAGTACAAATAAGTTTTAATGTATTTGATAAAATATAATACAATTATTAAATTATAAATAAAAAGGGGGATGAAAAATAGGAGCAGGAAAAAAGAAAAGGAGGGATTAGGACATATTGTGGACAGCTGTATTTTCATTTTAAAAACATGGGGGAAGGGTGATTAATGAATGAGATTGTATTTATACAGAGAGAAAGAAAATAATTATCAATTTTAAGCTGGCTGGTTTAATGGCGCCGTGGAGACCACACTTTTATTTTATTTTACACCTTCTCTATTTGTCCTGTTTACCATTATCTTTAAGTGAAAGAAAATCCAAATTTTGAGTTGACACCAGAACACTAATAGAGGGGAGATCTTCCAACAGGAACACTAGTTCTGGTGACACTGGTGCCACCCCAGGATTACTTTGCTTTAGAGGGAATTCTCTCACTTGCTGTTTTGGCTATCGGACATAGATGGCAACAAAAAAAACAGGGGTTATAAGTTATAACCTTCTCTTATGCCGCGTACACACGGTCGTTTTTCGGCATGAAAAAAAACAACATTTTTCAGCATGTCCAAAAAACAACGTTTTTCAAACTTCATCATTAAAAACGATGTTGCCCACACACAATCGTTTTAAAAAAATGATGAACAAAGCGCGGTGACGTACAACACGTACAACGGCACTCTGAAGGGGAAGTTCTATTTGCCTTTGGGCTGCTTTTAGCTGATTCCTTGTTAGTAAAAGACGATTCGCGCTTTTTTGTCTGTTACAGTGTGATGAATGTGCTTACTCCATTATGAATGGTAGTTTTACCTGAACGAGTGCTCCCCGTCTCATAACTCGCTTCTGGGCATGCGCGGGTTTAAAACGTCGTTTTAGCTCACACACGATCATTTTTTACAAAAACAACATTTCAGAAGCCGAAAAAACGATGTGAAGCCCACACATGATGATTTTAAATGACGTTTTTAAAAATGTCATTTTTTTCATTGCCGAAAAACGACCGTGTGTACGCGCCATTACTCTATCGAAAATTAGAAAATAACTTTTTCCTTTATTTACACTTTAATGTTGGAGACAGAGTTCAATATTGGTTTAAATTCTATAGCTGGCTATATACATATTACAATATATGTGTGCAATCTCTGTACGATCTCTTTTTTATAGTATGTAGTGTGAACTGTGAAGTCAAAACTAAAAACCATGTTCAACAATATCCAGTCTGGTAAACACTCAAGCTAAATAGCAGTTTGTTAATACAGAGGAGATTGAAACAACAGGTTGTAATGTGTGATCAGCTGGCTATTTACCCCAAAAATATTATTCTTTAATTATATTATAAAAACTCTATGCAAAAGGTAAATTTCTCATTGACTTGTATACTATATATGCATTGCATATACTTTGTTCAATACATGTATTTTGTGTAAAGGACATAAGTAGTTTCCAAATATAGCCTGTAGTCAGTTATGTGACCACACACATACACATGAATAATCACAAATACTCAGGGTCATAGACATTTATGCAAGGGAAAGGAATAGTAATCATAAATATACCTTCTAGATACAAACAATAATATTAATAAAGCTGGAGTAATCTCTCAGATTTTTCTATGAATGATGGTCACCAATACAGGAAGTGAGGGAGAGATGTTATCTTCGGGGACATAGTAATAGAAGCCTTAGGCCGTGTACACACCAGCGGATCTATCCGCTGAAAACGGTCCGCCAGACCGTTTTCAGTGGACAGATCCGCTGCGTCCGCTGCCGGATTTCTGTCTGATGGTTGTACAAACCATCAGACAGAAATCCGCGCGTAAACAATACGCGGGGCGTGGCCGCACCGTCGCCGCGACGATGACGCGGCAACGTGGGCGGCCCTGGAAGGTCAAAGCTTCCATGCATGCGTCGAATCAGTACGACGCATGCGAGGGATGGTGGTCTGTTGGACGTGTCCGGTGAGTCTGTACAGACGACCGAACACGTCCGACGGACAGGTTTCCAGCGGACAGATTTCTTAGCATGCTAAGAAATTTTCATCCGCTGTAAACTGTCCGATCCGCCGGACAATTGTCCGCTCGGGCCTACACACGACCGGATCTGTCCCCTGAAACTGGACCAGTTTCAGCGGATAGATCCGGTCGTGTGTACGGGGCCTTACAGTGGTTGTAATCCTTTCCCACTTTAGAGCTTTAATAAACATACCTTTTTTGGCCAGTGTTATCTTTCCACTGAAAATCGTTTTTATTTACTAAAGTTCTAATTTAAAAAAAAATATATAATTTTTACTCCAATTGTTTTCTTTGGTAGGGGTTTCTGTTACCTTTTATAGGGAATTTGTGTGAGTTCCTGATATAGAACTGTTGTTGAAAGGAAACTTGAAAGGAAGTATGGAGGAGTCTGTTGCTGTTGCAACCCATTCGTTGCGGTGTGCACTGTTGGGTGGACACAGTGGATTGCGTGTCAGCCCGCTGTAAGTGGCCCAGATACCAAGTGATCGCTGTGCATAACATGCCACATAGTAAACAAGAGTCATGAATAGAATCCATTCATGACATCATTGTTTACTACTTTGTGTGGCCACATGGTGCCTGGGCCAGTCACAGCACCCTGTACCATGTGATAGCTGTGGGCCAATTACAGCATCACAACAGTAAATAATGAGTCATATATGAAAGCAATTTAAAACAGTTAAAAGGATTTGTGTTACAGTGATCATCACTGTAATTGCAGTGTCAATATGGTCACACTGATATGTCACCTGTCAGTATCCCTGATCACCACCACACCAGTCATAGGATGATGCTGTACTGTACTAGTGACAGTATGTACATTTTTTTTTTTATATTTCATTTCTTTCATTTTAATACAAAAATTGATAAAAACTCACCATATATCTTACTAAACACCTTGTCCTCTATTTCCAAAAAGGAGTCATGTTGGAGGTATGTGTACTGTCCTGGCATTTTAGGGCCTCAAGAAATGTGATAGGCAGTCAGTACATCAAGATTTATCAGTTTTCAAATATACAGTATATACCAAAGTTTTAGACTATTAGCTGGATTCAGAAAGATTTACGCCGGCGTATCAGTAGATACGCCGACGTAACTCTGAATCTGCGCCGTCGTAAGTTTAAGCGTATTCTCAAACTGAGATACACTTAAACCTAGCTAAGATACGACAGCCTGCGCCATCGTATCTTAGGGTGCAATATTTAGGCGCTTCCGTTGAGTTCGGCGTAGAATATGTAAATCCCTAGATACGCCGATTCACAAACGTACGTGCGCCCGTCGCAGTAAAGATATGCCGTTTACGTAGCTGGCCTAGTCAATGTTATATCAATCACGTCGGGTCACGAGTAATTTACATAAAACACGTCCCCCATCCTCATTTGAATTAGGCGCGCTTACGCCGGCCACATTTACGCTACGCCGTCGTAAGTTAGGAGGCAAGTACTTTGTGAATACAGTACTTGCCTCACTGACTTAAGGCGGCGTAGCGTAAATATGATACGCTACGCCGCCTTAAAGATGCAGCGCCCTACTTGAATCTGGCCATATATATTCATAACAGAAACTAAGAAAAATGTGTTTCTTTTTTTCAAAATGTTCAGTATTGTTCCTTTAACCTCTTGACCACCGCCCCATGTCAAAAAGACGTCCTCCTTTTTAAAGTTGAATATCTCGATAACGGCAGCAGCTGCTGCCACAACCGAGACATTCATCTTTTCAGGGGGCGGTGGTGTACACGATAACGGCGGTCTCCGCGGCGGATTCGCCGCGAGATCGCCGTTATCGGTGGCGGGAGAGGGCCCCCCCCCCCTCCCGCCGCTCTCCCGCGCTCTCCGCCGCTTACCGGAGCCGTCGGTAGCGGCGGAGGGGATCCGATGTGTCCGGCAGCTGAGCGGGGACGGGACTGAAGGAGAAATCTCCTTCACCCGTCCTCATAGCTCTGCTGGGCGGAAGTGACGTCAAAACGTCAGTCCCGCCCAGCCTCTTAAAGAAACATTTTTTTTTTTGTCATTTGAAAAAATGACATTTTTTTTTTTTTTTTTTTTTTTTTTTGCATTTAAGTCTAATTATGAGATCTGAGGTCTTTTTGACCCCAGATCTCATATTTAAGAGGACCTGTCATGCTTTTTTCTATTACAAGGGATGTTTACATTCCTTGTAATAGGAATAAAAGTGATACATTTTTTTTTTTTTTTTTCAGTGTAAAAAATTATAAAACTAAATAAAAATAAATAAGAAAACCCAAAAATTTTTTTTTAAAGCGCCCCGTCCCGACGAGCTCGCGCGCAGAAGCAAACGCATACGCGAGTAGCGCCCGCATATGAAAACGGTATTCAAACCACACAAGTGAGGTATCGCCGCGATCGTTAGAGTGAGAGCAATAATTCTAGCCCTAGACCTACTCTGCAACTCAAAAAATGCAACCTGTAGAATTTTTTAAACGTCACCTATCGAGATTTTTAAGGGTAAAAGTTTGACGCCATGCCACGAGCGGGCGCAATTTTTAAGCGTGACATGTTGGGTATCATTTTACTCGGCGTAACATTATCTTTCACAATATATAAAAAAATTGGGCAAAATGTATTGTTGTCTTATTTTTTAATTCAAAAAAGTGATTTTTATCCAAAAAAAGTGCGCTTGTAAGACCGCTGCGCAAATACGGTGTGACAAAAAGTATTGCAATGACTGCCATTTTATTCCCTAGGATGTCTGCTAAAAAAATATATATAATGTTTGGGGGTTCTGATTAATTTTCTAGCAAAAAAATTGTGATTTTCACATGAAGGAGAGAAGTGCCAGAATTTACCTGGTGGGCAAGTGGTTAAATAGCTAAAAACCCAGTGGTGATTGAATACCACCAAAAGAAAGCTCTATCTATGTGAAAAAAATAATGTAAATTCCATTTGGATATAGTGTTGCATCACGAAGCAATTGCCAGTTAAAGTAGCACAATGCTAAACAGCAGAAAATGCCCTGGTCATGAAGGGGGTAAAACCACTTTTTACTACAGATAAGTCTATAATAAGGCTTACCTATAGTTACCATGGATATCTCCTAAACCTACACGGTTTAGGAGATATCCCCTATATCAGCATGTGCTGACGTCATCGACACATGCGCACTGAAGCAACAGCTCGTACGCGCCATAGCTTCAGCTGACGTGCCGTTACCAGCGGCTCCATGCGTGGCAGTAACTCTGGCAGAGATGTCGCCAGCTAAAACGGTGTGTCAGCACCGCTGCGGGGCTTCGATCTAAGGTAAGTATATCATAATGAGCTAGTATGCTATGCATACCAGCTCATTATGCCTTTGTCTTGCATTTTTTTTTTGCTCCCCATGGGTTTACAACCACTTTAACTCCTTTCTGTTGTGTTGTGTAACCACTTGCTGCCAAATCACGTAACAATGCATCATTTAACTTCAAGTGGTTGTACCAGGTGTTAGAGCTAAAGAGCAAAGCTCTCTTGTAATAGCAATTTATAGCAGCTTGGTTGCTATAAAAAGCAGTGCCCCCCCTCTCGCCGCTTCCATGGCTTACTTGGGCTCTCCCTATAGGCTCCATGCACACTAGTGTTTTTTTAAGCTAAAAAATGCTGGAAAAAACGCTGGATAAAAAACACGTTTAGGAACCTTTAGGAGCATTAGCGTTTTATTTGCGTTTTTGCAGTTCCTTTATCAAAAAAGGGGGAGGGGGGATCTAAAAATGCTATTGGTAGCATTTAGGAGTGTTTAGGATCATTTAGCAGCATTTAGGAACATTTTTGCTGGAAAATTGCTCCAAGAAACTCTACAAAAATATAACTTTTTCTGCTGCTAGATGCTAAAGCTCATAAAAATACTGATAGCCTACATTAGTGTGCATGGACACATACGATAACACTATTTAACTTCTAGAAGCAGTAAAAAATGCTAATAACAGATTCTAGGAGCTTAAAAAAATGCTAGTGTGCATGGATCCTAAAGCAGAACTAAAGTCAGGCAACAAAAAGATTGCTAGGTAGTAGAGCTCTTTAGCAGTAGAGGCTTTTCATGTCTTTTCTGACAAAAAAAAATCCTCTCCTTTCTTCTAGCAATTTAATACATTTCTGTACACAGCCTTGAAATATTGAACAGTAATTGGTACACACGTGGCTTATTTCTGGCATCTGTAAGATGGAGTATGAGGACAATTGATAGATGCATATCCAGAGGGCATGTGTATAGGTGCCTGGCATCTTCTCACTGCTCATTGGGCAGCCACTGATTGTGTAACCCAGTGTTTCTCAACTCCAGTCCTCGGGACGCCCCAACAGGTCATGTTTTCAGGATTTCCCTGAGATGAATTGGCTGTGGTAATTACTAAGGCAGTGAAACTGATCAAATCACCTGTGCAAAAAAATGGAAAGCCTGAAAACATGACCTGTTGGGGCGCCTCGAGGACTGGAGTTGAGAAACCCTGGGTTACACAATCAGTGGCTGCCCAATGAGCAGTGAGAAGATGCCAGGCTCAGAAGAAGTGCTGGAGAAGGTGGCACCAATGGCAACAGAGCAACAAGGGTAAGCATGCCAGCTCTAGAAGAAAGCAATTCAGGAGGTAATTCTGACATATTGTGCAAGCATGCTGTGCATATTTGTACATTGTGTCAAAAGCCCCACAGGTGGTAGTTCAGTTCTGCTTTCATTCAAAAGACTTTATCCATTGATAGAAATTGAGGGCCATGAAACTATACCTTTTCCTGATTCAGAAAACGTAATACACACCCAACAGGTCACAGAAGTCTGGGAGAAAACGAACACTGTTTTGAGTGATTTAGGTAATTGGGAATGCACAGATCTATGTCCTGAATTGTACATTGTTTAAATGAGATAGTGACCACCATCAAGAAGAAGCAATAAATTCAGAGGTTGTTAATTGCCCAAACAAAAGGTCTGGACAATGTTAAAATTGTTTGAATCATGTCACCTTAGTTTGAGCTCAATGCATTAATAAGGATAACAAGTAAAACCCCAGCCATAAATTGAAGACCAGAGGTATCTTACTTTATGCTCCCTTTGATCCTTATAGAAAGAAAAGCCTATTTATGCCACTTAGCAGAGAAAGCATTCTTTTGTTTTTGTGCACTAGGAATTATAGCACCCTGCCTTGACCAAATAAGCACTTTAGCCAGCCGTGTTACAAACATAAATAGTTTGAAGAATTTCAATTACAATTTAGACATGTTAAAATAAACATCACAAGCACCAAATCCTTTTTATCAGCTGAAAGTTAGTTGGCCCCAACGAAAAAGTAAAGCCGCGTACACACGATCAGTCCATCCGATGAGAACGGTCTGATGGACCGTTTTCATCGGTTAACCGATGAAGCTGACTGATGGTCTGTCGCGCCTACACACCATCGGTTAAAAAAACTATCGTGTTAGAACGCGGTGACATAAAACACAACGACGTGCTGAAAAAAATGAAGTTCAATGCTTCCAAGCATGCGTCGACTTGATTCTGAGCATGCGTGGATTTTTAACCGATGGTTGTGCCTACTAACGATCATTTTTTTCCCATCGGTTAGGAATCCATCGGTTAAATTTAAAGCAAGTTGGCTTTTTTTTAACCAATGGTTAAATAACCTATGGGGCCCACACACGATCGGTTTTGACCGATGAAAACGGTCCATCAGTCCATTGTCCTCTGTTTAACCTATCGTGTGTATGAGGCCTAAGGCCGCGTACACACGATAGGATCGCCAGAGGTGAATGGTCTGAAGGACCGTTCTCATCAGTCCAAACCGATCGTTATTTAACCTTCAGTCAAAAAAATTAGAACTTACTTTAAAATTGAACCGATGGACGCCTAACCGATAGGTCAAAACCGATCGTTAGTATGCAAAAGCATCGGTTAAAAACCTGCGCATGCTCAGAATCAAGTCGACGCATGCTTCAAAGCATTGAACTTCGTTTTTTTCAGCACGTCGTTGTGTTTTACGTCACCGCGTTCTGACACAATCGTTTTTTTAACCGATGGTGTGTAGGCGTGACGGACCATCAGTCAGGTTCATCGGTTAACCGATGAGAACGGTCCTTCGGACCATTATCATTGGATGGACTGATCGTGTGTACGCGGCCTAAGAGTTATCCCTGATTCTCGAATATCACTATTAGAGATTACTATTAATGTTACTAATATTATAATTAGTAATAATTCCATTGAAACCTGCTCTATCCCAAAATGTCTAATGCCCTTTACACACGATCGGTTCGTCTGATGAAAACGAACCAATGGATTTTTTCATCACATATCCGATGAAGCTGACTTTCATCAGTCTTGCCTACACACCATCGGTTAAAAATCCGATTGTGTCCAATGCGGTGACGTAAAACACAACGGCGTGCAGAGAAAAATGAATTTCAATGCTTCCGAGCATGTGTCGACTTGATTCTGAGCGTGCATGGATTTTTGACCAATGGAACATTTTTTTCTATCGGTTTTTTAACCATACGAAAAATTTAAAACAGCTTATATTTTTTTTCACCGATGGGAAAAAAACTGATGGGGCCCACACACGATCGGTTCGTCCGATAAAAACGGTCCATCGGCCCGTTTTCATCAGACGAACCGATCATGTGTACAGGGCATAAGTGATAAAACCAGATGTATAGGGATACGATATACATTTGCATTTTTTAGAAACCACCAGATTTTAAAAATTACTATATCTGTTGCATAAAAATGTATCCACACTTCTTGTCTACATGCATACACTCCAGCAATGGCTGCTCCAATAGTGGGTCATGTGCATGAAGTATGTGTGAAAACAGCTACTCGTACTCTCCATCGAAAGCCCTTATTAGGGTGAAAAATGTAAGAGCACAGTCTGGATATAGGGTCAGAGTGTTGCCATCCTACAACAGGGGGTGCCCAAACAGGGACCTTCATGGCAGGATCAAAAGGCAATCATTTAATTAGAACTGCAGATTTAAAATAAAAATAAAAAAACTTTTTATATGACATTAAAGCTTACAGTATAGGACATTTACGCTTGGGTTTACATCAACTATAAGTTTACATTTACTTTAAGTATTCTATACTTACCTTTTCATACCTCTTCTGCCCCAATTTGCCACCTGATTACCAAGAACTCCTGTGCATATTTTAACTTTTTTAACAAATGTAAATTTGTAAAGGTTTTGTGTGCGTGCCCCTCTTCCCCCTGCCTTCTTTTGGGCCTGGGGAATGGCTGCTTTGACATAAGCAATGTGTGGAAATGTGGGGAGTACCACATGTAACCTCATATCCAGAAATACCAGAGATTCATGGCAGAGGGGTGAAATAAGATTCACTTTGTGTGGAGCCAAAAGTCAGCAAGTAACATCCAAGAGTCAGCATCTGCAAGATCATAGAACCAACTGTGGGCCTTCTATTTAAAGCGCTACGATGAAAAAATAATATATATATATATATATTAATTATTATTATTATTTTTATACAGGTTTTATATAGCGCCAAGAGTTTACGCAGCTGCAAGTGCACATGGTCTGCAAGTGCACAACGACTGTGAGTGCACTTGGGCAGCGAGTGCACGTAGGCTGCGAGTGCACGTGATCTGCAAGTACACGTGGTCTGCAAATGCACGTGATCTGCAAGTACACGTGGTCTGCGAGTGCACGTGGACTGCGAGTGCACGTGGACTGTGAGTGCACGTGGACTCTGAGTGCACATGGTCTGCGAGTGCACCTGGTCTGCGAGTGCACGTGGGTGGCGAGTACCTGTGTTTTGTCTTGTTGAGTACCTGTGTATTGTATTGTTGAGTATTAGCATCAGGAAGATACCTGTTAGGTAATTTGGACAGGGTAACATCCCCAATCCTCATTAAATTAGTAGGTACGATGCCTGGCAGGTGTGGAGATGCGACTCGGTGTACATCTTGCGGCATGTATGCGTTCCTTGATCATCTGATAGAGGGCAAATACTGCTGTGCAAAATGTAAGCACATTCTTTACCTGGAAGCCCAGGTTCTGAATCTAGGAATCATCTGTCAGTACTGAGAAGACCCTCCATACTAAAGGCATGGTGGGAACATACCCGGCAGGTGCCAGCAGGGGACAGCACAGAGGCGGGTGGAGACAAAGAGATGCAGGCACTAGAAACGAGTAGATGGGTGACAGTCAGGAAGGATAGAGGGGGAAGTGCCAGGGAGGCCGATCCTGGGCTGGAGCATCCCAATAAGTACGCTCCATTCAGTGACATTGGTGAAACCAGCCAGGGACTAGCACTGCTGGAGCTAAGGGACTCTCCTAGCTGCCAGTGGAAGAACTCCTCCCGTGAGAATGGGAGGGAAGCAAAGGAAAAGGATAGAAAGATTCTGGTGGTAGGGGACTCAATTCTTAGAAGGACAGAAAGGGTTATCTGTAACAAAGACCTGTATGTTGTCTACCGGGTGCTCGGGTTCAGCACATCACAGATCTGGTGAACAAATTACTGGAAGGGGCTTGGGAAGACTCAGCTGTCATGGTGCACGTTGGTACCAATGGTAACGTCAGAGGCAGATGGAGTGTCCTTAACCTCTTCCTTACCAGGCCATTATAAAATTACGCCGGCAGGAACCCTCCCTCGATCCGGGTGGACGTTCATATGACGTTATTTCTTCCCGGCAATCTAGGGAGCACGCGCGTCCGCGGCACCGCTCGTGACCCGAAGCACATGCCCGGAACCCGCGATGTTCGCCGGGCACCCCCGATTGCCGGTGATCACGGCAGGAGTGTGGATCTGTGTGTGTAAACACACAGATCCACCTCCTTTCAGAGATCGATGCTGTGTTCCCAGTACAGAGGAACACACATCGGCCTCCTCCCCTTGTGAGTCCCCCTCCCCCCTACAGTTAGAACACACTTTAGGGAACATTTTAGCCCCTTCAGCGCCCCCTAGCATTAACCCCTTCCCTGCCAGTCACATTTACACAGTAAAACTCTTACCAGAAGGTGTGGACCCCTTTAATTAAAAAGGATGGTCTGTTGAGCTGAACAGGTTAATGTGCCTGCACACTTGGACACCATCTATTCAGACTGCTGTGATTGGCTCAATCGTATCTCAGGAATCCAAAAACAAAGGAGAGCTAATAGTGCATTATTGTTTATTAAAAATACATAAAAACAAAGTGGCTGAATGGCCCCTTACTTGGTGGGTGCCTGCCCGGCACTAGGATGGCATGCGCTGGATAAGACTCTGGCTCGCAAATGCAGAGATCGTCCGCTGTGCGGGGAGTCCTACTAGCAGCTGCAGCGTCTAGGTGCGGGATCAGCTGGGGAGCAGAGAAGTCAGACTGCCTCCGACATATGTTTCGTGGTCTTCCACGTCATCAGGGGGGCGTGTCTGACCGCCGAGGATTCTGGTATATGTAGGCTTAGGAAAGCCAATGGGACGGTTAGTGGGCGTGTACTTTCGACGAATGCAATCCTAGCACCGCGCGGCACTTTACCCACTCTCCCGCACATTACATGTATTTATTAGGTATAGACATCAATTACCAGGAACACGGACATTAAAATCATACTTTAGTCACAATTGGACTGTTCAACTGTCATTACTATATATTAGTAAATGTTCATTGGTTGCTTTAGACCTTTGTATATCGCTACTGTCTAATAGTATATTGTTGGCTGATTACATCTTACCAGAGATTATAATAATAAAATATTCTAAAACTATTAAAAAGAGCAACCAATGAACATTTACTAATATATAGTAATGACAGTTGAACAGTCCAATTGTGACTAAAGTATGATTTTAATGTCCGTGTTCCTGGTAATTGATGTCTATACCTAATAAATACATGTAATGTGCGGGAGAGTGGGTAAAGTGCCGCGCGGTGCTAGGATTGCATTCGTCGAAAGTACACGCCCACTAACCGTCCCATTGGCTTTCCTAAGCCTACATATACCAGAATCCTCGGCGGTCAGACACGCCCCCCTGATGACGTGGAAGACCACGAAACATATGTCGGAGGCAGTCTGACTTCTCTGCTCCCCAGCTGATCCCGCACCTAGACGCTGCAGCTGCTAGTAGGACTCCCCGCACAGCGGACGATCTCTGCATTTGCGAGCCAGAGTCTTATCCAGCGCATGCCATCCTAGTGCCGGGCAGGCACCCACCAAGTAAGGGGCCATTCAGCCACTTTGTTTTTATGTATTTTTAATAAACAATAATGCACTATTAGCTCTCCTTTGTTTTTGGATTCCTGAGATACGATTGAGCCAATCACAGCAGTCTGAATAGATGGTGTCCAAGTGTGCAGGCACATTAACCTGTTCAGCTCAACAGACCATCCTTTTTAATTAAAGGGGTCCACACCTTCTGGTAAGAGTTTTACAGATCAGAACACATCGGGTGAAGCTGTAATTAGTTGGTGATGGCTGTATGAATATTCACCTCGTATCGTATGATCACTTATCTCATCGGGAAAATCACACCTAATGGACTGCAATAATTAGAGTGCCAAAGAGAGACACTTTATTTTCTTTTTCACAGCATTTGTGCACATTCACGGGATCGTGAAATATATATTTTTTCAGTATTATTATTCACAGTATTTAGTACCTTATTGTCTTTATATAGTTATCTATCATATTGTGTTTTTTTGTTTGCTTTGTCACAGGAGTGTTTAGTATAGTCAATTCATTAGGCTTACTGAGAGGTCCCTTTCTGTGGGAGGGTATCTTTACCAGTGAGTCCATATTTCCCTAGCGCCCTCTTTTCACACCTTTATCCTATTGCACATTATTTTTATAATAATCTGACCCAGAGGAGCAGCTTAATACCCCAGGAGTTAATTATTTTTCACTTTGGTGAATTTGTATTAATTAATTTATTTTGGCGCGGAAGCACACCCCTTCACATTTACACAGTAATCAGTGCAGTTTTATAGCACTAATCACTGTATAAATGTGAATGGTCCCAAAAAGGTGTCAATCAAAAGTGTCCGATGTGTCCGCCGCAATGTCACGGTCACAATAAAAATCACAGATCGCCGCCATTATTGCTCTTCTTTTGTTTATAGCGCAAAAAATAAAAACCGCAGAGATGATCAAATACCACCAAACGAAAGCTCTATTTGTAGGGGGGAAAAAACATAAAGATTTAGGCCCGGATTCACGTAGAATTTACGTTACGCCTCCGCAACTTTTACAGGCAAGTGCCGTATTCTCAAACAAAAGCTGCAGCTGCGTAGCATAAATAGGCCGGCGTAAGCCGCCTAATTCAAATGTTGTAGATGTGGGCGTGTGTTATGTAAATTTAATGTGACCCCACGTAAATGACGCTTTTTACGAATGGCGCATGCGTCCGTGAAAGTATCCCAGTGCGCATGCTCCAAATTAACCCGCAAGAAGCCAATGCATTCAACGTGAACGTAAATGACACCCAGCCCTATTCACGAACGACTTACGCAAACGACGTAAAATTTTCAAAATTCGACGCGGGAACGACGTCCATACTTAACATTGGTACGCCTCATGTACGCCTCATATTGCAGAGGTAACTGACGTAAACGGCGTATCTGTACTGCGTCGGCCGGGCGTACGTTCGTGAATTTGCGTATCTAGCTGATTTACATATTTCTAGGTGTAAATCAGCGTACACGCCCCTAGCGGCCAGCGTAAATATGCAGTTAAGATACTTACGTAAGAGACTTACGCCGGTTGGATCCAATACAAATCTATGCGTAACTGATTCTAAGAATCAGGCGCATAGTTACGACGGCAAATCTGGAGATGGAGATAGCGCAGAAGGGCGGAAGCCGCCTGGAAAAGAAGCGCTACAGAGATGAACCTCATCATCTACAAGGAAATAACAAGAAAATACCATAAAGAAATTTTCAAAGCCAAGAAATATTATTTTTCTAAGGCTATCGACAGCGCCCTAAACCGCCCTCGCGAACTTTTCAAGCTGGTCACTCAGACCATGAATCCAGGGTGTCTTGAAGCCCCCAATTCAGACACCCAAGAATTTTGCAATGAATTGTCGGATTTCTTCATCAATAAAATTGAGAAAATTCGGGAAAGCATTCAGCAAAACAATACCCCCCTCAACCCCCCCCCCCTCGATCTTTCACACAGCACCCAAAGAAATGTTCTACAACCAACAAAGTTCACTCTGAACCCCATTTCAATCGATGCCACAAAAAATATCATCGGTACTTTGCGAAACAGCACAGCACCTAATGATATCATCCCCACTGAACTGCTGAAGGAATGTGCCGACATCCTGGCACCGTCCATCACGCAGCTTATAAACAAGTCATTTAAGGAAGGCATAGTGCCCTCCCAGCTGAAAGAGGGCACAATCCAGCCCATCTTGAAGAAACCTACCCTTGACCCCAAGGACCCAACTCATCGCCATCCCATAACAGCCCTCAATGCTCTCTCCAAGGTAATGGAGAAAGTAGTGGTACAACAGCTGCAACAGCATCTGCATACCTATAATCTACTTGATCCATTTCAATCAGGTTTCCGTCCCAGACACGGGACAGAGACAGCATTGCTCAAAATATGGGACGACGCCCTTGAGGCCGCAGACGAAGGAGAATCTTGTCACCTGGTTCTGTTGGACCTTAGTTCAGCCTTCGACACGGTAGACCACAAACTGTTACTGACCCGGCTGGCCGAGGTAGCCAGAGTCGCAGAAGGTGAGTTATCATGGTTCTCCTCCTTTTTAGAAAACCGATCACAAACAGTGAAATTGGGACCTTTCACTTCTGAAAAACGCACGGTGTCATGTGGAGTCCCTCAGGGATCCCCCCTGTCACCGGTGCTTTTCAATATCTATCTTCGCCCTCTCTTTGAAATCATTAGTAGCTAAAAACTACTATATCACTCATATGCAGACGACACGCAATTGTATTTTCGCATCTGCAACAAAAATGATCATCATCCCAGTTTAGAGAAATGTCTCTCTTCAATAGAAAACTGGATGACAAAGAGTTATCTCAAACTCAATAGTTCCAAAACAGAAGCTCTTCTGTTTCACGCCAGTCGGGAGAATCAACTAGCAACAACCTGGATACCGCCGCCCATTCTGGGCAAATCCATCACCGCTAGCTCCAAAGTCAAAAGTCTCTGTGTCATCTTCGACTCCTACATGACAATGGACGCACAAATAGGGCCAGTAGTCAGCAGATCTCACCATCTGCTGCGCCTACTATGCAGACGTATCCCATTTATTCCTAAAGAAGACATAGCAGTCGTGGTGGGAACAATTGTGAACTCCAGACTGGACTATGCAAATGCCCTTTACCTCGGGCTCCCAAAGTACCAGATTGCTCGTCTGCAGGTCGTTCAAAATACGGCCGCCAGACTGGTGACTGGGAAAAACATGGGAATCAGTCTCACCTTCGCTGAGAATCCTTCACTGGTTGCCAGTAAAGGACAGGATTGCTTTTAAAGCACTCTGTCTGACACATAAGTGCATCCATGGAAAGGCTGCTCAATATCTATGCTAAAAGATAAAAGGCCACGACGCCAATCGTGTCTTGCGATCCACCGACCAAAATCTGGTCCAGATACCCAAAGCCAGATACAAATCAAAGGGAGAAAGAAGGTTTGCGGTACAAGGTCCTAAACTATGGAACGCTTTACAAACCAGCTTTCGGTTGGAGGAAAACCACCTAGCCTTCAGAAGACAGATCAAAACTCTGCTTTTTTGATGCTCTGGAAAGACAGCAACAACTAGTGCCCAGAGGCGATTCAGTTCGCATGCGCCGCGCTATATAAGTTTTTCATTCATTCATTCATTCATTCAACTTGTACGAGAATCCGGGCCTAAATTTGGGTACAGTGTTGCATGATCGCGCAATTGTCATTAAAAGTGCAACAGCGCTGAAAACTAAAAATTGGTCTGGGCAGGAAGGGGGTGAAAATGCCCTGTATGGAAGGGGTTAAGAACAATTTTAGGGACTTAGGAGTTAAATTAAGGAGTAGGACCTCCAAGGTAGTATTCTCAGGAATACTACTGGTACCTTGATCCACACCAGAAAGGCAGATTAGGGAAGTAAACAAGTGGCTGGGAGCTGGTGTAGTAAGAAGGGGTTTTGGTTCCTGGAGAACTGGGCCGACTTCTCAGTCCATCACCAGTTCTGTAGAGGTAGAGATAATCAGCAATGAACATATTCCAGAGGGTAGTATTGGGGGCATTTAGTGGTAGGTTGACTAAAGCACATAAACCCGAGGTAAGTATAGTAACAAGTCCTATTTGCAATCTCAATAAGAGGGCAGTATGTGACCGGTCTAAACTACGTGGCATGTTCACCAATGCTAGGAGCCTGGCGGACAAGATGGGTGAACTAGAGATACTGTTGAACAAGGAGGATTTCGATTTTGTGGGAATTTCAGAGACCTGGTTCAACAGCTATCATTATTGTCTGGCAACCATTTAAGGGTATTCCCTTTATCGCAGGGATAGAGAGGGTGAAAAAGGGGGAGGGGTATGCCTATATATCAAGAATAATGTACAAGTGAATGTGATAAATTATATCAATAAGAAAGCTAGGAAGGAGGTGGAATCCTTATGGGTATAGCTCTAAAGGGATGAAGCTAAGGGGAAAATAATACTGGAAGTATGCTTTAGGCCCCCTAACCTATTAGATTGTAAGCTCTTCTGAGCAGGGCCCTCTTAATCCTCTTGTATTTTATTGTATTATAACTGTGCTGTCTCCCTTTTATATTGTAAAGCACTGCGTAAACTGTTGGCACTATATAAAATCTGTATAATAATAATAATAATAATAACCTGAGGGAGGAGGGAGAGACGGACCTCCTATAACAATTTGGATTGGCAGCAAAGATGAGAAGTGTTATCATAATGGGGGATTTTAATTATTCAGACATAGACTGGGCGGAGGGAACCACGCATTCATCTAAAACTCGCCAGTTCCTAAACGTCTTACAGGACAATTTCATGGATCAGATGGTAGCTGCACCAGCTAGAAATTAAGCGTTACTGGATCTTTTGATTACCAACAATGCAAACCTGATCACAGATGTGGAAATGCGGGGCAATTTAAGTAACAGAGATTATAGATCAATTGGCTTCAGTATACATCACACATATAGGAAACACAAGGGGAACACAAAGACACTGAATTTCAATAGAGCCAACTTCCCTAAACTACGAACCCTGTTAGAAGATTTAAATTGGGATAAAATCTTAGAAACAAAGAACATGGAGGAGAGATGGGTTTTCTTTAAGACCAAATTAAATAAGGGCATTTGCCAATGCATCCCATTGGGAAATAAATTTAAAAGAGCGAACAAATGTCCTGGATGGCTTAACTCCAATATAAAAATGCATATACAAGCAAAGGAGAAGGCCTTCAAAAAATACAAGGTTGAGGGATCATCATCAGCATTCAGACTTTACAAAGAATGCAGCAAGATATGTAAGGGTGCGATTAAGGCGGCGTGGAGGGGAGCAAAACAAATCCCAAGAAATTCTTTAAGTATATAAACAGTAAAAAGGGAGGACAGACCATATTGCCCCATAAAGAATGAGGAAGGACATCTGGTTACAAAGGATAGGGAGATGATGAAGGTATTGAATGTATTATTCTCCTCAGTCTTCACCAAGGATCAGGGGGCTTCAGTAACCAAAACTGCAGTGTTTGTCCTCATGACACATCACAGGAAGCACCTTCATGGCTAACAGAGGACATAATTAGAAATAGACTTGGGAAACTTAACATTAATAAATCATCATGACCAGATGGCTTGCACACGATGGTACTTAGGGAACTCAGTCAAGTAATTACCAGAACAGTGTTCCTATTTTTTTCTGACAGTCTACTGACTGGAAAGGCACCAGCTGATTGGAGAATAGCACCATTATTTAAAAAAGGGCCAAAATACACCCCTAGGAGTTACATACCAGTTAGCGTAGAATCAATAGTATGCAAGCTCTTGGGGGGGGGGGGATAAGGCACTATATACAAGATTTTAGTAATGAAAATGGTATCATTAGCAGTAATCAGCATGGATTCATGAAGAATCATTCTTGCCAAACCAATCTATTAACCTTCTATGAGGAGGTAAGCTGCCATCTAGATAAAGGAAGGCCCATAGATTTGGTGTATTTGGATTTTCAAAAGCATTTGACACAGTTCCCCATAAATGTTTACTGTACAAAGTAAGGTCAATTGGTATGGACCACAGGGTGAGTATATGAATTGAAAATGGGGTACAAGGGCGGGTTCAGAATGTGGTGATTAATGGGGAATACTCAGAATGGTCAGGTGTGCGAAGTGGGGTCCCCCAGGATTCTGTGCTGGGACCAATCCTATTTAATTTGTTCATAAACGACCTGGAGGATGGGGTAAACAGTTCAATCTCTGTATTTGCGGACAACATTAAGCTAAGCAGGGCAATAACATCTCCGCAGGGTGTGGAAACCTTGCAAGAAGATCTGAATAAATTAATGGGGTGGGCAACTATATGGCAAATGAGGTTTAATGTAGAAAAATGTAAAATAATGCATTTGGGTGGCAAAAATATAAATGTAATCTACTCACTAGGTGGTGAACATCTGGGGAAATCTAGGATGGAAAAGCATCTGGGGGTCCTAGTAGGCTCAGCAATGGCATGCAATGCTAAGCTGCTGCTAACAAAGCAATCTGAATATTGTCATGCATTAAAAAAGGGATTAACTCCAGGGATAAAGTGATAATTCTCCCACTCTACAAGATTATGGTCCAGCCTCAAGTTGCATAGAGGGTTCTTTACTGTAAGAGCGGCAAGGATGTGGAACTCCCTTCCACAGGCGGTGGCTTCAGCGGTGGGCATCGGTAGTTTCGAAAAACTATTAGATAAGCATCTGAACGACCACAACATACAGGGATTTATATTTTTTATATATATGTTTGACTTGTGTATTTTTTCAACTACTATGTAACTATGTATGTGTATGTAATACAGGATTTATATATTTATATAGTGCCAACAGTTTGTGCAGCGCTTTACAACATGAGGGCAGACAGTACAGTACAATACAATTCAATACAATTATATATATATATATATATATATATATATATATATATATATATATATATATATATATATATATATACTGTATATATGAGCCTGATGTTCGAGTTGAACGTGAGTCGAAAAGCAAACATTATGCGGTGTTCGCAGCAAATTTGAAAGCGGTAGAACACCGTTTAAAAGTCTATGGGTCATTAACATGAAAAACCAAAAGTTTTCATTTTAAAGGCTTATATGCAAGTTATTGCCATAAAAAGTGTTTGGGGACCCGGGTCCTGCTCCAGGGGACATGTATCAATGCAAAAAAAAAAGTATTTTTTTTCAGGAGCAGTGATTTTAATAATGATTAAAGTGAAACAATAAAAATGAAATATTCCTTTAAATATCGTGCCTGGGGGGTGTCTATAGTATGCCTGTAAAGTGGTGCAGTTTTCTTGTGTTTAGAACAGTCCCGCAGCAAAATTACATTTCTAAAATAAGAAAAGTAATTTAAAACTCATCGCGACTGTAATAAATTGTGGGGTCTCGGCAATACAGATAAATCTCATTGAAAAATAAACGGCATGGGTTCCCCCCACCAGTCCATTACCAGGCCATTTTGGTCTGATATGAATATTAAGGGGAACCCTGAACTAAAATTTTTAAATAAATTGCGTCAGGGTCCCCCCAAAATCCATACCAGGCTCTTCAGGTCTGGTATGGATATTAAGGAGAATCTGGCACCAATTATTAAAAAAAAATGGCGTGGGGGTCCCCCAAAAATGCATACCTGTTCGCAAGTTCTGGTGCGAACCAAACCGGGGGGGGGGGGGGTTGGTTAAATATATATATATATATATATATATATATATATATATATATATAGTATACATACACAATAAATATATATGCACACACACACACACATATATATACACACCAGTTCAAGTGGTTGTAAGGCTTACCTATAGGTGCTGAAAATATCTCCTAAACCTCCACGGTTTAGGAGATATTTACAATAGAGACAGGCGCCGATATCTACGGTGCATGTGCCGTAGACAACAGCGCAGGTGCACTTTACAAACTGTGATCGTGACGTTTCTAAAGGAAGTCATGCCGTGACTGGCGGCTCCCACGCACATGAGTGACATCATCGTGGCTCCGGGCAATCACAGTGCAGGAGCCGCGATACCGGGAAGTAACTCCGGGATGACATGTCGCCAGCCGGTGCTTTGTCAGGCACAGCAGCGGGGACTTTGATCCCAGGTGAGTATTACATAATTAGCTAGTATGCTATGCATACTAGCTCATTATACCTTTGTCTTGCAGGTGTTATTTTTTTTTTCAAAAGTGGGTTTACAACCACTTTCAGGTCCAGTTTACAGGTCCAGTTTACACTTTACTACAAAAGAAGTGGGTGCAAAGCTCATATAACAGTGTAAATTTGCTGTCCCCTCAAAATTTCTCAACACACAGCCATTGTTGTCTAGACCGCTGGCAACAAAAGTGAGTACACCCCTAACAACAACAAACTTAAGTAAATATTGGCCTCTATTATTAGCAGATCCTAAGATTGAAAAACATATCAATAATAAGCCAGAGATTACTTTTAAACAATCTAAACCCATAAAGGACCAGCTATGCGATGCATACTAGCCTATTAGGCTTTTACTTTGCAAGGGAAAAACAAGGAAGTAAAACTCATCAGGGGTTTACTTCCTCTTTAAAGTGGGGGTTCACCCTAAAAAAAAAAAAATTCTAGCATGCCATCAAGCATACTAGCGCGAGCTACAGTATGCCTTTATTTTATTTTTTGCCGCCGTACTCACAGTTTAATCCCGTAGTGAAGTTTCAAACTCCCCGCGGGGAATGGGCGTTGCTATGCAGAGGGAAGATGATTGACGGCCGGCTATGGCGCGTCACGCTTCCCGAAAATAGCTGAAATAGGACTTGGCTCTTCACCGCGCCTGCGCAGTCAGCTCCTAGTCTGTGCGCAGGCGCCGTATAGCGCCATGAAGAGCCGAGACCTACTCCAGCTATTTTCGGGAAGCGTGACGCGCCATAGCAGGCCGTCAATCATCTTCCCTCTGCATAGGAACGCCCATTTCCCGCGGGGAGTCTGAAACTTCACTACGGGATTAAACTGTGAGTACGGCACCAAAAAATAAAATAAAGGCATACTGTAGCTCGCGCTAGTATGCTTGATTTAATGGTAGAAACTTGTTTCTTAGGGTGAACCACCGCTTTAAATTATGGTATAACCATTCTATAAACAAACAGTTCAAATAATGAGTGAAAACAAAAGTCCATTCCAATAATGATTTTAAGGGACAATCCAAAATGGCTTAAGGAGTCACCACAACATGTGCATCCATCACCCAGGGGGGCAGAGTAAACACGCTTACCAGATTACAACATCAACCAAGCATATAGAAATAATGATCAAGATGGTGGTCACAGAGACTGTATCCAAGAGTGAGAAATCGAAGTTCTTCACAACGACAGACCCTCTTGTCAAATCATAAACTCCAGAATTTATAAAAACAAGCAACCTCCACATAGTGTAAAATCCTTTAGCAACACATTTTATTAGAAGGTAGAAAACTTGCACAAATTCCAGAATAACAGGCATCAATAGGACATCTCCTATGTGATCACATAGATGTTGGAAAGGGGCACAATGACATGGAGCGGGCTCATCCAAACCCGATGCGTTTCATCCACAAAGACGTCAACTGGGGTAAGGTCTTTGTGGACGAAACATGTCAGGTTTTGATGAGTGTCTGTCGTTGTGAATAACTTTGATGTCTCACACTTGAATGCCGTTTCTGTGACCACCATCTTGACCATTATTTCTACATGCTCGGTTAATGTTGTCTTCTTGTAAGATTGTTTACTCTTCCCCTCCTGGGTGGTGGATGCACATGCCATGGTGACTCCTTAAGCCATTTTGGATTGTACTTTATAATTATTATTGGAATGAACTTTTGTTTTCACTCATTATTTGGACTGTTTGGTTATACAGTGGTTATATTATGATTTAAGTCCTCTTCATACATAGAAGGTAAAAAAAAAACTCCTCTTCATACATAGAAGGTTATAAAATTGTTTGCACAATGCACTTTATTATGTTTATATGCTAATGTCACCATTTATCTGTGTTGATAATTTGTTACACATAGCGCTGAACTTTTTATTTTATTTTATACCTTTTATTTGTTATGCAATTTCTGTTGGATTGTAGTGAAGGCTGCTACCTTTTCAAGAGTTTAGTGCAATAATTGTTATAACCTTTTTACATAAAATCATAATACATTTATCTTTTGCATACATACAGTATATAAATGTTAATCTATTATTTTTATATGCAAATTTATAATCTATATTTACTGAGCAATTAAATCAGGATTCATTTGGGGCCACCACTCAAGCTGGTTAAATTAGTATTGGATGTTTGTGGCAGCACCAGAAGGGGTCAGTAACATATTGCATTACATCTGAAATAGTCTATTCCTGCTTGACCTTTCAAAAACTTGATAGACAGAAAACAGGCCTAAAAAGAAGTTTGCAACTTGCATCCACCTTGATGAAAGAAAGAGAGGAAAAAAGTCATAATGTAAAATGACGTGAGGTCCCTGGAAAGAGCAATGAATAAGGCAAATCTGTGTCTGCAAATGATCCCCTCCTTATGATTTCACACCTCAAGTGGTGTACAAGGCTCAGATTTTCAGCTTCAACTGTTTTTCCTTGAGTAGAATAGAAACTGAGCCTTGTTTTCCATTGTTTCCATGGGTTATTGGGGGATGTCAGCAGCAAAATAAACCCTTCTGCAGCACCGCAACATCTGTTCAAGCTGGTGGACTTACTTATGTAAGTTTCCAATATCAGATTGCTGCTGAGATATTGTTGACATTTCAAGATCAACAATGTCTAGACATGCAAAGAAACCCATAATTGATGATAAAATCATAATGAAACATATCCTTCCTATAGGAGCATAAAAAGACATTGGTTCATATGTCTTGGTAGGACAACGATACTTGAAAAGAAAATTACATTATTTGCGTAATGGGAAAATAAACTAATATAATTCATAATTATGGATGTACAAATGAAAACTAGTTTATTAGATATTTATTTTATTTTTCTCTGTAGACTATTGGTCTATGTTAATTGTAACTGTTGGCAAAATTTAACAGGTACGTTTCTCTATTCGATTTGTATACAGGGAGCCAGTCAGGGAATAGTGATCTGAAAATTTAAATATTCCCTCGAAATGCAGTATATTAGGCACAAATTTGTTTAGTTTACAATGACATTGTGCTGTGCCTGTTTAAAGGAAAATAACAGGTTAATTTTAGAACTGATCCCTGCCCAGCTTAAACTTGGTTTTAGCTTGTCAAAGCATATTAGTAATTCTTTATGTAATCGTCAAGTTGTTTTATCCTGAGCACACATGGCTAAGGTAGAATGTTTTTCCAACTTCAAATGACAATGCTTGGTGGTTGGTTGATAAGGCACCTAGTGATACATCATAGGTAGAAGAGGAGAGACTAACATTTTATTCCCACAACTTGGTATTTATCTTCACTCCAATAAGCGGACATGGCAGTGGGAGTAAATACAAGAGGTGGCTATTGATTAAACATTTGATTTAACAATTTTACCTTCATGCATGGGAACAAGTACTGGTTCTCTTTAAGGCTACGTTAAGTTGACATTTGTAAAAATTCATACCCTAATCTATGTCACAGGAATTTGTAGCTAAATAGACAACAGAGAACCTTTAAGTTTATACTTAGCCACTATTTCATCAAATATAAGTGTTAGCTTCTCTTCTACTTTTCATGTTTTCTGTATAAGCCATGATGCTTAGGTCTGTATGGTTTGTATTACACAGGACAATGAACAATGATAGAACAATGCTAATATGATGTGAAGTATCACCTAGCTCTCAAAGGCTTCCTCTACATTGTACGACCTTGCCTCTTCAAACTTCACTGGTCGAAGCTCTCTGACACCATAGTGTGCAATGCAGGACCAGCAGCTCATTACTGTGCATGATGACAACAGAGGCTTGCCCACATCCCTAAGCACCCTAGACAATATGGTATAGGGTATTATCGGATGCCCAACTTGATTTGAAGACAACTTTCTTCTTATGTACAGAAAAAAAAGCCTAGACTGTACTCCTTGCTAGAAATCTTGGATCTTGGATCTTGTAAGTCCCTTACATACTAGGACAGCCCATCCCCTAGGAAACTTAAATGTGCCTTCACTAATTTAGTATAGGGTGCTACACTTTCCCCTTCCCCCTAAAAACAGCCATGTCCTTATTGGCTGGAAAAATATACAAAAACGGCTCCTGAGTTCAGAAGCAAGGGCATCCCATAATAAAAATTGGAGGGAAAAAGGGAACACACTTGGAAGGGGCTATGCACAAATAAATATACAATATTAAAATAGAGCATGTACATTTGACATATATACAACAGCAAATATATATATACAGCAGCCTAACCACAGCTTCCTGCAGCTAGCAATCACAATATACAGTACATGCAATATATACACAAATACTAACTACAGCTCCCTGCGGCTAGAAAAAAACAGTACAGAAACATATACAGCATACAAGCAATTTACACATTATCAATAAGCTTTTTTTTATTTTTCAAATGGATTACCTCCCCCTAAAGAGAAGCCCTCCCAGCAGAAACTGTAAGATACTTGAAGAGTCCCAAAGTCCAATACTTGAGCAGGATAAACCTGCAGGAAGACAAAGAGGAAGCACAACCCTCACACTAAATAAACTATCTGTACATTCTGCTAGCAGGGTGTTATGATCCTGCTGACAGAAAACTTTTTACAGAAGAGTCTGTGAAAGAGAAGCCCCTCCATAGTAACAGTTTCTTAAAGTGGAGTTGCACCCTAAAGTGGAACTTCTGCTCATTTGATTCCTCCCCCGCTCCGGTGCCACAATTGCACATTTTGGGGGGAGTGGGGACAGGATACCTGTCTTTGACAGGTATCCTTTCCCACTTTAGGCCGGACCAAAAGGAGAGAAGCGGGGCCTCGCGCATGCACAGTAGGGTTCCCGGCATGAAGCCGAGAGGCTTCACTGCTGGGTTCCCTTACCCGCAATGGTGGCGGCAGCACCCGACAGCTTATGGAAACATTAGCTGGGGTGCCAACATCGAGGGACTCCAGAACAGGTAAGTGTTCATTTATTAAAAGCCAGCAGCTGCAGTATGTGCAGCTGCTGGCTATTATTTGTTATTTTTTGGGCCGGAACAACGCTTTAAGTAGTATCCTAGGCCTTAGCATCACGTCTTCTGCCTGGGCCACACATCTGGAAAGAGTGGGCGGTATTGGTCTGGTCTAGTCCAGCCAAGCAAAAAAAAGGTTTTCCCAAAGCAACAGCTGCCTCCCTCACCAATACATCTCTGGAATGGGCAGTCTGATGATCTCTCTGCTGGGATCCTGCTTGGCTACTGAGTAGCTTCTCTTGGGCCATCCAGCCTTAACTGTGACTACCTGGTCCTTGTAGTTGGCCCTTCCTCAGCTCTACTCCTGCCTAAATGGGCCCAAACTTCTTGACTGTGAGTCCCCCTTTGAGGTCTAGGAACATGCAGGCAATTTCAAACCAACTCCTCCTCCTAGTGGGTGCGGGAGGCCTCAATGTTGTTAATGACATCTTTGGGGGCAAAATCCAAACCCCACTCCAGTGTGGTTCTTCCCTGTACATCCTGCTGGAACCTAGAGAATCTGGGAAACTTCCTGAACTTGCCAAGCCCAGGAGGAACACAAGCCTTTGGAGATCGGGTAATCCACAACTTGTAGGCCATGTTCTGGGCTTGTATCCTGGTGTCCAACAGTCCCGCCTGGACCTGATGTCTGCAATGGACATGGTTTGGTTGGTCTAATGGGTCTAGTGGCCATCCATCTGCGCAGGGTAATGGCTGCTCCACTTCCGCTGCCCATTCTGCCTGTTCAGGGTTAACGTTCTCCTCCACCCGTTCTACCTCTCCCCAGGTAGTCCTGCTTGCAGATATTCAGCTTCCCAATCCCCCAGTCCCATTCTTCCGCTGACTGCCTCTAGGGGTCCAAACTCAGCCTCTAGTCTGGGAGACCCCCAATCAATCAATCTCCCACCACTGTCTTTCCCCGCCGGCTCACCTGAAGAGGACTCCTCTGCAAAGGGGTGACTGGGTGCATTGGAACAGCTAGTTTCTACGATACATCTGTCTGTGCATGATGGACAGCACTGGTGTATGCCGACCACTTGGTAGTATTATCTCCCAGACTGTGGATGGAGGCAAGCTTCCGGCCTCTGCTGCAGGTGTACCTTTTCTTCACAGGGGAATCTCTATCCTCATGCCCTTTATCTTCACAGGAGAATCTCTGTCCTGGGACTCGACCCCGCTCTCTGCATCCACTTCCTGGCTCTTTCCTGCCATAACGGGAAATCTCTGCTTGTTTCTCTGAGCACAAACCTGGCTGCAGGTCTACGTTGTAGGTGACAGATGCCAGTTTGCTGGGTGTGAGCTTTCCTAGTGCTTTCCCACAGTGCCCGCACTTGATCCAGCCACTATGCATGGCGGTGGGTCTTCTGCTGCCGGGTCATACCAGGCACAGCCGCTCGACTCCCCAAGTCATCCCAAGGGCGAACCCTCCTTGATGCTCCAGGCATACTCCGGTGTCCACTAGAGTATTTTCCTGCAATTCATGCAACAAGATCATAGGGAACACTCTCACAACGTCCTCCATCTTTCTCCTCTCTAACTCTTATCTCTTATCTCTATGTGATGGGTGCACTGGGCTTGGTTGCAGCTGCAGCTCCACCCCTCACACAGATACTCTGGCACCAGCAGCTCTAATAAGCAGGAAGGTTACCACGCTGGCTGTAACCCCTGCACGACTGGACTGAACGGTGCAGAAGCAGTTCTTTCATAGACCTACACAGGCAACGCACATGTACTAATGTTTCCAGGACTTGTCAGGACATGGCAGCCCAGCCCAGTCTCAATCCCAGCCATGGTTGGACAGTTGATAAACGATAAAGAGTGGAACACATGCCCCACTGATTTGAGCAGAATTTTGTTTTGAACAACCTTTAACCTCAGCCATGGTTGGACAACTGAGAGATACAACAAAATCACATGAACACAGTTACTCGCCCCATTTGCTATGAGCAACAGCAGGTAAATCCATGCACTCTTTACTGAGATCGGCAGGAAACATAAGCACGCAGGCACTATTCCCAGCTATAGTTAGACAGCTGGACACTTTTAATTCCCAGAACAACAATAGCCCGCCATGGTTTCCACTGGTGACTACAACCAGCATAGCACAGTACTCACTGACATTAGCAGATTGTACAGCAATTTCAACATAAATCCCAGCTGCGGTTGGGCAACTGGATGCCATTTGCAATCTTCCAAAATACAATAGCGTGCCTTAGTTGCTACAGACGCACTTTTCACTGAAAGACATAGGACAGTCTAGGTTGGGTGGTAGGATGACATTTGAACTGAACTGAACTGAACTGTTGCAAGAAGTCAGCACAGTTTCTATGGGCAGTGACACAAGTAATGGCATACTTAAACAGGTCACACAGTTGCAGAAAGCAAAAGCAACTTGCTTGATAACAAGTTGACAGAAATGTAGTTTGTTGGTTGCTGGTTGCTATGAGCTATGGCTGTGCAGGTTATCATAGGAAAATCCCAGATGAGAACCCTAAATGTAGCACTACCACCTCAAGGGTTGCTGATAACTGGTTCCCCTATTCCTGCACAGCTAGATAACATTTCCAACTTGCATACAAACTTGAAAGCTTGCTACATATGGCAGTCTCTGCCCTTGTGAATCCATGGGTGTGCTGATGTACTCACTCTGTCCTCCTTGCTCCCACTGCTCTCAGGCAGAAATCCTGTTCAAACCGTGATGCTGAGGGGATCTTTCTAAGCCAGCTTAAGCCCAGTCTGGAGGCAAAGGTCCTCCTAGACCTAGGGAACCCCTCCTAGACCACTTACAGCCTCCAGCACTCCATATTCCACCAACTCAACTCCCCTGCTGGCATAGCTCCACCATATTTAAGGGCTGACTTAGCCACCCTGCCAGGAAGTTTGTCCAAGTATGCAGATCAGTCCTCCTGGCCTTCGCCCACTAACTTCTAGAAGTTTCTCCAAACTTCCAGACCCAGGGGAAGGTATCACAGGACTGCTTCTGTGAGTCATCCAGCCTGACCTAAAGTAAACCCTGACTCAATTTTATTCTCACAAACTAACCTTGAGTCAAACATTAACGTGCCTGCACTAATCTAGTAGCACACTAGAGGGTGCTACATGTACAGTACATAGCTTGGAAAAATATATGTACGCAGGGACAGCTATATTTGCTCATTAGCTGCTTGCTTTGCAGTGCTAGAAAATGGTTATGCTTTACGGCTTGTCCCTCAATAAATGTGTATGACGCTGCTATCAAACAGTTTTTAACAAAAAGGCTTATTTTCTTTAAAAGTACTTGCTGGAATCCTCTGCAGTGCCTTTTCTAATCTCCAATGTTCTGTTGATTAGTCTGGTTATTGTCCTCTCAGTCTGGTCCTTTAAAACTTTGTCTGGCTTCACATCTATGTACTTCTGCTTTCCTGCATTTATATGCATTTTCATTGTGTGTTTTTGCACATTATGTGCTCATTTGCAGCTCATTAAAACAATGATATCGTACATTTGTATCTCCTGTATTTCCTATTCACTTCATCAATGAATAAAAAAAAAAACTGTATCTGAACCATTTTTCATTACACGTCCCAATGCATATATGTGGATCAAATCCTTTGAAAACAATGGGATGCAAAGTAACATGAGTTTTGATGAGCCATAATACATACATTATGACGCATAAATCTGGAAAGATTAGATTAGTTATTGGACAACTGCAGCAGCTCATAGACAGTGCACATGTCATCAGGAAAATATATGAGCATTGTAAGAAGAACCCTACCACTCTGCAAATGAGAAGAATGAAGAATTGGACCCAGCCTGTCACGCGACTGCACTTTCTGGTAAGTATTTGGAGGCTTTAGTTTTGTCTTTTGAAATAATAAGTTGTGAATTCCACTGATTGTCTGCCAAGTCTTCCTGAAAAGGACAATAAAATATGGCTGACTGTTGTTTGGTATAAAGGCTTTTGTTCAGAAGGGCCTTTTTAGAATGTAAGTACAGGTACATAGATGTGTGTACAACTACCCATATTTATTACCTGTCTTTCTAGATGTATTATTTTTTTTTACATTTAGGTAATATGTTAACATCATACACGTTCTTCTGTTCCACATATGCCTTTTCACATTAAGTGAATACATATGGGATGGTAGCATTTGTGAATGGGAGCTCTTTAACTTGAAGGGGTTTACAACTGATAAGATCCAGAATATTAACCTTAAATGCCTGCAGATGCTTATGGAAAAAAGGAAGCTTGGTAAGGTATAAGATGGATGTGCTGGGGGGAAAAGCAAAATGCCAGCTCTTCTAACAAGTATGTTTGAACCTAAATATGTAAACTTGAACTTCACAAGTATGTGTTTGATTGTAAAAATATACATAAAGTAAGAGATAAACACTATTTCAACTTCAGGAAATGATAATCATACAGATCATCAGTTTAAAAAAAATCCTAATTTGTTACGAGGGGTATAACAAGCACTTCTACTTAAATGGCCTGTGATTTTTCTTTTCTAAAAACTTAGAAATGTTAACACTTCATCTTCAAAACAAAGATATGCAGTAGCAGCTGGCATTGTATTTATTTTTGTATAGCATCAGCAGTGTGGATCCATTGGGGCTTTTAGTCAAATCGATCCTAACTATACATATAATTATTTTTTGATAACCTTATGGACAAAACACTAATTATGAGCATTTGGACCTAGCTCACATTACCCTTTTCTTACGTGCAGGGCAAAGGAAAGGAAAATACCCCATACTCTGCCCCCAGTAGCATAGTAAAATACTTGTTACTTACAGGAATCATCTGACTCACTCTACTTCTCCCATGTGACAGAGCTAGCTGTCATGTGATTGGCCTAGTACTATCCCAAGGATATGGAGAAGATGGAGATGGAAGAGTCCAACAAGACAGTTTTGAACTTACACAGACCTTTTTCCTTTGCTCCAGTGCCTGAATGTAGAGCCTGAAAGGAGGGAGTTAAGGGACCCATTTTCCATGTCTTGCATGGGCAGAGGAAATGGTCACTTTAAGAAAGGGCTTTTGGCACACTATCAAATGTCTGTGGATACTTTTTACATACAGTAAGCACTCAATATGAAAATATTTGAAAATGAAACATTGGAGCATAGACTACCTGATGAAATGTTTTCATCCAGACATATGCTAATGGTTATGTAAATTCTAATGCGGCATATTAGATGCTTAGGAGATTGAAAATGGACTAACATTCAGAAAACCCCACGCACATGCAATTGGATGTTGTAGGAGGTAAACAGTTTTTTAACAGTTTATGATAGCAGTCAGGGCCGCTGATAAGGCAGTACAACTGGTCCTGTTGTACTGGGCCCAGGCTTTATCAGTTAAACAGGGGGCCCTGGGGCAGCTTTATTAATTTCTGCCTAAAGCCCCTTTCACACTTGTATGACTTGACCCATGATTTGGGACTGCAAAGTAGCATGACAAGTCGTTCCCCATGATTTCCAATGACAACCATTCATATTAGTACGACTTCAAAGTAGTCCCTGCACTACTCTGGTCCAACTTTGATGCAAGTTACACAGGCATTCCCTGAAATCACGTCAAAATCGCAGCCGAAAAATCAAGGTCGCAAAATCGTGGTGAAATCAAGGCAAAATCACGCAACTTTGAAGTCGCGCTATTGTGAAAGGGCAAAAAATGTATAAATTGATTTTACTAGACCACACCCACACTGCTACTTGCTTACCAATGCCTAGATTACATTTCCTTGGGCCCCAGCATGTCAATAATAGAGGTGCCCAGGAGGTTGGAGCAGAGAAGGGACTTAAAAAAAAAAATCAGAGCGTAGGCAGATAAAGTCAGTACCATTGTTGCGCTGCACCTGAGGGTGGCGGGGGGGCATAGAGAGGGCACATCAGAAAGGTTGAACAGGGCCCCAATGATTTCTAACAGCAACCCTGATAGCAGTAGTAATAGTTTTTGGGACCATAAAAATACAGGTTCACAATGCGGAAGTTTGATGGCAGTGTGTTTTAAATGCACACATTGATTTAGTGATAAATGCTATAGATCAACAGAAGTAAGCAGACGCAAGTTACTTTTGAGATTATATGGGTATAAGTCCAATAGTTGGAGTGCATGCAGATAAAGTAGTGTGATGCAAATGAACACACTAATAACATATGCATGGACTTACTGAAAATAGTTATGTGCAGAATTTATATAATATTTTCCAACAGTGTAGATTGATACTAGATAGATGCTAGAAGTACTTAATTCATGTTTGGCTGGATTGCATGGACATTGATTCAAGACAATTATTTTTGATGTCTATAAATAAGTAACATATTCATATGGAATTGCTGAGGGCCTTTAATATAGTAAATAATAATAATAATAATAATAATATATATATATATATATATATATATATATATATATATATATATTTAATAATAGTCAATAAGCCATTTTAGAATATTTGAGGATTGATACTGTCTACATACTGTATAGTAAACATTATAAATTATATTATATATTGTTTTGTGACTGCAGCTGTTTAGCAGTGATGCTTGATGTATGCAGAGTATTAATATTCACAACAGAGCATACAAACGTATGTAAGTAACAACCATTAAAAAGCAGAAAACATATTTAAAGCGGATGTGCCAGTATAAAAAAATATTAAAAGCCAGCAGCTACAAATACTGCAGCTGCTGACTTTTAATATTAGGACACTTACCTGTCCTGGAGTCCAGCTCCGTCAGCAGCAGAGGACGAGCGATCGCTCGTCTCTCTGCTGCTCCCCCCGCCATCCTCAGTGAGGGAACCAGGAAGTGAAGCGCTCCGGCTTCACTACCCGGTTCCCTACGGCGCATGCGCAAGTCGCGCTGCGCCCGCCGATTGGCTCACACGCTGTGTGCTGGGAGCCGAGTGTTCCCAGCACACAACGGGCGACAGACGGGAAGTCAGAAAAACCCGTCTTTTGCCCGTAGCGTGTGGCCGGAAGTGGGTGCAAATACCTGTCTTTAGACAGGTATCTGCACCCCCCTCCCCCCTGAAAGGTGTCAAATGTGACACCGGAGGGGGGGCGGGTGCCGATCAGCGTGAGTTCCACTTTAGGGTGGAGCTCCGCTTTAATAGGAAGGTTACATTGAAAATGGTTTGAATAAACTGCATAAAGTTAGCTCAGAATTTTTAAATACTAAAACACATTATGGTCCCATTTTAAAATGAATAATTAAAAATGTTAAATCAAAATGAATAAAGTAATTTCTTGATTCTCAAAATGACCTGCTAAGAATGTAATATGTCACAGACCCTGAAGGCAATATTGTGGATAACTATTAGAAAATACTGCCAGTTATGCAGCTATAAGCACAAGAATAATCTTTGAACCAAAAAGTGAAATCAAAGGTTTTCTATTAGAAAGCTACAGCCAGGTTATTGTGTAAATTATGTCTGACTTTAGTAGCAATGTGCCTGAGCATTTACTTCCATTTTTTTTACAGATGTAAGAAGGAAAAATACAGGGAGTGAGAAAACACACAATAGGGCACCATGCATGTTTGCTCTAGCTTACGCTCTCTAAATGCTGTCCTATAGTGGCCAATTTGAATGAACTGCTTCTCCTATAACCTGCCTATTGTTTCTATTATATTGCCATCAGCTGTGTTTACATACACTTATTAAGGCTAATTTGTGGTGTTGAATGTGCCACAGTTATGCTGGTGTGTTAGCTTTACACTGAGGTAATAAAGTTGTAAAACCTTGTATTCTAAATGTGTTTGTTTTTCCCCTTTGGAATTTGACCTTCAAATATATTTTACAAAATATTACACTCTTTTGTAGCTCTGCTGACCAATATTACAACTCACATTAAGTTCAATGTGTCAACATCGTCTTTACATGCAGCTGCAAGAAATGTGAAGGAATAGAAAACAGAAGAAAACAAAGTACTATTTATGTCTACAATAGCTTTATAACATTACCCAGTAATAATTATATAAACACTGCAATCATTTCTGTATAAAGTTCTCAATTTTATGGTGTTTTCAAGCCTTTGGCAAACAAGTGGGGATGTTTGGATTTTTGTATACAGTGTCCTGTCATATTTTCTATGTAATGGCCAAATACTGCACATGGACACCAGGCTCAGATACAATCATCTCCAGCCACTCCTGATACGCCAGCGTAATTCTTCTGTGGATCTGGCCCATAGACTATATACAGTATGTGAGTACACCCCTAACATTTTTGTAAATATTTTATTCTGTCTTTTCATGTGACAAAACTGAAGAAATTACACTTTGCTACAATGTAAAGTAGTGAGTGTACAGCTTGTATAACTGTGTAAATTTGCTGTCCCCTCAAAATAACTCAACACACAGCCATTAATGTCTAAACCGCTGGCAACAAAAGTGAGTACAAATATAAGTGA
Organism: Rana temporaria; assembly: GCF_905171775.1. Classification (NCBI taxonomy): domain Eukaryota; kingdom Metazoa; phylum Chordata; class Amphibia; order Anura; family Ranidae; genus Rana; species Rana temporaria. Next base: position 490,931,636 of record NC_053489.1, read on the forward strand.
AATGTCCAAATTGGGCCCAATTAGCCATTTTATTACCCCGGTGTCATATGACTCGTTAGTGTTACAACATCTCATTTGTGAAAGGAGAGCAGGTGTGTTAAATTTGGTGTTATCGCTCTCACTCTCTCATACTGGTCACTAGACATTCAACATGGCAACTCATGGCAAAGAACTCTGAGGATCTGAAAAAAAGAATTATTGCTCTACATAAAGATGGCCTAGGCCAGGGATATGCAATTAGCGGACGTCCAGCTGTTGCAGAACTACAAGTCCCATGAGGCATAGCAAGACTTTGACAGCCACAAGCATGACACCTAGAGGCAGAGGCATGATGGGACTTGCAGTTTTGCAACAGCTGGAGGTCCGCTAATTGCTTATCCCCGGCCTAGGCTATAAGAAGACCTTGAAACTGAGCTGCAGCATGGTGGCCAAGACCATACAGCGGTTTAACAGAACAGGTTCCACTCAGAACAGGCCTCGCCATGGTTGACCAAAGAAGTTGAGTTCACATGCTCAGCGTCATATCCAGAGGTTGTCTTTGGGAAATAGATGTATGAGTGCTGCCAGCATTGCTGCAGAGGGCCTGTCAGTCCTCAGACCATATGCCGCACACTGCATAAAATTGGTCTGCATGGCCGTCCTCCCAGAAGGAAGCCTCTTCTAAAGATGATGCACAAGAAAGCCTGCAAACAGTTTGCTGAAGACAAGCAGACTAAGGACATGGATTACTGCAACCATGTCCTGTGGTCTGATGAGACCACCCTGCATGAGTGGGTGGGACACTTGGGAGCTACAGTTTATTAAGGGAACCATGAATGCCAATGTAACGGCTCTGGTGAACGGGAGTGAACCACAACTGTGGATAGCAAGGATTTCAATGCATGTGCCTATGTTATGTAAGATTTCAGTATTGAGCCCCAGGCGTCACTCCACACAAAACAGGAGTTTGGGGGTTCTCTACATCATTTCTCTCTCACATAAAGGAATGCGTTGAGCTACTAGGGGTGGACGCATTACAACATGCGACCAACCCCTAGCGTTAAAAAGATACGATTCAGGAGGACGTTCCAATGCACAACTGTATTTGTGATTATCAGTATTGGACCCCAGATGTCACTCCAATCAGAGAACAGGAGTTTGGGGGTTCTCTACATCATATCACTTAAACATACAGTAGTGCATTAGGCCACTAAGGGAGTAGGAATGAATTACCTTCAACCCTTAACATAGAAAAGTTAGAGCGAACATGTTTAGTAACTTAGGGCATGGGCCCATAAACAAGTAAGAACTTATGTCAAGCACGTAGTAAATAGGTAATAATTAATAGTTGCATAGGAGAGGCAAATATAGCTCAGGTAATTTGAGTATGTATATCCCTTTAAGATACTGCACAGCGGTCAGCTGAAGACACAGTAAGTAATCCCAAGCAGTGCAGTACTATAACATAAAGGTAGATTCAAATACAGTACTTCAAAAAGGTGTATATGATCCGGGTATTTCTAGAGTAACAATGTTACAAAACAATGGTACGTATCCGTTTGTAGAGGATCTGTCTTCTCCAATAATCAGGTATTGCAGCAGCCTAGGGATTCTGCAGTGCAGGGTCTGCTGGTGGGGGATATCTTAGGGGGTCCCCAGTAATGCCAGTACAGAGGATAGCGTTGATCCAGTATGACAAGCTCTTCAGCATAGGGACAGGCGGTACCTTTAGCTTGGTAGCCTAGCTGGTTACGGCCGACAAAAATAGAACAGTGTGCTGTCTGCACACTGTTCGCTTTATAGGAGCGGGGCAGGTGCATGGAGAAACTGCCGTAATTCACATCGCACTTCCGCGTTCCAGCGTGGAACACACTATGGCGCCGAAAGCACCTGTTACAGTCAACATGTACTGTTAAATACTGAAGCAGAGTAAGATGCTCTCCCTTCAGAGACTGGGCAGCAGAGCAGTTTTCCAACATGATAACAACCCTAAACACACATCCAAGACGGCCACTGCCTTGCTAAAGAAGCTGAGGGTAAAGGTGATGGAATGGCCAAGCATGTCTCCAGACCTAAACCCTATTGAGCATCTGTGGGGCACCCTCAAATGGAAGGTGGAGGAGCGCAACGTCTCTAACATCCACCAGCTCTGTGATGTCGTCATGGAGGAGTGAAAGAGGACTCCAGTGGCAAAATGTAAAGCTCTGGTGAACTCCATGCCCAAGAGGGTTAATTCAGTGCTGGAAAATGATGGTGACCACACAAAATATTGACACTTTGGCCCAATCTGGACATTTTCACTTAGGGGTGTACTCACTTTTGTTGACAGTGGTTTAGACATTAATGGCTGTGTGTTAAATTATTTTGAGGGGACAGAAAATGTACACTGTTATACGAGCTGTACACTCACTACTTTACATTGTAGAAAAGTGTAATTTCATCAGTTTTGTCACAGAAAAGATATAATAAAATATTTACAAAAATTTGAGGGGTGTACTCACTTTTGTGAGATACTGTAACATATATTGTAGATAATTACCAGTGGCTGGTTTAAGCTTAATTGTTGACCTGGTTAATACTAACTATCTTATAAAGCAGACAAAACATAATGGTTGAAAAATGAGATGTCTTAGATACCATTCTTTTGAGTACACCTTTTATAGTGAAGGTGTGAACCCCTCGAAAAATGAAGGTTTGAATCACATTTTTAAGTCTGTGAAATAGGTGTTATTATCAGCTGTTGAAAATGTGATCATTAACATTCAGAAATTGTCTTGGTCCAGAGGCCCCTTATGTCTTCCTCCCTATGGGGTTTATATCCTTTGCTGCTTTTCCTTTCTTTTCATCCTATCAGCAGGAATTGGGTTTTGATTGTTTTATCATGATTGGTATCTTTACAAACATAGATATCTGAATGTTTTCCACAGTTTCCTAATGTAGTAGTTCCCTTGGTCTGTGAAATGTATGTTGGTGGAATCAGCACTTACCTCAAAGGAAAAACCACTCCTAAAGTTGGCCCGAAATTCCTGTGGAAAAAAGGATTTTGTACTTACAGTTTTGGTGTCTTGCGCGGCGTCCATCGGCGGCCTCGTTGGGTCCAGCATCTGTCTGCGGCTTCGGGTGTCCTCTTCGTCGGGTCCGGCGTCCTTCTGCGGTGTCCTCCTCGCTCGTTTCCCGCTTTCCCGCGCCGAGTTTGAAAACTGCGCCGGTATATACAGAGCGCAGTACACTCAGGCAGGCTCGGCTAGTGTCGCGCTCACGTCCTGTATGTCCAGGACGTGAGCGCGGGAGGAGCCGAGATTGCCCGACTATACACGAGTGTACTGCGCTCGGTATATGTCGGCGCAGTATTCAAACTCGGCGCTGGAAAGCGGGTATCGGCGTATATCGCGCACCCCCGATTTTGCCCTGATTTTCAGGGCAAAAAAAGTGCGCGGTATACGCCGATAAATACGGTATGTATAATCCAGGAGTAGCAGCGGATGCTTATCTACAATGAAGTGCATTCCCTGACCGAATGCGCTAACACAAAGCTTTGGACCATATTTAACCACTTGCCGCCTGCGTAACGTCATATGACGTTGCAGACTTTGAGCGGTATTATCTGAAAAATGCCGGCAGTTACAGGCATCATTCAAATATCTTCTTTTAGAGCCAGCGATTCCCTTCACCATAAAAATAATCATAGCGGCCCGGGAGAAGCCAGCCAGTGCTTCTCCCAGCTTGCCCTTGCCATCGGCAGACTGTAGAAGGAACTGACCAGCCCCGGATGCTGTAAATAGAGATTTTGAGCGGGTCAGATGGTCTCCAGAGTCTCTATGATCGTTCAGAGGCCGGGCACGATATCATGACATCACGCCTGGCCTCTGCATTTGAAAAAATGTGCCACCTCGGCTAGGAAGCCAGGAACATTTTTTATTTTATTTCAGGCTTCCCAGTCTATGTGTAAGATCTGGGGACTTTTGACCCCAGATCTCACTGTAAAGAGGACCTGTCATGCACTATTCCTATTACAAGGGATGTTTACATTACTTGTAATAGGAATAAAAGTGATCACAATTTAAAGAGGACCTGTCACGCACTATGTCTGTAAAGAGGACCTATCACACACTATTCCTATTACAAGGGATGTTTACATTACTTTTTTTTTTTTAAAACAAAGTGTCAAAATAGAAAAATAAAAGTAAGCAAATGCATATGTAAGTCGCGCACACATATGTAAACAGCAGTCAAACAACACATGTGAATTATCGCTGCAAACTTTCGAGAAAGAGCAATAATTCTAGCACTAGACCTCCTCTGTAACTCAAAACATGTAAACTGTACAACTTTTTTAAAGCGTCGCCTATGAGGACGTTTTACCGAAGTTTGGAGCCATTCCACGAGTGGCTCCAAACATTTAAAGCGTGACATGTTAGGTATCTATTTACTTGCCGTAACATCATCTATTCTCTAGGGTCTCTGCTATATATATATATATATATATATATATATATATATATATATATATATATATATATATATATATATATATATATATATATATATATATATATATATAATGTTTGAGGGTTCTGTGTAATTTTCTAGCAAGCAAAATATGATTTTTACATGTAGGAGGGAAATGTCAGAGTTGGCCTGGGTAGCAAGTGGTTAAAGAGTGTATGTGAGAGGTCAACCAAGTAAGAAACTGCCAGTTGAAACAACAAATGCCTCTGCATTACACTAATTGCAATAATAAGGTAATCTGCCGCATATCATGAAAGATGTAAAGGTGGGCCTGTAGAGTGAAAGACCCTTGATGTAGTTTATCCAAAAGGGGTTGTTTGTAATGGAATGATTTTAAAGGATGGTATAAAATCTGAAATAACAGATTTCAGAGATAAAAAAATACTGTTTTACTGTTCCAGTAAGGATAGATGTTGCATGCTTGTGTGTTGTAGACTCTGAAGGTACCCATACATGATGACAGCATACATCAGGGCAGCAACTGCAATTACAATTTAGGTCTTGGGTCAGCAGCAGAGTAGTTATAGGCAGTTGGAAATAAAAGGCAAGAAATACACAGTGGCAGAGGGAGTAACACATTCAAACTGGAATCAAAAACCATGTAGGGATTTTTTATCAGTGCCTCAGCAGGATGATAGATGGGGCTAGGGCCTCCTTATGTGTTTGAAAGAAAATGGCCTCACCACAATCCATGATCCACAGCTTAGAGGGATATACCATGGTGTATATGATCTGTGAGTCCCCCAGCTTTTTTCTTCGCTGTTTAAAATAGAGAAAGTTGTGTTTAAATTTCTATGAAGCAGCCTGGAAAGATTTATATAGGCAATTTTCTGAATGTGAATGTTCATTGTGCCCAGACTGATCTGAGAGCTGTATCACGGGCCCAATAATTTAACAGTTTTGTGATAATTGTGTGGTCTTGTGCCCAGGTGGCAGGCATTCTCAGAGAGATTCTGCGGCTCTCTGCTCAATCAATGCAGAGGAGAAAGTCTCACTTCTTCAGAGTTGGGTGAGCAAGGTCTATACAGAGGCCCAGATTCAAGAAGCACTTGCGCCCGCGCAACCATAGTTGCGCGGCGCAAGTGCTTACTTGCTCCGGTGTAACGAGTGCTCCTGATTCAGGAACCTCGTTACACCGAATGCAGCCTAGGATGTGACAAACATAAGCCTCCTTATGCCTTCACATCCCAGGCTGCATTCTTGCGTAGGCCGCTAGGGGGCGCGGCCTTTGTGATCGGCGTGTAGTATGCAAATTGCATACTACCACCGATTCACAAAAGTTGCGCGGGCCCTGCGTACGCAAGGTACAGAGTTTCCGTACGGCGCCTTTAGCATAAGGTTGCTCCTGCTAATAGCAGGCGCAGCCAATGCTAAAGTATAGCTGCGCCTCCCGCTCGCGACGTTCAAATTTAACGTTGTTTACGTAAGTGAACCGTGAATGGCGCTGGACGCCATTCACGTTCACTTACAAGCAAATGACGTCCTTGCGACGTCATTTGCCGCAATGCACGTCGGGAAAGTTTCCCGACGGAGCATGCGCTGTTCGCTCGGCGCGGGAGCGCGCCTAATTTAAATGATTCCCGCCCCCGGCGGGATCATTTACATTAGGCAGCCTTGCGCCCGGCTGCTTAGCATATTGCCCGCGCAATTTACGGAGCAACTGCTCCGTGAATCGCGGGCAAAGCGCAATATTTGCGTGGGCACAGAGAAAAAAATTTGCTCTTTGCCCACGCAAATATTGCGCGATTCTACTTGAATCTGGGCCACAGAGTTTAGGGTTGGGGCCCTTGGTCTTCTCTGGAAGGCCTAGAATGTGCATATTAAATGGAACAACCCATGCTTCTGAGCATCAGTTTTTTTTTTTACAGTGGATCCACTTGCTGTAAAAATTAAAAAAATAAATCTGCGCTATCAGGGTAACAAGCAGCTACATACAATCCAGTGAAACCAAGGAAAGAAATACAAACAAACTACAAAACAATGCAGCGCTGGAAATAAATAGTGAGAAGACCGTGATGTCTATAAAATTAGAAAATGGTGCCAAATATTATAGTGGAGGCACTATAGACCTTATTAAAAAAGTCAATATCTATGAATGTATAAGTCCACAAAAATATACGTGAAAATGAGAGTCCATATACATAAACGTGGAAAGAGTTGAAATCATCAATAGGAAATCGTAGTGACAAGACACCCACGGTGATTCTAATTGGAATGTGATGATAGTGATAACGCCCGCCACCAATGGGGAGGCTTACCGGATACGATGGACCCAAATGAGCTTATACCCAAAGAGTCAAATAGGCTTGTAAGCAGTACAGATGAGATGGTACAGGAACACACCAACGCAAACGGGCAACAAGCAGCAATAAAGTCTTCGCTTGGTATCAGGTGGAGGGGATAACCTCAGCTGGGAGATGGCTCATAAAGTTGGAAGAGCTGATCTCCATGAGCCATCTCCCATTATCCCCTCCACCTGATACCAAGCGAAGACTTTATTGCTGCTTGTTGCCCGTTTGCGTTGGTGTGTTCCTGTACCATCTCATCTGTACTGCTTACAAGCCTATTTGACTCTTTGGGTATAAGCTCATTTGGGTCCATCGTATCCGGTAAGCCTCCCCATTGGTGGCGGGCGTTATCACTATCATCACATTCCAATTAGAATCACCGTGGGTGTCTTGTCACTACGATTTCCTATTGATGATCCACTTGCTGTAGGCTTGGAGGGAGTAATCAGCTGCTGGCCTGAGGGAGTCCTCTATCTCACTAACTTAAGACTAGACCTTAATTACATTGTTGCAGAGGTTATGGAGGTCTTTAGGATACATTCAGTTTCACTTTGTCTTTTGTAGCATTGCTTCTAGGATCTTATAAATACCATCTGATAGAGGTGGAGCCAAATCACACCTAATTGCACCTAATTTTAGGTGCAAACATACAATCATATAGCAATCACTACAAACTCATCCCTATGATGCTGTCTAGAACTATTCATCACAGACATTTTTAATTGGCTGGAACTAAATGTGCATACAGTATACACTATATTTCCAAAAGTATTGGGACACCTGCCTTTACAAACACATGAACTTTAATGGCATCCCAGTCTTAGTCCGTAGGGTTTAATATTGAGTTTGTCTAACCCTTTGCAGCTATACCAGCTTCAACTCTTCTGGGAAGGCTGTCCACAAGGTTTATAAGTGTGTCTATGGAAATGTTTGACCATTCTTCCAGAAGCGCATTTGTGGGGTCAGACACATTGGATGAGAAGGCCTGGTTCGCATACTCTGCTCTAATTCATCCCAAAGGTCTTCTGTCAGGTTGAGGTCAGTCAAGTTCCTCTACCCCAAACATGCTCATCCTTGTTTTTATGGACCTTGATTTGTGCATTGGTGTGTAGTCATGTTGGAACACGAAAGGACAATCTCCAAGCTGTTTCCACAAAGTTGGGAGCATGAAATTGTCCAAAATGTCTTGTTATGTCTTGTTATGCTGATACCTTAAGAGTGCCCTTCACTGGAACCATGGTGCCAAGGACAACCCCACACCATAATCCCACACCATAATCTCCCTCTACCAAATGATTTGGAGCAGTGCACAAAGCAAGGTCCATAAAGACATGGATGATCGAGTTTGGGTTGAAGGAACTTGAATGGCCTGCACAGAGTTCTGACCTCAACCCGATAGAGCACCTTTGGGATGAATTAGATCGAAGACTGAGCCTTCTTGTCCAACATCAGTGCTTGAGCTCATAAATGCGCTTCTGGAAAAATGGTTAAACTATCCCATAGACATACTCCTAAACCTTGTGGACAGCCTTCCCAGAAGAGTTGAAGCTGTTATAGCTGCAAAGGGTGGGCCAACTCAATATTGAACCCTATGGACTAAGACTGGGATGCCATTAAAGTTAATGTGCTTGTAAAGGCAAGCATCCCAATACTTGTCAATATAAGGCCAGATTCTCAAAAGGGATACGACGGCGTATCTCCAGATACGTCGTCGTATCTCTGAGTCTGGGCGGTCGTATCTATGCGCCTGATTCTTAGCATTAGTTACGCATAGATTTCTATTAGATCCGACCGGCGTAAGTCTGTTACGCCGTCGGATCTTAACTGCATATTTACGCTGGCCGCTAGGGGCGTGTACGCTGATTTACGCCTAGAAATATGTAAATCAGCTAGATACGCGAATTCACGAACATACGCCCGGCCGACGCAGTACAGATACACCGTTTACGTTAGGCTTACCCCTGCTATATGGTGGCGTACATGCGGCGTACCAATGTAAAGTATGGACGTCGTTCCCGCGTTGAATTTTGAATATTTTACGTCGTTTGCGTATGTAGTCCGTGAATGGGACTGGACGTCATTTACGTTCACGTCGAAACCAATACGTCCTTGCGGCGTACTTAGGAGCAATGCACACTGGGATATTCCACGGACGGTGCATGCGCCGGTTGTGAAAAACGTCAATCACGTCGGGTCACAAGTTATTTACATAAAACACGCCCCCCTGTTCCAAATTTGAATTAGGCGGACTTACGCCGGCCTATTTACGTTACGCCGCCGCAACTTACGAAGCAAAAAAAGTGTCATAAGGTATGATTATTGATAGAAATTATGTTGATTATCCTACTAATGCTACTCACATTTATGATGATTTAGTAAATAAACTCACTATCATTGTGTAATTTACTATTACAGCAGAGTGAATGAAGAACATGGAAGACAATACTGTGTTTCCAATCTAGAAGACAAATGTGGTTCTTATAGTTTCTGGATGCTATCATATCTTTGGCCACTGATTAAAGATCCTGAGATCATTTGACTAGATATACAGAAACAGTACATAGCTCTTTTAATCACTGCAGAAACATACCATTCATCAGAATGCTTGTCCGTGTATCAAATACACATTGAGCAATCCTTCCTTTTTAAAAGGATTCTCAGATTGTAACTTCTTTTTTACATTAGCCATAACCCTTTTGTATTTACTGAACTCAGGCAAGGCTACTAATCCTGCTGGAGAAGAACCTGGCTTATGCCGCTAAAAAATGCAGTCCATATGTATTTATTTACCCAGCTGGGCTAAAATCTTTTAAGTCTTCTTTCATTTGTAAATGAGAACTCTTTCTTTTTTAATAAAAACATCCTTAGTCAATAAAAGGATTCCTAACCTAAAGCACTTTACACTTTTCTCAGCCACCACTCCACAAATGGTGATAATTCTGCTACCATACAAATAAGCTCTTTAAATGTTCTTCTGTTTAGAGCTGTAAAATAATGTTACATAGCAAGTCACTGTGCAATGCAGACTGCAGACAGGAACAAGAGTGCACAAAGGAAGAGATCAATAAAATCCAGATGAATCCAATATTGCTTTACTGAATGTTGGTTACGAAAGTCCGGCCACTGAACCTGCCTTCTGGATTCTGCTGGGAAAGCACTTAATGCATTTGTCACAGTCATACAGTTAGCAGGAATATAGGGCATGTAACACTTATATTCAAAGCTTTCTGGTTTTTGTCAAATGCTTATTGAATTCTATAAATATGATATGTATAGCAAGAGTGGAAAAAGAAGCTGGGCTGGTATTGTTCAAAGATGACATGGAGCAATTTAGTTGAGATACAAATGTTAAAAGTAAAACATGGGAAAAAATGGCTTTACTTCAAAAGGCAGAGCAAAGCCATGACCTATAGCAGTCACATTAAAACAGTTTGTTCTGATTTCTTTTTTGGCTGCTTTACATTACAGTATGTCACTACTCTTTGTATGTCATTAAATAAAGTTAAAACATTTGACATTAGAAAACAGTGGAAGTCATGTCATTCTCAAAATAATGATTCACCAAATGTTAAGGCTCAATACACACTAGTAAACCTGTGCTCATTCATTGAACAGAGTGTAATTCAAAGGTCCCAGTGGTACAAATTACTTCTGTCTATTAATATTACGGTTCATACGGAGTATGTAGCATTGGCTGGGCTCCTTTTATGCCACCCATCAATGCAAATCAATTCCTCTGCATGGATTTTCGTTTTCTTTTTACTGAGGCTAGAAAGGAAAGGAGGATTCTTAAGATTTTCATTGGCTACTGTTCCAACCTGTACTGGACACGCCTTTAGCAACAGGCACAGGAGGATTCTATTGGTCAACTGGTCAAGGAAAATGGTGATTGTTCATACAACGGAAGTTAAAGTGCCACTGAATTTGTTTTAATAAACTAAAATAAATGCAGTATGTTTAAATATAAGTACGATGGGCCATCCCTCTCTCTTGATTTGTTTCATCTCTCAAATGCAAGCTTTTTTCTACTATTCTCAGACTTCCTGCTCTAGGCTGGCTACATTTTTTCTCCATACCCCCTTTTGTATGTAAATGTACCACCCTTTTCTTCCTGAGATGGACTACACATCTACATGCAGACTTGGAGACTTGAAGTATGCATAGAGTGGAGCATGTGACCAGAAATAATGGCACTGTTCATTCTTCACTAGTAAAAGAGGTGTACCAGTGAAGGATAGGGAGTATTCACAGGACAAAAAACCCTACAAACAAAGGGTATCGTGATTGTCTCGTTTTTAGTTTAAGTTAATCGGGAAATGGAAATGTTTTCATCTCCACATCTGAACCCCAAGAGGATGTAGGAGTTTGCAGGGGAGGACCTATCTGAATCTGAAAGCCCCTTTTATAATAAGGCCCCTAGACATTTTAGCAGAGCCAAATCATTTCACTTATCACAGCACAGTAAAGGAGCATTTACATCAAGACTGGCACTCCTGTTTTTTTTCTCCAGGAGAGTCAACCAGCTTCTACTCACAAGGCTCCAGCATAAAAGATCTTCAGACACCTTTAGTAGGATTCTTCTCAGAGACTCAATCCTGTACCCAGGAAGGAGCAGCCAGAGGCCTCATGTCTAGGCCTAAGCACATCCAGGCCACTTAGAGCAGACAGATCTAAAAAAGCAGTTCCAGCACATGCACCCTGCATGGGGGGAGGGGGGGGGCTTGTACTAGCCAACCTCAAATAGTTATACCCTTTCCCATAATGCACCACTGGCACAAGAAACTCCCAGTGGTGGGCTGGGAAAAGATATGCATATTCATAAATCAGCCCTACTGACAGAAGGGAGACTGACAGGTAGGCTGGACCTATGGGAAGCTGACCAATTAACAGACTATTATTGGCATTAGCTGACTGCAGCCATGCAGACATAAATTTAGAGACACTCCTGCCTACGGCAGGGTAGCTACAGATCTGTAAGTATCCACTGTAATATATTTGAAAAAAGATTAAAGAGAAAAAAAGTCAGGGTCTCACATTGCATCAAGGTGAGATGTCAGGTTTCTGTGATGTACAAGAATGAGACAAAGATAAATAATTTCAGAACTTTTCCCACCTTTAATTTGACCTACAAACTGTACAATTCAGTTGAAAAACAAACTGAAATATTTTAGGTGGATTGAGAGAGGAAAAAATCCCAAATGCTGCACATCCATGTGTATGTTTAGTGGTAGAATGACAACCTCAGCCTGGGCTCACACCAGGTTACGCTCCCAATGCGTTTCGCTCCACCCCTCGGACCTTAGTCTTGACTTTGCAATATCTGCCCACTCTTCTTTGCAAAAACACACCAAATCTGTCAGATTGTGAGGGCATCTCCCTGTGCACAGCCCTCTTCAGATCAGCCCACAGATTTTCAATTGGATTCAGGTCTTGGCGCTGGCTGGGCCATTCCAAAACTTTAATCTTCTTCTGGTGAAGCCATTCCTTTGTTGATTTGGGCGTATGCTTCGAGTCATTGTCATTGTCAGTTGAAGTTCCTCTTCATGTTCAGCTTTCTAAGAAAAGAAGGGTTTGTGCCAATATTGACTGGTATTTGGAACTATTCAAATAACCTCTACCTTGACTAAGGCCCCTGTTCCAGCTGAAGAAAAACAACCCCACGGCATTATGCGGCCACCACCATGCTTCACTGTGGGTATGGTTTCCTTTTGGTGATGTGCAGTGTTGTTTTTGCATCAAACATATTTTTGGAATTATGACCAAAAAGTTCAATATTGGTTTCATCAAACCATAACACATTTCCCCACATGCTTTTGGTAAAAATCAGATGTGTTTTTGAAAAATTTAGCCAGGCTTGGATGTTTTTCTTTCTAAGAAATGGATTGCATCTTGCCACTCTATTCCATAACCCAGACATATGAAGAATACTAGAGATTGTTGTCACATGTACCACACAGCCAGTACTTGCCAGATTTTCTTGCAGCTCCTTCAGGCTGGGTTCACACTATTGTGAATTGGATGAGGGATCCTCGCATCCAATTTGCAATATCAGGAGATTGTGAATGGCTGTCTATGAAGCCGGTTCACACATCTCCAATGTGGCTCCAGTGCAAATTTGCACAGGAGCCCTGTGCGTCTTTTGGTCTATTTCAGGTCTGAACTCAGCCAAAAATTCAGGCTGAAATCGGACCTGAAACGGTGAACAAGGAAGCACAAGACCCCTGCTATGAGCCGCATCGGCATGCAGTGTGAACCGTGCCTCAATGTTTCTGTACATCCGCATGGAAGAAAACCATCGGGACTTCAGAAAAAAACATAAGACCCACCTCTTCTGAAGACACAGTACGGCACTGGATGCAAAAAGCGCCTTGAGGCGATTTAGTTTGCATTTGTATCGCTATACAAGTTACTCACTCATTTTAACAAGGATGTGTAGACTTTTTTTATCCGTTGTACATTAATTGTACCTCTTATGGTGAACACACTGTCATTGTGGCTTTGTAGTGCAAGTTGGGATGGCTAAGGTACTGTTTTTATAAGTATTATTATATCAATCAGATTGATTATACAGTATATTTACCATCTCCTGATGTGGAAAACAGACTTTTATTTTACATATAACATTGATGGATTTTTTTTACCACTATTTCTTCTTAGTCTACACAATTCAAAATACATAGGGAAAATGTTAAAGCTGTCATGCCCCAAAAAGTCTTATTTGTCTTAAAAATACAAACAAACTACTTAAATATTTAAACTTTTGTCCTATGTCTTCAAAGCAAAACCTCAATATAGTGCACTGTGCCTTTATTCTTTGTTGGTATTCTTGACAAATGAGGGTTTTGAACGGACTTGCTGTGTTTTATGGTGCCCTTTATGCAGCAGTTTTACCTAAAAGTTGAAATGCCACATAATAAGTATAATGTGAATTCCAATCACAGCTTTAATGTCATGGTACTTTTTTCTTAGTTTTGCTATTACGTTTTACATTCCTAGAGTTCCTCCTCTGCTTCATTTTAGCTAATAACATACATAACATTTAACCCCTGAAATTTGTGTCAATTGCACTATGCAAAATAGTGTTATTTTTACTTCTTGTCTTGATTAAAACTGTAGCTCTGTATGTATTGGACTCTCTCCAATGAATGTAAATAAATGTTCAAGGGTACCAGGTTTAAATAGATCGGTATAAAAAGCGCAATGGAAAACATTTAGGCATCTGTATATTTATAGGGCTTCTGAAGACCTTAGTCCATATGGTTCAGTTGTTTTAAATTTAGCGACTGATTATAGCGAATTGTAGACAGCTTTCAGCTGGGTTACTCGCAAGATTGATTATCAGTGTAATTTACTAAGAGGGAAACTACATCTATGGAAAAGAAAATAATTTTTTCGAGACCTGCCATTATAATACTTACCTGGCATTGTAACCTGCATTTGGCACAGCACTCTCCCTAATGAATATCACCTTAACTGTGGTAACATTGGGGGTTATTTACGGAAGGAAAATCCACTTTGCACTACAAGTGCAAACTACAATGCAAAGTGCACTTGAAATTGCACTGAAAGTGCACTTGGAAGTGCAGTCGCTGTAAATCTGAGGGGTAGATCTGAAATGAGGGGAAGCTCTGCTGATTTTATCATCCATTCATGTGAAAGCTAAAATGCTGTTTTTTATTCTCCTTGTATGTCCCCCTCGGATCTACAGAGACTGCGCTTCCAAAGTACACTTTCAGTGCAATTTCAAGTGCACTTTGCATTTGTAGTTTGCACTTGTAGTGCAAAGTGGATTTTCCTTTCGTAAATAACCCCCATTGTGTTTACGGAGCTTAAATATAGGCATACATTTTAAAGTGACCCTGTGGCCGGGCCATTGACATTAAATCATATACAAAAAGCTCTTACTGTCCTTTATAGTTGCAGGCACCATGGGACAATTCATCCTATAAGTTCACAGTAGATGCACTAAAGATATTCCCTGGCATCTCAGCTACTTAAGCAGTGATTGTACTAAGGTGCCTGGGGACTAACCATACATTGGTATGGACGGTGGTCCCTAGGCTCCTGATTTCAATCGTGTACAATTATTGAATAAAAGGAATAGGATATTGCGTAAAAAATCTTATGTATACACTCATGGCTCTCGCTGAATGTTTATTGCTTGTTATATATAGTTTCACAGAACCTGGTAAAGTGGGGTTGGGGACCCACAAAATGCGGCATGATTACTCCCACCAAGCAGACCCTACTTTACATAAAGGTAGTGGAGGGGGATGAATAAAAATATTCAGTGAAGTATTTTTGAATCATCTTCATGTATTAATTCTACGTATTGTAAGTCGGTATACAAAAAAAGTGGTGTCATCCATATTATTTTATTGGCTTTATAATAAATGGATGAATTTTAACAATATGGTATATGTATTGCATTATTAGACATTTTTAAAACCCTATGGGCCAGATTCACAACCGAGATACGACGGCGTATCTCCAGATACGCCGTCGTATCTCTGAGTTGCGCCATCGTATCTATGCGCCTGATTCTTAGAATCAGTTACGCATAGATTTCCCTTAGATCCGACAGGCGTAACTGTGTTACACCGTCGTATCATAAATGCATATTTACGCTGGCCGCTAGGTGGCGCTTCCGTCGAATTCCACGTCGAGTATGCAAATTAGCTAGATACGCGAATTCACGAACGTACGCCCGGCCGACGCAGTACATTTGCGCCATTTAGGTTAGGCTTTTTCCGGCGTATAGTTACCCCTGCTATATGGTGGCATAAGTGCTGCGTACCAATGTTAAGTATGGCTGTCGTTCCCGCAACGAAATTTGAAAATTTTACGTTGTTTGTGTAACTCGTCCGTGAATGGGGCTGGACGTAATTTACGTTCACGTCAAAACCAATACGTCCTTGCAGCGTATTAGGAGCAATGCACACTGGGAGATTTCCACGGAGGGCGCATGCGCCGTTCGTGAAAAACGTCAATCACGTCGGGTCACAGAACATTAACATAAAACACGCCCCCCTGTCCCACATTTGAATTAGGCGGGCTTACGCCCGACGATTTACGATACGCCGCCGCAACTTACGGAGCAAGTGCTTTGAGAATACAGGGGGTAATCCACAAAGAAGCGGCGCAACGTAATTTTTCCTATTTAAGTTACACCGCCGCAAAATTTGATCCACAAAGCACTTACCTAGAAATTTTGAGCGGTGTAACTTAAATCCGGCCGGCGCAAGGCGTTCCTCTTCTCCAGGGGGCGATTCCCATTTAAATGAGGCGCGCTCCCGCGCCGGCCGTACTGCACATGCTCGTGACGTAATTTTCCCGACGTGCATAGCGCGAAATTACGTTACGTCGGGCTTTGTGGATCGCGACGGGACAATAAAGTTGCGTCGGGTAAAAAAAAAGATACGGCGCCAAAAAAATAATTTTAAATTAAAAAAAAAATCGCGTCGCTACTGTAGCAAGAAAGGTCTGTTTTTACAAGGTGTAAACAGTTTACACCTTGTAAAAGCAGCCCTAATTTTGCGTTTGCAAAATAAAACTTACGGAGAAAAAACGAAGCTGAAAAGCTTTGTGGATCTCCGTAAGTCCTAATTTGCATACCCGAGGCGGCATTTCGACGCAAAATGCCCCCAGCGGCGGATGCGGTACTGCATCCTAAGATCCGACAGTGTAATTCAATTACACATGTCGGATCTTCGTCCTAACTATGGGAAACTGATTCTGTGGATCAGTTCCATAGTTAGGACCAGGGATACGACGGAGTAACAGCAGTTACTCCTTCGTATCTCTTTTGAGGATTTGGCCCACAGTACTTGCCCGTCTAAGTTGCGGAGGCGTAACGTAAATCGGATACATTACGCCGCCGCAAAGATACGCTGATGTACCAGAATCTAGCCCTATATTTGAAGAAAATTGTTCTGGTTAATATTTACATATGTCTTTACCCATATATTATGTAATTTTCTATGTATCCAGAAGTAAATAAAATGAATAGAGCGCTAAAAACCAACTTAATAATAATACACAGTGATTAGTAGAATTTCTACGATATTGCAAAAACATATAAAGAAATGTCCATAATCAAAATATAAAATAAAAAGTGATTCAGCGCTGGAAGATAAATACAAATTAAACTAAATTGCAAGCCAGCACTGCAGATATAACTCAAAAAATATCTCAAAGTGAATAAATAGAAAATTAG
This sequence comes from Rana temporaria, assembly GCF_905171775.1. Classification (NCBI taxonomy): domain Eukaryota; kingdom Metazoa; phylum Chordata; class Amphibia; order Anura; family Ranidae; genus Rana; species Rana temporaria. The sequence goes on from NC_053489.1 coordinate 490,948,628, forward strand.
TGCAGCGCAAATAACACATTAAATAAAATAATACATCAATAAATAAATTTTGGTAAAGTCCATAAAGTGCAAAGTGATAAGGTGCTCCAAAAAATCAATGGTGATACAAAGTGCAATAATCTTCAACAGATCCGTGACCCACAGGAAAGGGTTATCCTCCACCAAGAGTAAAGGGTGGCCTCTCACCTCAATAATTCGACCTGTGGCTAGGTCAAAAGGCAAGAAGCAAAACCTCCAAAGATAGGTAATCAGCTTTACATGGGTTCAATTCCAAAGAATCCACCAGATGGCACCAGCGGGCAATAAGCAAGGCAACACTCTCCCATACAGCATTTAAATGGACCGAGAAAGGAGTAAGAAGGACAATTCTAAGTGCTCACTGCTTAAAACGTTTAATAGAAATAAAAGCATAAGGTATAAAAACTCACATGGTCCTGCACTCATGAACCGAGTGCAGGTATAACAGCAAATTACCGGAGCGGAGCGTCCGGATCAATGTACACAGCTTGTTTAGGTCTCTGTGAGGCAAAACGCGGGTGACGTCGACGTAGCTCCTCCCCTTCGTTAGAAAAAATGGCCACAATGGAAAAAGCAGACAGCAGGAGGGACAGGGCTATATCTCGCCTGGAATCAACCACAGCATCGCATTCAGCTCATAGACAATTCCATCACTAGTCCAGGAATGGCGTAGTGTAAATAGGCCAGCGTAAGCCCGCCTAATTCAAATGTGGAACAGGGGGGCATGTTTTATGTAAATGTTATGTGACCTGACGTGATTGACGTTTTTAACGAACGGCGCATGCGCCGTCCGTGGACATATCCCAGTGTGCATTGTTCCAAAGTACGCCGCAAGGACGTATTGGTTTCGACGTGAACGTAAATTACGTCCAGCCCCATTCACGGACGACTTACGCAAACAACGTAAAATTTAAAAAATTTGACGCGGGAACGACGTCCATACTTAACATTGGTACGCCGCATGTACGCCTCATATAGCAGGGGAAAAGCCTAACGTAAACGGCGTATCTGTACTGTGTTGGCCGGGCGTACGTTCGTGAATTTGCGTATCTAGCTGATTTACATATTTCTAGGCGTAAATCAGCGTACACGCCCCTAGCGGCCACATTTGAATTAGGCGGGCTTACGCCCGACGATTTACGATACGCCGCCGCAACTTACGGAGCAAGTGCTTTGAGAATACAGGGGGTAATCCACAAAGAAGCGGCGCAACGTAATTTTTCCTATTTAAGTTACACCGCCGCAAAATTTGATCCACAAAGCACTTACCTAGAAATTTTGAGCGGTGTAACTTAAATCCGGCCGGCGCAAGGCGTTCCTCTTCTCCAGGGGGCGATTCCCATTTAAATGAGGCGCGCTCCCGCGCCGGCCGTACTGCGCATGCTCGTGACGTAATTTTCCCGACGTGCATAGCGCGAAATTACGTTACGTCGGGCTTTGTGGATCGCGACGGGACAATAAAGTTGCGTCGGGTAAAAAAAAAGATACGGCGCCAAAAAAAAAATTTAAAATTAAAAAAAAAATCGCGTCGCTACTGTAGCAAGAAAGGTCTGTTTTTACAAGGTATAAACAGTTTACACCTTGTAAAAGCAGCCCTAATTTTGCGTTTGCAAAATAAAACTTACGGAGAAAAAACGAAGCTGAAAAGCTTCGTGGATCTCCGTAAGTCCTAATTTGCATACCCGAGGCGGCATTTCGACGCAAAATGCCCCCAGCGGCGGATGCGGTACTGCATCCTAAGATCCGACAGTGTAATTCAATTACACATGTCGGATCTTCGTCCTAACTATGGGAAACTGATTCTGTGGATCAGTTCCATAGTTAGGACCAGGGATACGACGGAGTAACAGCAGTTACTCCTTCGTATCTCTTTTGAGGATTTGGCCCACAGTACTTGCCCGTCTAAGTTGCGGAGGCGTAACGTAAATCGGATACATTACGCCGCCGCAAAGATACGCTGATGTACCAGAATCTAGCCCTATATTTGAAGAAAATTGTTCTGGTTAATATTTACATATGTCTTTACCCATATATTATGTAATTTTCTATGTATCCAGAAGTAAATAAAATGAATAGAGCGCTAAAAACCAACTTAATAATAATACACAGTGATTAGTAGAATTTCTACGATATTGCAAAAACATATAAAGAAATGTCCATAATCAAAATATAAAATAAAAAGTGATTCAGCGCTGGAAGATAAATACAAATTAAACTAAATTGCAAGCCAGCACTGCAGATATAACTCAAAAAATATCTCAAAGTGAATAAATAGAAAATTAGTGCAGCGCAAATAACACATTAAATAAAATAATACATCAATAAATAAATTTTGGTAAAGTCCATAAAGTGCAAAGTGATAAGGTGCTCCAAAAAATCAATGGTGATACAAAGTGCAATAATCTTCAACAGATCCGTGACCCACAGGAAAGGGTTATCCTCCACCAAGAGTAAAGGGTGGCCTCTCACCTCAATAATTCGACCTGTGGCTAGGTCAAAAGGCAAGAAGCAAAACCTCCAAAGATAGGTAATCAGCTTTACATGGGTTCAATTCCAAAGAATCCACCAGATGTCACCAGCGGGCAATAAGCAAGGCAACACTCTCCCATACAGCATTTAAATGGACCGAGAAAGGAGTAAGAAGGACAATTCTAAGTGCTCACTGCTTAAAACGTTTAATAGAAATAAAAGCATAAGGTATAAAAACTCACATGGTCCTGCACTCATGAACCGAGTGCAGGTATAACAGCAAATTACCGGAGCGGAGCGTCCGGATCAATGTACACAGCTTGTTTAGGTCTCTGTGAGGCAAACGCGGGTGACGTCGACGTAGCTCCTCCCCCTCGTTAGAAAAAATGGCCACAATGGAAAAAGCAGACAGCAGGAGGGACAGGGCTATATCTCGCCTGGAATCAACCACAGCATCGCATTCAGCTCATAGACAATTCCATCACTAGTCCAGGAATGTATAATACATTCCTGGACTAGTGATGGAATTGTCTATGAGCTGAATGCGATGCTGTGGTTGATTCCAGGCGAGATATAGCCCTGGGAACTCTTGTATTCTTCCTTTCTTCAGCCTCCTGTACTTCCTGGCCATTGAACATGACATTCCCGGGGGCAGCCTTGTGCCAGTAAGATAGGCGTGTTTGGCCTATAAGAACTGGGACTGCTATCGGTGACCCTATACTAAGCTATAGTACCTGACCACTCCTTTAGAGGCGGCTATTACAGTTTATTGGTTTTGACACAATTGGTTGATTTGTGTGATACACAATATACAATGTCTGCTACATAATCAGTCGAGACACTGAAAAAGTCTCTTTCATATGGTTTTAGAAGGAGTAGTAGAATGTGTTTCGGGGTGTGACTCTAAGGCCCCGTACACACGACCAAACATGTATGCTGAAACTGGTCTGCGGGCCAGTTTCAGCATACATGTTTGGTCGTGTGTAGGCGCAAGCGGGCCGAATTCCAGCAAACATTTGCCCGCCGGGCCTTTTCCCAGCGGGCAAATATTCCTGGACGTGTTTTAAAACTGTCCGCTGGAATCCTGCCCGCTCGGACATGTACGGTCGTCAGTACAGACCTACCGTACATGTCCGAGCGCCCGCCGTCCCTCGCATGCGTCGAATGACTTTGACGCATGCGTGGAAGCCTTTAAATGGCAGGCCCGCCCACGTCTCCGCGTCATCGCCGCGTCATTGTCGCGGCGACGACGCGGACACGCCCCGCGTATTGTTTACGCGCGGACTTCTGTACGATGGTTAGTACAACCATCGTACAGAAGCCCTCTGGCAGGCATGTACGGTGAAAACGGTCCGACTGACCGCTTTCATCGTACATGTTTGCTCGTGTGTACCGGGCCTAAGTAGGCCCATGCTGTTGTTTGGTTGGCAAACAAATGAAGTCTTCAAAAGACTCACCATGCCTCTTACATAAATACCTTGGGTATTTAATCTCCAAAATGTGGCAACTGTATGGGTGTGTCCACTGTACTGGTGTTCCAGGGTCCTAATTTTTTTATAGGTAGTCAGGAAATTTGATGTGCAATTTATGCCCCTAGAAAGCCTGAAGGTGCTCCTTGGATTTTGGGCCCCTCTGTGTGGTTAGGCAGTGAAAAAGCCCCATGCATGTGGCATTGCCACACAGAGCAGAGTAGTAGAACATGTTTTGGTGTATATTTCTAAGCATGCCTATGATGTGTGTTAGAAATATGTTATTAATCGACACTTTGTGTAAAAAAAAAAAAAAATTCCTTTCCTGCATTTTTCAAAAACATGTGGCAAAAAATTACATTTTCAAAAGACTCACTGTGCTGTGCTTTTCAGAAAATACCTTGGAGAGTTTCCTTTCCAAAACTGGGTCATTTTGTGCGTGTTTCCAATGTCTTGATGCTCCAGGGCCTCCATAAATGTGATAGATATACAGGAAATTAGATGTGTAATTTATGCCCCTGGAACACCCAAGGTTGTTCCTTTGATTTTGGAACCCTCTAGCATCTACAGTAGGTTGTGAAAGCATCTCAAACATGTGGTATCCCCATACTCAGGACTCAGGCATAGCAGAATGTGTTTTGGGATGTAATTGTAAGTATTCCCATGCTGTGTGTGAGAAATAACTTTTTAAATTGACAATTTTGTGAGAAAAAACATCTTTTATTTCATTTCTTTATTTCCCCAAAAAAGTCACATGGCAACCTCAAAAAATTCACCATGACTTTTACTAAATTATTATTATTACTATACTGGATTTACATAGGGCCAACAGTTTGCACAACGCTTTACAACGTGAGGGCAGGCAGTACAGTTATATTACAATTCAATACAGGAGGAATCAGAGGGCCATGCTCATTTGAGCTTAATTTGGAGGGTATGTGTATTGTCCTGGCATTTTAGGGTCTCTAGGGCCTCAATCACCAACTGATTATTTTTCAAATACAGTTGTGCTCATAAGTTTACATACCCTGGCAGAATTTATGATTTCTTGGTCATTTTTTTGAGTATATGAATGTGAACACAAAAACATATCTTTCACTCATGGTTAGTGTTTGGCTGAAGCCATTTATCATCAATCAACCATGTTTACTCTTTTTAAATCATAATGGCAACAGAAACTATCCAAATGACCCTGATAAAAAGTTTGCATACCCTGGTGATTTTGGCCTGATAACATCCACACAAGTTGACACAAAGGGGTTTGAATGGCTATTAAAGGTAACCATCCTCACCTGTGATCTGGTCCTGACAGACCCTTGCATCTTTCATCCACTGCACTGATGTTTCTGGATTCATGGGGAAAGCAAAATAATTGTCAAAGGGATCTGTGGGAAAAGGTAATTAAACTGTATAAAACAGGAAAGGTATATAAAAAGATATCCAAGGTATTGAGAATGCCAATCAGCAGTGTTCAAACTCTAATCAAGAAGTGGAAAATAAAGGGTTTTGTTGAAACCAAACCACGGTCAGGTAGACCAACTAAAATTTCAGTGACAACTGCCAGAGAAATTGTTCAGGATGCAATTAAAAACCCACAAATAACTTCAAATGAAATACAGGACTCTCTGAAAACATGTGGTGTGGCTGTTTCAAGATGCACAATAAGGAGGCATTTGAAGAAAGATGGGTTGCATGGTCGAGTCGCCAGAAGAAAGCCATTACTACGCAAATGCCACAAAGTATCACACTTAAAATACAGCAAACAGCACAGAGACAAGCCTCAAACCATATGGCACAAAGTGATTTGGAGCGATGAAGCCAGAATTTAGCTTTTTGGCCACAACCATAACGCTACATTTGAAGAGGAGTTAACAAGGCCTATGATGAAAGATACACCATTCCTACTGTGAAACACGGAGGTGGATCGCAGATGTTTTGGGGATGTGTGAGCTACAAAAGCACAGGGAATTTGGTCAAAATTGTTGGCAAGATGAATGCAGTATGTTATCAAAAAATACTGGAGGAACATTTGCATTTATCAGCCAGGAAGCTGCGCATGGGACATACTTGGACATTCCAACATGACATTGATCAAAAACACAAGGCCAAGTCGAACTGTCATTGGCTACAGCAGAATAAAGTGAAGGTTCTGCAGTGGCCATCTCAGTCTCCTGACCTCAATATCAGTGGGCCACTCTGGGGAGATATCAAACAAGCAGTTCATGCAACACAGTCCAAGAATTTACAGGAAGATAAAGAGCCTTATACACAAATACCACAAAAATACTTCAAGCTGTCATTGATGTTAAAGGGGGCAATACACAGTATTAAGACCTGGGGTGTGTAAACTTTTGATCAGGGTCATTTGGGTAGTTTCTGTTGCCATTATGATTTAAAAACAGTAAACACAGTTCATTAATAATAAATGGCTTCAGCCAAACACTAACCATGGGTGAAAGAAAAGTTTTTACTTTTTTCTTATTCTCTAAAAACAATGGCCAAGAAATCATAAATTTTGCCAGCGTATGTAAAGTTATGAGCACAACTGTTTATAAACACAATAGTTTGTAGACTCTATAACTATAACACAGACTAAATAATATACAGTACACTGACTATGGGTTATTTTAACCAAAGAAACAGCAGTATAAATGTTGGCCTACATTTTGGAAGAAAGAGTATTCATTTGCAAAACTTTAAAACAGAAAATAAGAAAAACATTTTTTTTTTAAAAAAAATACATTTATTTTTTATTTTTTTGCTTGAATAGCAAAAAAACTAAACAAAAAAAAAAACAGTTGTGATTTTATACCACCAGTGTAAAAATGCTTTGTCTGCATATACAGGCTAATTTTACTGTTGTGGGTTTAGTAACACTTAGTCCCAGATGGCTTTTTGAAACAGTGTTGTAAATATATTTGCTTGCCCTGGTGGTTAGTCTCAGTGCCTGCAGCAGTTGCTGCCAAATACTACATACAGAATAGACTATAGTACCACTGCTCTTTTTTAAATGCCAATATTTCTCCCATATACCATTTTTTTCAGGTTAACTGATCTCTCTGCAGTTGTGATTTTATACCACCAAAAGAAACCTCTATCTACATCAAAAATGCAAATCAAATTATTTGGGTACATAGTTGCATGACTGAGTAATTGTCATTCAAAGTTTGACAGTGCTGAAAGCTGAAAAATGGCCTGCACTGCAAGGGGGTGAAAGTGTCTAGACTTGAGGTGGGTAACAGTTGAATCCATTGTAAATAATTAGGATCCTTAGGGATACATAGGAAGTGACATAATGCATGGGTAGAGGCATATGGAAATATGATGAGTGTACAAATGCAAGTTGACCCTTTATTAATTTTAGGGATAATTTTGCTACAGTATGTGTAAAATAAATGTATAACTTTCAACTCAACATATGTTTGTGTAGCACTTACCCCCGAAGGAGCTGCTGGTAATTGATTGGGCCTGTACTCTGCTTTTCTACCCCAAATAATTTGTCTCAACCCGCTTGACACAGCTGTGTAACAGTGTGGATGTGAAACCTTCACTAAACGGAACAACCCCACATAACAGTGTGTATATAGTGTACCTTTATCGCTATCTGGGCATCCGTTGTTCCACCTGTTAGAATAATGAACAAGCCTCACACCAATTGTGATCAACCAAAATGTAAGTTTACTGGAACTAGTATAAAGACAGTAGTTATAATAACTGCATCAACATACAACTTACTATAATAGTGCAATGAGTGTACACAAATTATTAACACTTAAAGGTCCCTTGAGCCTCTACTGTGGCGCTTCTCCAAGTGGGACTAGTGCTCAGAGTGACAATGCCTTGACACTGGTCACCTTCCCACTTCCAGTACGGCCGCACCAAACATACCAATGCAAAGATATCAACACAGCACAATACAGTTTCTCAAGAGCTTCCCCTGAGGTATAAGGCAGCCTTTTGTCTTACTGTATCCACAGCACAAACCCTCCCAATGAGAAGTGTAGTCTCTGGTCTTCTTTTTCTTCGGCTAGCGATTATACTGCAGTGTTTGTAATCCAATGGTTTAACAAGTAATGAAGTAACATAACTGAAGAGTGATAACAATTCCTGCTATACAACACACTTGTAGATGCCTTTGGTGTAGGTATAACTTAATCATCAGTCAGCCCTCAATGAAGCATAGGCTTTTAAACCTGATTGAACTCAGTCTATTTGAATGAGGCCTCCCTGTAGGACTACAGGTCCCAGCAACACTGTGAAATGAGTCTAAGTGTGTTACGGGTGTTAAATAACTTCTGGGCGACAGCCCTCTCACCACTCCAGGTCTGGAAAGTTGTGAACCTCCGCTCCGGCTGTCTCAGTCCTGCTGCCAGTCAGCACTGTCACACTGCTCCGCTCCGCAAGCAAACCGGACATCCACTTTGCTCCTTCAAGGGTCCTGGGTCCTCAGACCCGATCACACTGCCTCTCCAGCACACTGTGGTAAGGCAGAGTCAATGGATGTTGTTCTGCTCTGCACGATGTAGGCCCAATTCTGAACACTCCTTCACAGATCCTTGCAGGCAGACCATGCATCCAGAAGAGACAGAAAATGGCTGCACTCTGCCTTTTATTACCCACCCAGCATGCAGTTCAGCCATTTAGTGTTCATGGGTAAGTGAGTGAGCATTATGGGTAAGTGAGTATCTTCACAGTCAATAAACATTTTCTGCTCTGCCTGTGTAAGTTAATATATCTCTCTCACATTGGCATTTGGCTCCCTCTAGTGGTATGCAATCTTTAGCATTACATGACAAAAATACCAGTGCTACATTTGTAAACTCTTTGAACTGTTTTATGTGAATACGCCCCTCTCAAAGTTTTCTATACTAAGCTGGGTTCTATCCACAATAAATATACCCATGACAAATACTGTAAACCCCAAATCTAATATTATCTCGAGGTCAACTTGAACAATATTCACCCTGGACCTATTTAGGTCTTAAAGTGACTTTGCTTCCACTGTGTTTGAATTGCTATTTCTGGTTTTGTTGGCAGCAAATGGAACCCACGACTGACAGGTATAATGACTGTGTAAACACTGGATTTAGACATGCTTAACAAGAAAATCTGTAAATAAATGAATAAGAATACATTTTCCGGTATGTAAAGCCATTTTGGAACCTTTCCTCTGCAGCTAAAAAAAACCCATTAAATGTCATGATGGTTTATCAAGCTAGTTAGCATATAGTTCTAGGGTAAATCAGGCTGACTCACATTAGGGAAAAGAATTGCAGTGTGCTTTGTGTGTGTTTGCAATCCTTGTGCCTCCAGCAGCCAACTGGGAAAGTTATGCACATTTCAAAGACAGTTCTGCAAAGTTCTAAGACACATTTTCACTCAGAACACACTCAGAGAGAAATTTATAAATCAAGCTGTGGTTTCATAGAAAATTGGTAATCTGTCTTTACCTGCTTTGCCCTGCTTTGCCCTGTAGCAAGACTGATAAATCTCCCTCAGGATGTTTCCAAGTCAGAGCTGTGCTAAGCTAAAAAAGGATAAGCATCTTCAAGCGTTCCAGAGACCTGTTAATTTTTGTATACCCTTGAACAGCAGGGCTTCAAAGAACGGGGACCCTGCCAGGGTACACTGGGACACAAGCCCGCGGATTTCCTACTTTCTTTGAATGTGCATTATCCCTTTAATATTCAACAAACTAACTTTTTCCAAGACTGGTATAAGGTCATTCAAATACATTAGTGGAGTTTGCATTTACAATGCATATATATCTTAAGGAAACAGAAATACATTCCATGATTTATAATTCATATACTTCCTGGCAATTGCCAAGTAATTTTACAGTCAGACGCAAATAATGAATGCAGGCTTTGAGCACCCATCATTAGGTCACAAATAGCTTGTTGCCATGTTGGACAAGCTGCCTTTCACCAGTTATTACAAATCAGTAAACATAATCTCTGCAGGGACCATGAAAAAAGAAAAACATGGAGCAGTAAATCCTAATGGAACATGTCTATCATCAGCTAGTCAAGCAATTAGTTATGTAATAGTGCTCACTAATCTGATACCTAAATAGAACATTGAATCTGTGAACCTCAAAGTTGATGGCATTTCATTATACCGTAATAGAGATGGAATTAACTCTTTGTATATTGCTTGGGCCCTATTTTTAGGTAAATAATGTAGTTATCCTCTGTTTAAGCAACTAGGGACTTAGTAATAAATATGCAATGTACAGTAAACAGTTATGTATTTTTGCTTCATTTTTATTTTAAAAAAAACATTAAAAGCCAGCAGCTACACATACTGCAGCTGCTGGCTTTTAATAAATGGGCACTTACCTGTCCTGGAGTCCAGCGATGTCGACATCCGCAGCTGATGTTTTCATCAGCTGTCGGGTGCTCTGCCACCATTGCGGGTACGGGAACCCGGCAGTGTAGCCTTTCGGCTTCATGCCGGGAACCCTACTCCGCATGTGCCAGGCCCCGCTCCTCTCTCCTATTGGCCCAGTGGCCACGGGATGAGTCACAGCTCCGTGGTAGGGACTCCCAGAAGTGGAAAGGGATACCTGTCAAAGACATGTATCCTGTCCCCCATCCCCCCAAAAGATGCCAATTGTGGCACTGGAGGGGGGGGGAATAAGATGAACGGAAGTTCCACTTTTAGGTGGAACTCCACTTTAAAGTGTTACTAAACCCGGGACCCTGCATTCACTATATCAGGTCTCCCACAGTACACAGAACATGGAAATGCAAGTAAATATGAACTGCTAAATACCCTTTCTCATCAGCAGTTAGAGCTGTCTTATGACTTATATCAGTGTCTGGTTAAAGCTTGTAGGAGGCGTTTTCATTCTGCTCTGGCTGTCCTATAAGGGTGCAGGACCCCTGACTCTCTGTCTGGACAGTACTGATTGGCCCAGTGCTGATCACATGCACTCTCCCAAGAAAAAATTTGGGGACAGTGGAAGAAGGGGGGAACAGAGAAGACATGATCAAACAGCCTTTTTACACCATGCAGAGGATTAACACCTTAGGTTTTCACAGTAAGTATAACAAACATGCTTTGCTGCATATACAGACTGATTTTACTGTTGTGGGTTTAGTAACACTTTAAGTCCCAGATGGCTTTTTGAAACAGTGTTGTAAATATATTTGTTTGCCCTGGTGGTTAGTCTCAGTGCCTGCAGCAGTTGCTGCCAAATACTACATACAGAATAGACTATCGTACCATTGCTCTTTTTTAAATGCCAACATTTCTCCCATCTACCATTTTTTTCAGGTTAACTGATCTCTCTGCATGCCCCCGACAGACTCTTTTTTTCCTTCACATTTCATTATGTGGTTCAGAGCAGTGAGCATTTGCAGCAGTCATGTGCACCTGTCTGTGCAAACTACAAATCCCATAAATCAATGCGACCACTAACACTATAGCACATGTGTTATTTCCATTCATTCAATCAGGCTGGTTTTCCTGGTACTGTGGGCGGTGCTGTGTAGGCCATGTGTGTTCTCTTACATGTCAGCGCTGGCTGGCTGCTGTCTTTATCAGGAATGTGCTGTGGTACCATAGATTTAAAGCAGCCACCTTCTTAAAGGAAGTTGTACTGTGCAGTTTTGGACATTATTTTTTATGGATGTGCCTTGCAATGCTGCAGTTAGAAGGGACACAGGTAGTTAGAGATACAGGTCTTGAACTTGATTTTTTTTTGTAATTTGGGTTTAGGTCACTTTAACCACTTGCTTACTGGGCACATATACCCCCCTCCTGCCCAGGTGAAATTTCAGCTTTCGGCACTGCATCGCTTTAACTAACAATTGCGCGGTCGTGCGACGTGGCTCCCAAACAAAATTGATGTCCTTTTTTCCCCACAAGTAGAGCTTTCTTTTGGTGGTATTTGATCGCCTGTGCGGTTTTTATTTTTTGCGCTATAAACAAAGAAGTGAGACAATTTTGAAAAAAATACAATATTTTTTACTTCTTGCTATAATAAATATCCCAATTTAAAAAAAAAAAATCATTTTTTTTTCTCAGTTTAGGCCGATACGTATTCTTCTACATATTTTTGGTAAAAAAAAAAAAAAATCGCAATAAGCGACTGGTTTGCGCAAAAGTTATAGCGCTTACAAAATAGGGGACAGAATTATTTTTTTTTAATTATTTTTTTTTACTAGAAATGGCGGCGATCTGCGATTTTTAATGGGACTGCGACGTTATGGCGGACACATCGGACACATTTTTGGCGCCATTCACATTTATACTGCGATCAGTGCTATAAATATGCACTAATTACAGTATAAATGTGACTGGCATTGAAGGGGTTAACACTAGGGGGTGAGGAAGGGGTTAAATGTATCCCTGCTTAGTGTTCTAACTGTAGGTGGAGGGGGGGGTGACTGGGGGGGTGACCGATCTATGTCCCTATGTACAAGGGACACAGATCGGTCTCCTCTCCAGAGACAGCACCGCTGTCTCTGTGTAAAACGGCAATGAGAGATGATCTCATATGTTTACATATGAGATCCTCTCTCATTGGCCGCACAGATCGCCTCGCGAACGGCCACTCTGATTGGCCGTTCGCGGCGATCTGTAATTGGCTGTGTCCGAGGGACACGGCCAACACAGATTTTCCCCGCAGCGCGCTCTGGAGCGCGCGCGGGGAACGCCCAAAGGGGCGGCCGTCAATTGACGGCAGTTTGGAAATTGGGATCCGCACTGTAGCCGTCAATTGACGGCAGGCGGATCCCAAGTGGTTAAAGTGATTGTAAAGTCTTGTTTTTTTTTTAATTAAAAATAACAAACATTTTATACTTATCTGCTTTGTGCAGTGGATTTGTCCAGAGCAGCTTGGATCCCCTTCTTCTTAAGTCCCTCGTTGGGGTCCCTCCCTCCTGTTGAGTGCCCTCACAGCAAGCAGATTACTATGGGGGCTACCGAGCCAAGTCACAGCTCTGTGTTTCCATTCAGACATAGAGCTGTGGCCTGGTCTGGCCCCTTTCTATCCTGATTGGCTGACTGACTTTGATTGACAGCAGAAGGAGCCAATGGTGCCACGCTGCTGTCTTAGCCAATGAGAAGGGGCGTCCCGGGCAGCCGACACAATCCTTCAACATCGTTGGATCTAGATGGGGATTAGGTAAGTATTATAAGGCTTTTTATCTTAACCACTTCAGCCCTGGACCATTTTGCTGGTCAATGACCAGGCCAATTTTTGCGATTCGGCACTGCGTCGCTTTAACTGACAATTGTGCGGACGTGCGACCTGCCAAATTAGTGTCCTTTTTTCCCCACAAATAGAGCTTTATTTTGGTGGTATTTGATCACCTCTGCGGTTTTTATTTTTTGCGCTATAAACAAAAATAGAGCAACAATTTCGAAAAAAAATCTATATTTTTTATTTTTTTGCTCAGTATAGGCCGATACGTATTCTTCTACATATTTTTCATAAAAAAGATTGCAATAAGCGTTTATTGATTGGGTTGCCCAAAAGTTATAGCGTCTACAAGGGAATCGTTTTATGGCATTTTTATTAATATTTTTTTTTACTAGTAATGGCGGCGATCAGCTATTTTTATCCATACTGCAACCTTATGGCGGACACTTCGGACACTTTTGACACATTTTTGGGACCATTGGCATTTTTATAGCGAACAGTGCTATAAGAATGCATTGATAACTGTAAAAATGTCACTGGCAGGGAAGGGGTTAACACCAGGAGGCGAGGACGGGGTAATTATGTTCCCTAGGTGTGTTATAACTGAAGGGGGTGGGACTGACTAGGGGAAATTACATATCGCTGTTCATACATTGATTAGTAATTTCTCCCCCTGACAGGACACACACAGCTCCTGGTTCTCGCTCTGTAATGAGCGATCGCGGGTGCCCGGCGGGGATCGTGCCTGCCAGGCACGTGTATCGGCACCAGGGGCGAGCAGGGGGCGCGCACGCGCCCCTAATGGCTGAAATGCGAAATGACGTAATATTACGTAGTTTCGCGTAGCCAAGCCGACCTACCGCCG